>NC_044388.1:11063856-11382106 GCF_006542625.1 Nomascus leucogenys | reverse complement strand
ACTATGCAACTATTTTGTTTCTCCTCAAAGTTTCTCATACTAATTTGAGCATCCATTGGTAGATTTTTGCCTGTAATAATTATTACTGTGGTGTTTGCCTAATGGTGACTTTTAAAAATATTTTCCCATTTCATCTACATTTATTAGTTGGAATTCTTCTGTAAGTAAGAACTATCCCGTATTCCCAATTTATTTTTGGAATTTTTATTTTTATATCAGTAAGGAATCATGGATATTTATTTTATGAATTGTAATGCAATACTTTGCTTGTTTACTTATTTCTCAATTCGTTCCGGTTTTGGCCAATGGAATTGCCTTCAAGTTGACTGTTGTGTTCTTTCATGTGCTCCTATCCTTTTTTGAGCCCTTCCCTAAGGCTGTACTTGCTAACCATGTACATCACCTGGGCCTGTCCCCCATTATGCATGGTGGGTTGGTGGGGAAGTCCAAGGAGGCAGACAACTGGTAGGCAGTGGTTGGGCTTTGAAGCCAGGTCTCCTGAATGCTTGTCCTGCTCTCTGCGAAGGCATCATTCTGCCTCTCCACACATCACAACTTTTATTTACCATGAAATTCACATAATTCCTCCCCGCTCTGCTTCCCTGGGCTCAGCCAGTCACTGACAGGCTAGGAGGCTAGGAAACAATGAGACACATCCAGAATGTGGACTATTTACTAGAAAATAGCCCTGTACTGTTTAAAAAGTCAATGTCATAAAAACATAAAACAAAAGTGGTGAGGATGTTGTCAATTAAAAGAGGCTAAAGAGACATAACAATATCAATCTCTTGCAGTTGCTATGGGCTGAATTATGTCCCTCCTCAAAATTCATGTTTAAGTCCTAACCCCCAGTAACTCAGAGTGTGAGCTTCTTCGGAAATAGAGTCATTGCAAATGTTATTAGTTAAGATGAGGTCGTAATGAGGTAGGGCGGACCCCTAATCTACTATGACTGGTGTCCTTATACAGATCGACAAAGTGTCAATCTCTGATGGGATCCTGCTTCTTTTCAAAAAGTCATTTTAGAGACAATCAAGGGTATTTGAATTTAAACTGGATATTATAAACTAGGAATTATTAATTTTCTTAAGTATTACATTATTAGTAGTAGTATTATTATTAGTAGTATTTAATAATAAGTAGTATTATTAAAGTATTTAGTATTACTAAAGTATGTAAGTATTGCCCTTTCTTAGGTATTACCATTCTGTAGGAGAATATCCTTGTTTTTAGGAGATACATGTTTAAGTGTTTAGGGGTGAAGTGTACTGATGTCTGCAACTTATTCTCAAATAATTCTGAAAAATGTGTAGTCTACTGAGTACAGTAAATGTGGCAAAATGTTAACAGTTATTAAATCTAGATGTATGATATAAGTGTTCCTCTTTCAGCATTCTGTATCTTTGAAATTTTTTAAAATGAAAAGCCTGAGGAAAAATTACTCCTATAATCTTATTTTATATCCTCCATTTATTGAGGAAAACCTCCCCTCTTTTATTTCCGTAAAAATGACAAAGGCCAGTTCCATCCAACTGAAATGGTCACACAACCAGAAGTTCAGGAACTCACAGGAACAGTATAATGGGTATTAAGCCTGGATCTGTAGAAGATGGTCAGGTATGGACGGTAGGGCTCCAGCCCCTGCATAGCTGGGCTCAAGTCCCAGCTCCTTTACTTTTTCCTCATTTAGTGGTCTAGGGCAAGGCACTTAAAACTTCTGGGCCTAGTTTCCTCAACTGTAAAATAAGGATAGTAATATGTTATTTGTTGTGAGAATCATATGTTACATTTGTACATGTTATGTAATATTTTTGTGTGTAACAACTACATGTAAAGCAGTAGGCCCACCACAAGCGGTAGCTGTTGTGTTAAGTACCAAGGGCCATCTTGTGAGCCCCTGCAGGCAATTCAGCCCTATTGGAGAATGCAGAGAAAGTTACTTCAAGGAAGCAGAGTTGGGGATCTTGCAGGGCAGGTGGGGGTGGGCTCTGTCTCCAAAAATGGTAAGATAATTTTAGCAAATTATCTTTTGAGTTAAGAGAATTAATGTATTAACTGTGAACATTTAAAGTATGTCACAATATTTAAAAATTCTGTTTTGGCATAAATTACTTTGTTTTTAAAGTGTATGAGGAGCCTCAAAAAATAGAAGGGTTGGTAATTGGAGATCTTTATGCAAAAGTATAGAACTTGACCTTTTTGTCACACAACATATAAAAATTAAATAGATCATAGACCTAAATGTAAGAACCAACTGTAAAGCTTATAGAAGATGGGAAAAAGTCTTAGTGATCTTGGGTTAGACAAAGATTTCTAAAATAGGATACAAAAAGGATGAATTATAAAATAAAAAATTTATTAAATTGGACTTCATCAAAAGACAGTGTCTTCAAAAGTCATCATTAAGAAAATGAGAAGGCAAGCTCTAGACTGGTAGAAAATGTTTGCAAAACATATGTACAACAAAGAACTTATATCTAGAATATATGAAAGAATTCTTACAACTCAGTAATAAGAAGGCAACCCAAATTAAAAAATGGGTAAAAGATTTGAACAGACACTTCACTAAAGAACATATTCAGATGGCAAATACATACATAAAAAATTGCTCAACATCATTAGTTAGAACCACAATGAAGGCTGGGTGCAGTGGCTCATGCCTGTAATCCCAGCACTTTAGGAGGCCAAGGTGGGCAGATCACCTGAGGTCAGGAGTTTGAGAACAGCCTGGCAAACATGGTGAAACCCTGTCTCTACTAAAAACACAAAAATTAGCCAGGTGTGGTGGCGCACACCTGTGGTCCCAGCTACTTGGGAGGCTGAGGCAGGAGAATTGCTTCAACCTGGGAGATGGAGGTTGCGGTGAGCTGAGATCACACCACTATACTCCAGCCTGGGAGACAGAGAGAGACTCCATCTCAAAAAAAACTAAATAAAACAAAAAACAAAAAAAATAACAACAAAAAATCCACAATGAAACATCACCACATATTCATCAGATGACTAAAATTTAAAAGACAAGATCAAGTGTTGACAAAGATGTGGAGCAGCTGGAACTTTCATACACTGTTGGCAGGAATGCAAAATAGTAAGGCCACTTTGGTAAACAGTTTGGCAGTTTCTTATAAAGTTAAGCATATACTTAATGTAATTTTTAGCAATTCCACTTCTAAGTATTTACTCAAGAGAAGTGAAAATATATGTCCACAGAGACATGGATGGGAATGTTTATAGAAGCTTTATTCATAATAACCAAAAACTTTGCGGCAACCCAAATGCCTATCAGCTGGTGAATGGATAAACAAACTATACTATGTCTATACAATGCAATGCTACTCAGTTAAAAAAAAAAAAGGGAGTGAACAAAATCATGGAGGACTATCAAAAACATTATGGTAAGTGAAAGAAGGCAGACACAAAAGTCTACATATTACCTACTTTTACCTATACAACATTCTGACTACTTTAAATAAGGGGGTTCTGAGAAAAACAATCTAGTGGTGATGTAGAGGTGGCCTGACTTGCAGAGATTTCCAAGGTGGGGTACCTGGTAGGAGGTTGGTTTGATTATCCTGGCTTGACCTTATGGGGTGTGGGGTTGGGAGTTGATTAGAGAAGGAGGTGTGAACCTAAGAGAACTGTACAGAGACCTGGCTTTTCATTCTGGCTGTGTTGGGTATAAACTATGTAGTATTAGGCAAATTACTTAACCTCTATGGGCTTCAATTTTCTCATTAGTAAAATAGGGTTAAAAATCTGGTCCTGAGGAGAGTGAGAGGTAAGCTGAGCTTATAGTACCTCAGCTCTCAGAACTGAAGTAGAACTCTATGAAGATTAATTTCCTTCCCAGTTGGTTTCTTCCCCTTGACCCTCATTGACATGTGTGTCGCTCCTCCCCTCTGCCTCACTTCTTTAGGAAATGTAGGCACAAACCTAAGCTGGGTCAGATGTGTCCCCTAGCCAGCTTCTTCCCAGCACCAGCCCTCAGTGGGGTCTTTCTTTGGCATACCTTAGCTGTAACCATTTCATGTGATCTTGGGCAAGTTAACTTCCTTTCCTGGGAGTCTTCTTTAAAGTGAAGAGCTTGGGTCAGATGATTGCTATGGGTACCAATTTCAGCTCATTCATTCAAGGACTCCCACCCAGAAATGACAAATCAGCAGAGTTCAACAAGCAGTTGCATATGGAAGTTTGTGGGAGGAGTGAGATCCTCTAAGACCTTGGGCCTGGGTCTGTGGTCCATTCCTCAGTGGAAAGAGGGCCTTAGGGAAGAGTGTATTGGGAGGAGAAAGATGATGAAGTCAAGGTGGTTCCTGTTCCCCCTACCTGCCTGTACAACCACCTACCCAGCAAAGTTTTGTGTGGTTGGTGGGGGCGCTGTCCTTTCTTGAAGGAAAATCATTTCTCAGGGTCCAGTCCCCGAATGTTTTTAGCCAGAGGTGCCAATCTCTGCTCTCCCTTGGCACATCAGGTTTATCAATAGCTTCCAACGAATAGTGACCTGTTGCTATATCCCAGCTTCTTCAAGGAATAATGTCTTACGATTTCTGTCAGACTTAAATGCCAGAGCAATGAAAACAACAACAACAACAACAACAAGAAGTAACTTCTCAGCTGCCTTCTTGGAGGAGTTGCACAATTGGGGTTGTTATGCTGAGTGAGGAATCCAGCATGGACTTGCCTTCCTTATCTGTATTCCTTGTGATGATTAAGACATTTCACATGAGAATAAACTGCCCATTCAGGGAGTGGTTCAGATTCTGGGACTCACCAGACACTGACAGGGTCTGCTTCCCTGGATTTCCTCCTGTCCTCCCTCTGGCCTCCAGGAGGCAATGCCTTGTCTCTGCAGTGGAAAATGAGGTGCCAGCCCTGACTTGTATGGCAGCGAGAGGCAAAGCACGATCAGGAGGCATGGGGCGTGGCTGGCAGCACAGGCCTCCACAGGCCAGCAGCACCCACTGCGTCGGGGAGGAAATGGCAGAGCACCGCTGTCAGCCCTATGGCTTTCTCCTCCAAGGCAGATTCTTCCAGCAGAAGGCTGAGCTGCCCCAGGGGAAAGAGCCAGCGAAGAGCCACTCATCTCCCAGGCTGAGGGTGATTGATTTCAGCCAGATATGCCCTTTTTCTTCAAGCTGCGGTACACAGTAATTTCCCAATTGTCCTGCTGCATCAACCTGAGTTCTAGCTAGACCAGTATTTTGTCTCTGATGGGCAAATATTTTGTAAAAGACCATGTAGTCACACAGGCCTGGGACTGGATCATGGTTCTTTCCCTTAGATGAGTAACTTGGCTCTTGTGCCTCCGTTTCCCCATCTATAGGAGATTGGTAAACCCACCTCAAGGAGTCAGTGTGACAAGTCACTAAAGGAATGCAAAACATTCAGTGCAGTGGTCTGTATGTGGCGGATACTCCATAATGATGATCATTTTTACAGTTGTTTTTCAGACCCTGCACTCAGACAAGGATCACATATCCCAGGCTGTTTTGGCTACACAAAGGTTTATTTTAGTATCGCAGAAGTTCTCAAAGTGTAGTATGCTGACCAGCAGTATCTGGGAACCGGTTAGAAATGGAAATTCTCAGGCTTCACCTAGGATCTCCTAAATCAGAAACTCTGCAGGTGAGGCTCAGCAGTATGTTTCAATAAGCCCCCTAGGTGAGGCTGATGCACACTTGAGTTAGAAAACAACTGTGCTTTTTCTGTTGTTGCAAATTCGAGCTAAGAAAATTTAAAATGGTATCGCATAATATGTTACTCAGTCTCACTTCACGTACTAAATTTGAAATAATGCCAATCATTATGATTTGTATCATTTTAAAGCTGAAGGGCTGAATGAATTTTGAACAGTATTTATACTTTACCTACTTAGTAGTGTCTTTTTAGTTGATATCACTTAGAATGCTTTTGGTCACAGATAACAGAAGATTCTGACTCAAATTGGCTTAAGAAATAGGGAAGCATATTAGTTAACATGATAAGAATTCCACAGGTGGGGGCATCTGGAAAACATTATCGGGAGACTTGGCTGCTCTGTGATTCTCTCTGTTCTATGTGCATCTCCGTGTTGGTTTATCCTGAGGATGGGGACCTTATGGCTGTAGCAGTTCTAAATATCACACCCAGACTTGACAATGCTTTGAGAAAGAAGCCTATCTGTGTAACTCCTTAGGACCCAGGAAGCCTTTCCTATGAGATTCTGGAAGACTTCCATTCAAGTCTCATTGGTTATTCCTAAATTACATGCCCACTTCTAAACCAGTGACTAGCAAGAAGGGAGGAACATAATTGGTTTATGTCAATTTCTTGTGGTTGCTATGGGTTGAATTGTTTTCCTCCACAAAATTCATATTTCAAGTCCTAACCCCCAGTACCTCAGAATGTGAGCTTCGTCAGAAATAGACTCACTGCAGTTGTTATTAGTTAAGATGAGGTCATAATGAGGTAGCGTGGACCCCTAATCTACTATGACTGGTGTCATTATACAGAGGGCAAATTCAGAGACTCATTCAGGGAGAACAGGGAATATGAAGGCAGAGTTTGGGGTGCTGCAGCAGAAGCCAAGGAATGACAAATCCTGGAAAGCAGCATGGAACAGATTTTCCCTCACAGCGCTTAGAAGGAAACAATCCTGCCAACAACTTGATCTTGGACTTCTATCTTCTAGAACTGTGAGACCATACAGTTCTATTGTTTAAGCCACCCACTTTGTGGTACTTTGTTATGACAACCCTAGCAAATTAATACTAGAGGGAGGACTAGATGTTGGGGAATCCATCACCATGACCACTGCACCTACCATTAGGTAGTGAATGTTAAATTAATATCTCCACTACAGTGTATGTCTAAAATGTGAGAAAAGCAGCAGCTGAAATAAAAGGTGCCCAGGCTTTGGAATCCAAAGATCTGGGTTTAAGCTATGCCCCTGACTAGCTATGTGACTTTGAACCCTTTAACTGTGAAGTCCACCACTGAGATATGAGATGGGATATCCATGATCAATTATTAGCATAAAAGATTTCAAAGACATTTCCCTCCCTCAGTCCACCAGTGAGAATACCCACCAATTTTCCACCTGCTTCAATTCTATCCCTACCTCAATTCCTCTCTACCCTACCCCACACCAGGCAAGTTTGAAGTTGTTTCTGCAGAACTAATCAAGTAGAGAAGGACAAGAGAGTAGAAAAGAAAGAAGAAAGAGAGGAAGAACTTAGCCTCTAGGGAAGGAAGTCAGTCTGTAGAATAAAGATTTAAGAGAAGGAAGGGAGGAGATGAGGGGAGAAAATGTTGAGATGGCTGGGAGTAGAGAGAATTTTGAGGGCCTTTAGCTAGTGAAGGGCATCAGTGAGAGTGGAGTATATGAGATTTAGGAAGAAGAGAAAATAGATTTTCAAGGAGATTTGTTAGGGGTTATGGATTAGATCTCCCTATTACATTTTCAAAAGGCTCCAATACATAATGGAGTTTCTGAGCTTTGGATAGAGAATGAAGTTAGATTGCACATTTGCCCTTCAGGAGTACTTAATTAAAGAATTTAAACAATAATAAAAAAAAATTAAACCAGCTCCTGTCCTCCAGCCCCACCGTCACCCGCCCCCCCACCCCAGCAGCAGCCAGTCAAGGAAAGGGGTACAACTTCATGCTAGGAAGTTCAAAAAGTGGCTATCGAATAATAAAATGAAGTCTAGCTTGACTTACCATGACCTGTAAAAGTTTCCAATAAGCTATTCTGATGGAAGAAGGTAAGTGAAAAAACTTCTGAGAATTCACATGACTGTGTCCTAATCTGGAGAGAAGGGAACTGAGGTAAGACTGCCAGCTTAGATTCAGGATATGTAGCCAAATTTGAATTTCAGATAAACAATGAGTAAGTATTTAGGGGATGCCTTATGCGATATTTGGGACATAAATATACTAAAATTTTTTTTTGTCTTTGTGAAATTCAAATGTAACTGGGAGTCCTGGAATGAAGATGATGATAATACTGATGATGATGGCTACATCTGGCAACAGTACGTAATGAACAGGCATTCTGTAGAAAATTAAAAAAACAAAAAGACTTAAATAAAAGCCCCTAACTATTCTAGAAAGGCCTCAGTGGGTATAGGGCTCACTGGTCCTTGGGTTCTTATCCTGAATGGAGGGACCATTATAAAGCCTCAGGGGAGCTGCCTGTGGACTTTATTAAAATCCCAGTAGAGAGGGAGGCAAAGTCCTTCAGGCTTCATGTCACTTACAAATGAGTTCTTCTCCCTACTGCACCCTGAGGCTACAAAAAATTGGATAGACTTGAATTACCCCAGCCTCTAGAAGTTGGAGAAGACAAACAGGCTTTAGGAACAGTAGGATGGAGTCCATAAAGTTGTTTTCAGAGCCACCTACATTATAATGAGCAAAATAAAAAGGTATATATCACAAATATGAAAGCAAGCAATAAGTAGAAGGTAAGGAATAGATGAAGAACTCCCCCAAGGAATAGAAGAAAATGTCCTCTGGTCATTTTGAGGCAGCTGGTTTTTGTTCTGTTTTTTATAGCAATGAAAGAAAAAGAAAAGAAAGGAAAGAAAAGGTCTTCGATTTTTGGTTAACTCACTGCTTTTGGGAATTAATGGTTAGGGAGATAATCACAGATACACAAGAAACAAACAGACAAAAACTATGTATTTTAAAGGATGTTTGTTCTACCGTTTATAATAGTAAAAGTAATGTATACAGTCAGGGATTGGTTGGAAATTTAAAAAGTGGAATACCACACAGTGTTGAAAAAAGAAGGAATTATACCTGTACTTTCTAATTCTGAGTGAGAATAATTAGATTATGGAACAGCATGAAAGAGAAGACCCTCCTGAGGCTCTTCTGCACACCTATGATCACGTGCTTATGTTCAGGAAAGTGCCCAACTGGGTGTTTGCCAAGATGTTATCAACATTCTAATTTTTTGCCATTCTCTGCACTTCTCTATATTGCATTGAAGTTTTTTACATCAAATATGTATCACTTTTATTTAAAACGACAACAAAAATGCTTTGCCCTCTTTAAAAAAAAAAAGGAAAAAGGTTGTCTATCTGCCTTCCTTGAGCCAAGAGGCTTTTGAGGTACCTGAAGCACTGTGGGATAAGGAAGACACAGAAGAAAGGAGACTAGGTTATGTTTGCTTCTTAGTGAGTGGCCAAACACTTTGCTTGTCCTTAGGACACTTCTTCAGCCATGAGCCCTCAGGTCATCTCAGGAACAGCTGCTTGGCCTGAAGTGACCTATGACCAGCTGGGCAGGCGGCCGATGGGACACTGGAGTTGTGGCAGTTGAAATGTTTTGAAAGTCAGAATGGGGCCTTGAGAGTCAGCACCCAGCAGCTTATTGACCAGGCAGCCTCGGGGCATTGTCTTTCATCCCTAGCCTCGGTTCCCTTGTCCATAAAATGGAGTTAATGGAACATACATTATATGGCCATTGTAGGGATCAGATAAAATAATGTACGTTAAAGATAATAAATGTCAGTTCCCTACTCAAAGTTTTTTCACTGTGCTGTTAAAATTGGACTTTCATTTTATTGATGATTGGACCTTGGTTTGAGGGCAAATGTATTTGGAAATGTTTGTGGCAGGATGAATGTCTTCTATGCCTCCCAATCTGTAACTACACACCTCGTCTTCAGCACACTTCAGGATTTCACTACTGCTGGGAGGTTTAGGATTTTATTATTCATTTCAGAACTTGATTTCCATGTGCATTATCTTGTTTGATATGTGAGAAACGAGAATTTTACTGTAATTTCTATGAATAGAACATGATTAAACAGTTGTCAGAAAATCAGAACAAAAGAGAATGCTTTGCACTCAAAAGGCTCGCAGTCAGCAATAAAAGGTCAGAATGATGTCTGTCATCTGAGATGGAGTGGGGTTTCCATTACCTCCTCCGGGTGACAGACTCTTGGTTACCAGCTTTTCATCTCTGGATTTCAGCACAATTAAACAGCAGACTCAGTCTGCTGCCCCAGGCTGAAACACAAGTTGAGCACATGTGGCTACTTCTAGTTTATTCAGAGCAGCAATTTGAATTTAAAAAAATAAGATGAGTTAACCAGTCCTCCCTGCTCTTTTTGGAGGGACAGTCTGTCCTGAGGTATGGTGGATACCTTCTCTCTAAAGTTGGTTTAACAGGAACCCAGCAAAACAGAATTGCTCACCAGATTAGAGTTTCAGAAACAATGTTTACAACAAAAAATATTTTGTGGCAACTAGTATACCAAAGCAGTGAATTCAAAGAGCTGGGTTCCAGTTCAGGCACCAAGCATGTATGCCATGGAATCCAGGATTAAATCAGAACAAATAAACAGGCAGTTTTGTCTCAGGTGACAACACGTGTGCTTTTCACGGAATTAATGCTGAAAAAAGATGGATATACAATAAACCCTAGAAACATGGTTAGGCTGGGGCTTCGGAATTCAAAAACATAGGCAGAGCCATGCCATAACTTTCGTAAGTCAGAGTCCCCTGACCAGGCAGATTTCCCCTCTGTTGGAGTGGGTGTGTGAGAGTACAGGTTTGACGTCTTGAAAGTCACAAACATCCTCTGTATGAGAGGAGGGGAATGAAGAAGGGCCTGTGTCTTGGGTTGAACACAATTAGGTAGTGATGATGCTGATGAATCAATAGCCACCAAATTGTCCAGCGTTGAGGTCAAATGCTTCATGAATTTGGTCATTGGTAACCATGGCATTAGTAGCATGGCCCATCGTGAGTGTGACTGTGTGTGTGTGTGTGTGACTGTGTGTGTGTGTGCCTGCGTGTATACACATTCAGTGGAATGAGAACAGAAATAAGACATTTTGAACAATTACTCAATTAGCTGTCCTATAATTACGGGAATGTGACATTCAGTTAAAAATGCAAGGATCATTTTATGTTAAATTGCTCATTTTGAAAGCATCCTCTTGGCTCAGTCGCCATGCCAACTGGTTCGTAAAGTGGTGCCCCTTGCTTTTGAGAGGCAGGACATGATAGTATCCCTCATACCATGTCTGAGCCAGCTTTCTTATTTAGCAGAGTTAAAAGCAGGGAGGGAAAGGGTTGTGGTTGGGAGCTGGGGGCTCAGCCAGATTCCCCTTTCAGTGATTTCTCAGGCGTGAGGATGACCTGCCTTGGCCACTGCATCTGAGGAAATATTGCAGGGGAGAGGCAGGGCAGGGCTGGGAGACTGCCTGAGCAGGGATGTCATTGTGCAGTCAGTTAGAGGTCTCTTTTTAAAGCAGGGTGATGTATGGCAAAAAATGAAAGACAAGTGAATAGGAGCAAAATGGCATGTTCCAGAGAGTCAGCAGCATCACTGATTGGTGTCCAGCTGGATGCTCACCAATAATTCCTCCTGGCATCCAGAAAGCCACGATGGGGGCAGAACCTAAATATCCTTCTTCCTCTTCTTTGTTTTCAAGTGCCTCTTCTCATCTGACCTGCTCAGCCACCCAGAGCCCATCTCCAGGGCATGCAAGAACCTCAGTTTTCTTTGGCATCGTTCCCTGAGGCCTCATGCCCACCCACTGCCCACCCATAAAGAGAACACAAGCCTGAATACAGTGGAGCCCACTATTCCCACATGTGTCATTTTCACATCCTGGAGCTCAGAAAGAAGGAGCTGAGTAGAATCAGGATTTCAAAGGACACCAGGCCTCTGCTTCTGACTTGGGTGGCACTCAGATCCTGGAGCCTGGAGAGGGCTCTGCATCCAGTGAATGCTTAACAAACAAAAGCTTATCTGACATGGAATTCCTGAGAAAGCCCCATTAGACAATGCTCTTCTCTCCTGCACTATGAAATGTAGTGCTCATAACGGTCCTATTGTAGGACATTAACCAGCACTTGCTTAAAGCAAGGGGGGCTTTCCTATCTGTGTTTATTGCAGGCTCTGCTCCTCCACAGCTGGGAAATGTGGACAGGTTCCTTGGGTGTTCTGAGCATCAGACAGCCTTGTCTGTAAAATGGGGATAAAAATTCTACCTACCCCACTGAGTTATTGTGAGGACTAAATGAGCAAATGCATGGGAGGGGTCTAGCTCTGTGCCTGACACACAGTAAGTACTGAAAATGATTACCTTTATTATCATATACGTACTTTCAAAAGATGACTCAGTGTCAAAGCTGAGACTCCTAAAGAGGATCCATAGCCCCCCAGCCCTGCACACAGATCCTGGGCCCTGGGTACTGAGACATAGGCCAAATGGGATACAATTCAACCTTCACATGACCACCAGTGGGGTCTTTCTGAAAAGGGAGCTTGGAATTCAGGCAATAGATATGAAACGCAAAGGAGCGGGGAAAGGTCTGGGGACAAGGGTTGGGCAAACAGTGTTGAAGTGCCAGCTCTGCTGTTAGCTACCTAGACCAGGGAAAATCAAATTAACCTTTTTGTGCCTCGGTTTCCTCATCAGCCATTGAGATTTTGATACTACCTTTCCATCCTCGTTCTTATAAAGATTACATAAGATAACACATATGAATGTGCCATAACAACTGACAGATGCCTCATAAATGTAAGATGGTCCTTTTAGTTACCCTGAACCCAGTGCAGTGCTTTATAATGTCTCCCGATTTGGAAAGCATGAGAGCCCGAGAGAGGGCAGCATGGCTTTCAGTGTGGTGGCTATTTTCCTTAGACCTCATTGTCATTGGAAAGAGGTCTGGATGCAAGACAGGAAAATCTGAATTTGAGTCCCAGCTTCGCCCACCACTAAGTGATCTTAGCAAGTCTCTTCTATGGCTTCTTACAGAGAGGAGTAGTGTCAGATGACCACTGAGGCTTTCATGGCTCTAGTTCTGTGACTTTTATTGAACTCCTTATCCCTCTAGCCAGAGATGACCAGGTTCCCCTCATAGTCCTGACTTAAAACATTTTTTAAAAAAGCTTTATTGAGGTATAATTGGCAGACGATAAACTGAAGACTCCCACTTCTGGCCAAGGTGGAGTATCGGGGCGAGAGTCTTGACCCTGTAGGTCTTCCATGGCCTCATGTTTTAGAGAAAATCGAGCCGCTTCCTGGCTGATGCCTTTGCAGCCCCCAGAACCTCATCCGATTAGGGAAAGCAGCACTATTTTTTCTAATTATCCTGACATTTCTGACAAGGCCATTGTTCTTTAATCCTAAAAAGATTTGAAATTCTAATCCAGCTGGACTCATGTCACACGACACTGGCTTCCGGGGTTTCCATGAGCTAGAAGTGCATTAACATTCCCCAAAGGTCACAATGGGGCTAGAAAGGGCCTCCAGGCCTGTGATATGGGAGAGAAAGAACTTTGAGAGAGCGATCTTTAAAAAATCGTAACGAAATCTTTGGAACCCTGACTCTTTCTGCAAAGAAGCAGGTTTTGTCCAGCTCTTCTAGGCTCCCTGAAAGTCAGTAAGACCCAGGGAGAGTGGAATGAGCCAAACAGTGCCAACACCCAAAGCCCTATGAGGAGGAAATCTTGCAGACAACTCCAACTGTCCGGAAGTCTATTAAGTTGGGGTAAGATTAATCTTATACTTGGATTATAAGGCCAGAAAAAAGAAAAGTCTTTTTAACCAATGTATTCCAGGAAGTCATCAGCCATGTGGTGAATCACTCTGTGTCCACTGAAAATAATGTTATCAAAGAATAATCAACAACTCAGGAAAAGTCTCCACAATACCAGCTTCTCATTCTCTGCAATAGTGACATTTGGGGCTGTCCTGCATGTTGTAGGATGATTAGCAGCATCCCTGGCCTTTACCTACTAGATGCCAGTAGCACCCCACCCCCAGTTTTGACAACTGAAAATGTCTCCAGACATTGCTGAATGTCCTCTGGTGGGCAAAATTTCCCTGGTTGAGAACCACTGCACTAGAGCAGTATGGTCCCATTTTGGTTTAAAACAAGAGAGTGATGATAGAATATTGTTTTAGCCACAATTTATTCGGTGACTGTTTCATGCCAGGCACTGTGTAGAGCATGTTACAAATAGAATATCATTCCTCTGTGGCTAGTGGATTACAGGGAACTCTTTTATTTTAATGAGAAACACATAAACCATTGACTTTGGGTCTTCCAATTTCTCCAGTTAATTTGCAGGTTTTCCCTCTGCCTGCCACCCCACCCAGCAAGGAGGAGAGGAAGTGTTGAGTAGGGAAGAGATGAGTCCTGGCCCTGTCACTTCTTAGGGGTGTGCTTTTGAACAACCTGCTCACCATGTTTGAACTTCACTCTTCTTGTTTATAAAATGAGGACAATGACATCTGCGAGACTGTGAGGTTTAAAAACAAAATCTGTGTTGAGAGGTAACTTGCCTCTTTTACTTACCAATGATTTCCTCAATGCCTGGCCACTGGGGCTGGTTCATACTAGATGATCGATAAATGCTCCTTGAATGAGTAGGTGGATGAAAGAAATGTCTGGCATCTATCACAGGCACTGGCACTGATATGTGCTTGATAAATAGGCCGGCTGACTGTGAGTGATGCTGACGGGCAAAGGACAGAGACACCAGGAAGGAGAACAGGACGCGAAAGAGAACTGCCTCAGCCCTTGGGGAGTTTCTGACCCGGGAGAATGGGAACAGCAATTAACAATAGTTACAGATCATTAAATAATTGCAAGTGTGCGGCGCACTGTAAAGAGGAGGCTCAGAGTCCCTGCGTGCTCACACTCACACCTGGCCATAGACAGGTGACACCCCCGGCTTGTCCAGGCCAGCGGGTCTGCAATGAGGCCAAGGACCTGGGCTCTTGAGAAGTTTTAAGTTTGAAAACGTTGCTTTTTAAGCTTAAAACAATGAACCTTAATAAAAGTAAACACTTCCATTGAGTTTTGAAACACTTAATAGGAGTTAAAAGTAATTAGGCTAATAAAATAGTCTTTTGTTCCAATTCAATAAGTGCTTTCTCTTATTAACTTCATTGTCCTTTAAGATTTGGATTAATGTTTGTCTACATTTGGAAAAGGTCACATTTGCCCGAAGACTGATGGGTGATAACAGTAAGGCAGCCCCCTGCACAGGGAGAGGCCAGTAAGAGCCTGGGCTCCATGAAACTGCATTTCAACTCCAGCCCTGATGTCCTGCCTGCCTCCTGGGCATGTTTATCTTACACTGCTAAGCATCGGTCTCATTTGTACAGTGCGACTAATATCACTGTGTAAGGTTGTATTGAGGATTAAGAGAGCTCATATATGCCTGTAAAGTACCTGGCATACCGCAGGGTACAAGGAGGGAGTTGTTAGCTGTGATGGCCCCTTTCCTTCTTCCCTTTACTTCAGAGGTGACCTTTCCAAATCACATTTAGTCCTTAAACCTCAGGTCAGGCGATAGTGCTGATGGGAAACCTTCCCACCCAGGTTTGGCTGCAAGCCACTCCTCTGGGCTCCTACAGCCTCCCGCATGCTCCCTCTCATGCATCCTTGTGATGGTCTGACCAGGAGCTTCTTGAGGACAGGGGTTGGGGCCACTTGCCTGTGTACTTCTCTATGCCCGTTTGCTATCAGATGGCTTCCCCTTTCTGCTCTGCACTGTGGGGAACTACATTTTCCAGGCTACCTGGGCAGTGGCAGGCTTCCGGCTAGTTTCTACCAAGGGGAGCACTGATGGGAGATGAAAAAGTGGGAAAAAAGGAGAAGCCAGGATGCTTCTCTGTCTCTTCTTGCCTCTTTTCTTTCAGGGGTTTTTGGTAGTGGCTGTGTCGCCCTGATAGCTCCTCTCTATGATCCAGCCCTGCCTGGCAGCCCTGGCTTCTGGGTTCTGAAAACACCACGTTCCTCCTTGTGTCCCTCTATCTAGTAATTGGCAGCTTTCTGATGTTGCTAAGTTCTGACTTGCTTCACCATCTCCTATTTGGCTCCTCAGCTTTTCCATCTTCTGTGTAACCTGTTCCCTTGTACTACATTTCCTCTGTGTGAAATGCCTAGCATGGTTTCTCTTTCCACGGTGGGACTCAGATGGATACATTCTGTGTCCCTAGCCTCTGACACAGCACCTGACCCATGATAGGATCTCAGGAAGCTCTTTTTTGGCTGAGTACATTTCCCATTGTAATATTCCCCAAAGGTGGGATTTTGTTCATCTGTTACAGGATTTCCTCTGGCCCTCCCTTGCTTTCTGTAGCTTTAGCAAGCCAGAAGCACGAGGAGCAATTAAAATGAGCATCAGCCCCAGAAAAGTAGTGATCAAATGTTTAAAGTTCTTGAAAATTCGTCTAGTTCATTTCTATTTCATTTTCTTAAGCCCCAGATTCTAAATGTATCTGTCTACGCAACAAGTATAATCAGGGAGCCAAAATTAAATTTCCCCAATCCCTGCCCTTCTAATCAATCACAAATCATGAATTAAAAGAGCAGATTCAAGTGGAAGAATCAGCTCCAGGAGGCCAGTCCTTCCATCAGCTCTCTTAGGCTCTGCACAGAGGTGGGACCTATCTCTCCCCACCCACTCTGCCCCAGAAGGGGAAAATGCAAACAAATCACTTTTGATGACCACCTGTCTGCAGTGGTATTGGTCTCGAAGGAGACCTAAAGTGAATGCTAATTTCAGAAAAATAAAGTTTGGGGATATGGTTTGGATGTTTGTCCCCACCACCCCCACCCCACCAATTTCATGTTGAAGTGTGATTCCCAGTGTTGGATGTAGGGTCTGGTGGGAGGTGATGGGATCATGGGGATGGATTCATTATGAATGGTTCAGTGCCATCCCCTTGGTGATAATGAGTTCTCACTTGGTTAGTTTTTGTGAGATCTGGTTGTTTAAAAGAGCACAGAACCTCCCCCTGACTCTTTCTTGCTCCCTTTCTTGCCATATGACATCACTGGCTCCCACTTTGCCTTGTGCAATGATTATAAGCTTCCTGAGGCCCTTATCGGAGGCAGATGCCAGAGCCATACTTGTACAGCCTGCAGAATTGTGAGTCAATTAAACCTCTTTTCTTTATAAATTACCCAGTCTCAGGTACTTATAGCAATGCAAAAACTGTCTAACACACCTGGTTTCAAATGATTAGGAAGAAATGGGATCAGAGGTCTCTGAAGATGCCAGGGCTCTGGGATTGCTGGGGGAAGGATTGCCCTGTCCCTGTCAGGGGCTGCCTCTTGTGTGGAGGGCCTTAGGGCTCTGGAGACAGAACCCCTGTGTTCAAATTCTGCCTCTGCTACTTACCAAATATGGGACTTTGGCTGAGTATTTCACCTGGTCTGAGTGGGCACTTACATCCTAGTCCTGGAAACAGCTCAAATAAGGACAGAGGAGGTGCTTAACAAAGGCTTAAGCCTACAACCTGGATCTATTCCTTGTCTTGAAGACCAGTTGAGGGCCCAGGATGAGCCTCCTGTGGGTGCACTAGCTCTGCTTTAATTGCCTAGTTGTTCTAAAATGAATCTTCCTTTGCATTGGAGAAAAAAACAACAGAGGCTACAGAAAGCCCCTGGGGTCTGTCTCAGTTGCTATTGCTCTGACTGTGGTCTGTGAACCCTGGGTAGTCAAGACATAGCTCCCACCTGTTCCTCTTTTCAGCTCTTGCTGGTGAGGAGCAGGTGTTCTTTCCAAGCTTCTCCTGTCTCTCTCCCCTCTTCTTACTTGTTCCAGTCTTTCTCCCTCCTCTTCCCTCTCCTCTTCTTTCTTCTCCCTTTGCCTTATATCCTTCCCTGCTTTCTTCTCTCCCATTCTTTCCCCCTCCTCTGCTCTTTTCTCTTCTCTCTTTCTCTCTTCTCTCCCTTCCTCTTCCCTCTGCCTTCCACTTCACTTCCCTTTCCCGCTACCCTTTCCCCTCCTTTCCCATCTTCTCTCCTCCTCTACCCCCTCATCCCTTCCTCTTCACCTCTCTCCTCTGTTTCCCTTCCTCTCCCTGCAACATTCTCTCTTCTCCTCCTTCCTCCTTTCTCTTCTCCCTCATTCTCCCCTCCTGTCCCTTCTGTAGCTCCCCTTATCCCTTGTGACATCATCATCTCCCAGCCTCAAAACTGGCAGTCACTGCTTCATCAGCTCTGGCCCCAGCCAAGACCTCCCTCCCTTCTCAGCCACCAGCAGCTGCTGCACTCTTGAAGGGGGTAACAATTAGTCATTGGAGGGTGGCAGTGGTTGAGGGAGACAGAGCATGCCGGCCTTTGCAATCATTGCTCTGTTACCTGATGTACAACAGGCTTAATCCAACATGTGATCTTCCCTTTGGCATCCCCCTTTCCCTCTGCCACTGCTGAGCTGTGTTGTGTGTATTTGTACTCCCTCGTCCCCACACCCACAACCATCTTTATGCCCTCACCTCCTTTGTGAGCTTTGTGCAGCCCTGCCTAGTGTGGCAGCTCCTTAAAGCACCTCTCTTGTTCTTCCCGTCCTTCCTGTGACCACTCCCTATCCCTAATATGGGTCCCTCACTGCTTCTCCCCTGAAATACTTGATCCTGGGTTCCTCTCCCCACCTTCATCTGTCCTGTCAACAATGACTGGAGTGCATTTCTGGTTCATGTCCTCCTAGGGATGAAAAGGAGTGACATCTTTCCTCCCCACCACACTCCTAGAACAAAAGATAGGTTAACAAGGGAAAAGCATAACACATTTATTTAATCAAACTTTTATGTGATATGGGAGACTTCAAAAATGAAGACCCCAAGACCCAGGGGAAGCTGCTTTTATGCTTAGGTTTGGTGAAGAGTGGACAGCCATGCACTCTTTTCGTATAAAGGGTATAATCCAGTAGTAATAGACTGAATGGGAAAACCCAGCAAGGCCTGTCTGTTCAGATTCTTCTTGGCCTCTCTGTTGTAGCATTTCTTCCTTCTGGGTATGATGCAGGACCCCTCTGGAATGAGGGCCTTATGATCTAATATCAGATAAGGGTAGGTCAGAGAATTTCTTTATGGCCACCTCCTAGACAGAAAGGGATGGGGAGGTCAGAGTAGTATTTCCAGGGCTCATGGCTTACTTTGGGGGAGAGGGGCTCCAGTTTTTATGATCCACCTAGGAGGCAAGGAATTATGTTTCTATGACTTGCTTTGAGGGAGAAATGAGGGGTGAGAGATAGGAAGCAGGAAGTCAAAGAGACCATGGTTCTGAGGTTGCTTCTGAGGTCTTCTAATGTCCTTTAGTTCAAAGTACTCAGCACACCAAAGTGCCATACTTTGGGGTATCATTTTCTGAGCTGCAGAATCCCAGATACATCACTCTCCTCAGAAGCTCTGGCTCTCATGGTGCACTGACTGAGGCCAAACAAGTGTTCACGACCTACCCGAGCCTGAGAGAACAGCCCCCCAGATCCTGGTCCTCCTGCTTTCCACCATGGGCAAGAACCCTCACCCCACCTCTCCCCAACCCTCCTTGCCTTTTTCTGCCTCATGCCTTTGCTTGTGCTGGTTCCTTCTCCACCTGTTCCCCATCACCCTGTTCCCATCACCCATACCCTGTTCCCATCACCCACTGCCATTATCTAGGGACTAAACATCTCCCCCATTATGAAGCTGCTCTAGAGATGGCGATGTCACTTCTCTTATAGGACTCGTTGGACACAGTCAGGGGCCCTAATGCTGCATCAGCAGAAAGATGTGTGAGTGGTTCACATGACCTTTGACCACTGACTTTACTCACCTGGAGGTGGTCTTGGGCTTTTGCTTGAGAATGTGGGTGTGCATATGTGGGTAAATACGTTTAAAATGATCATGCTTTGGATGAACGAGGTCGGGTTTACCAGTGTATTTGCTAAGCACCTGCAGAGGACTCGCCTGGGGAGCTTGAAACAGTATGCATTCCAGGGCCCTGTCCCTGACCTCAGAACCAGATTAGAGGAGCAGGGGAGGCAGCAGGAATCTGTGTTTTTAATAAGTCCTTCTGTTTGATCTTCGCATTTGGAAATGACTACAGTAAGTGATCTCAGTATTAAAACTCTTAGAAAGCAAAGAATTTTCATGAAGGAAATAATCACCTCATCATATATGTATTACTATGGATAAATATATGGGATTGGGGAGGAGAATCTGTATATAGGGAGAGAATTGACTGTTGTTTCAGGCACTGTACCACAGGGTCTTATTCATTCCTTACTACTTCCCATGCAGCAGGTTCTATAATCCTCACTTTACAGATGAGAAAGGGGAGGCTCAGAGAGGGGAAGTAACTGCTGCATAGTCACACAGCTGGAGAGTGACAAGGTCCATGTTCAAACCAAGGGCTGATGCCAAAGTCCAAGCTTGAGCCACTCTGCAATGCTGCCCATTTGTGAGCCTGGATTTTTTTTTTTTAACTTTCAAGGACAGGCCCCACCGGTTAACAGCTAACCCCAATGTCTCTCATGATATTCCCTGGAGGTGGGGTTCTGAGGTTCCAAGAGTGCTTCCCACTGGCCTGCCCTGTCCTCCGTATAAGCCCCAGACGGGTCTTAAAAGTTAATCTTTTCTACTCTATTCCCGACTAGGCTTGTTGATGCTGGAGTGAAGCATTCCTGCTATGGTTTGGTTTTGAAACAGGCTAAGGGAACAGAAATATGAGAGAGGCAACTTGACTTATCCTATCCACAGTGAGTGCTGGAACGAAAAGAAGGCCCTAGCCCAAAATAGATGCCCAGGCTTTTCAATGGGACCTAAAATTTTACTACTTTGAGTTCAGATGCATCTTCTTTGAAAAAGAACTATCAGTAGAATGAATACAGCCACTACGAGTCTTTCATACTATATGTAAACAAATTCATTCAGTTACTTTTCATTTGTGGAAAAAATATATTGAGACTATTCCACTTGGAAAATGAGAGTTTTAAAGTATATTGTTGCCATGTATAATTGAAAAAGTGGCATGCACATGTTGGGAATGAGTTCATTGTTTCCAAAGCACTTTGTGGATGTGGAACTCTTCTGGGTGAAGGGGATTCCATGGTTTCAGGCTGGGTGTCTTTGCTGGAGGACTTGTCAGAGCTTTAAAAATGCTAATTCTCATTATGAATTTCTAGGAAGGGGATATAGTTCTCCAAATTTATTTGACCGTAAACCTTTTCATGGAATCTTAGGGACGAATATCTCCTAGAATACACTTTGCAAAACCCAGGATCAAAAATCATTAATAAATACTAACCCCTTACCTGTGCAGAATACTTTACAGTGAGTCCCCAGTGGGCTTCAGACACAACCTCATTCAATAGGGTTTTCTTGAGGGACAGATGAGAGGTCATTTGAGCCTGTGGCAAGCAAGGGCAAGCCTGGCAGGAGTGATAGGAGTGGGGATGGGCTCTTAGGGGAAGCTCTAGGAAGGTGGGGACAAAGGGCCCACTTCACTGGTCCCTCTACTTCGTTCCCTGTCTGCCCCAGGAGAGGGGGCCTGCACTTCCTCAGGAGGCTCCCCTTTCTCCCCAGCGCCTCTCACTGACTTGACCAAAAAGGCCATGCATGTGAGAGAACTCCGCCTCCTCTGTTCTCCCAGCCAAGATGAGCCTCCAGCCAGGCACTTTTCTGGCTTTCTTGCTGCAGGAACATGGCACGGTTGTTTGGGAGCACAGCTTGCCAGGAGGCCCATGGCATGATGGCTTGATCAAAGGGCTTGAGCCAAGGCTGGCCCTGGGCCACATGGCTGGATTGCAGCCTTTCTATCCATCCCCCTAATCCCATTTAGGATGTTCAGGATCAATGAAAAGATCTGATCATTCAAATCATACCAAAGTATGCTAACACCATGTGCTACCCCTCTGGGGATAAACCTGCTTTACAAAGGGAATGCTTGCCTAATGGTGGGACAGAAGGATGAAGGATATGCCTTTTACCTGTGGGACCCCATGAAC
This sequence comes from Nomascus leucogenys, assembly GCF_006542625.1. Lineage (NCBI taxonomy): Eukaryota > Metazoa > Chordata > Mammalia > Primates > Hylobatidae > Nomascus > Nomascus leucogenys. The sequence continues at coordinate 11,360,365 of NC_044388.1, read as the reverse complement.
TTAGGACCCCGTGAATGATCCATCACAAATCCATCTGCATTAACCACTCTGTCCTTCCAGGTGTGCTATTCCATCTGTGTACCCAGCAGCAAAATACAATTCTGCTCAGAATAATGAACCTAATGTTCTGAAGGCACCAGAAGGTTGTGGAAGTATTGACCTATCTCTACTTAGCATCTGCTCACCAGGACCCCTGAGACTGTGGAGGGGGTAACTCAGCAGAAGGACCAGGGCTAACAGGGACTGAATCCTTACCACATACCAGGGCCCGCTCCAAGCACTTTGCATGTTTTAAATTGCTTAATTCTCACAGTGACCCAGTGGAGGAGATGATAGTTTTGTCTCTTCTCCATATTATGGTAGAGGAAAATGAGGACAGAGAGGCCAAATGACAGGCCCATGGTCACCCAGCTAAGAAGTGAAGGGGCAGAACTTGAACTCAGGCCTCCTGCCCCAGAGCTTGCGGCACCTGGCATGTGGTAGTAGTTGAGAAGTTACACACTAAGCCCGAGTAGACCTGTGGTTAGTGACCCCCTCTGCAGCACAGGGCTGATGGACAGAGGGCTGGCTTGGGCCAAGAGCAGCTGGCACTGCAGATCTGTTGGAATAGCTCTGCCCAGGCTGCTCAGGGCAAGGTGCGGGACTGGGAGGCATATGTATCCTAAAATAGAATTTTGGAGAAATAATGTGCATTCAAAGGAATGAGTCTCAGACGAGGATGTTCAAGAATCAGTAGCAGACGCCGTGTTGGCCACAGAATGTTTCTAGGTAAAATGCCCTCCTTCCCACCCCCCATGTCCCCCACAAACCAACAAACAAACTAAGAAAAAAGAAACAAAATAAAATAAATTGAAACAAATTAATAAACATGCAAAAACCACACAGACAGTCATCTCTTCTGTCTGTGGGTAAAACTGACAGCTCTAGAAATAAACGGAGATCCATATAAAGGGTTTCAAAATATGGGAGTAATTTTTGTTTTTCCATTTAATGCTAGATTTCAAAGGAGGGGAATATGTCTATCACTGCTACATACACGTTCTGTTTAAAACCCATCCAGATGCCTTAATGGGGCTCTGTCAAGAGTGGGAAGGTCCCCACAGCTGCTTCTCAAAGCCAGTAGACCACTCGGTGTGGGCAGTGGGGAGCTTGTGCTTGGCAGGCCTCCCGCGTCACCATTATTTCTTTTTGAACACTTGACGGCACACCTGGTCACCACAGGTCAGCTCCTGCAACGTGAGAAAGTGGGTGAGGGGCTAACAAGCCAGGCCTTTCTTCTGCCCAGCCCTCAGCCCCCTTGGTATCTGGGGGTGGGAGGCTGAAATAAAGAGGACACTTAGGTATTCTGGGCAAAGTGCATCTCACAGACCCAATCAGCGGGCATGCCCTGCAGGTAGCAGTAATTTGATTTTGACACTTGAATTGAGCTTGAACAACTATAAAAATGAAAAATGCAAAGAAATGACCATCTTGGGCAGGATTTCTCCTACTCCCATGATTAAAGTAACATGGCCTAATTTATAAAAGGCAGCGAAGCCATGAGGAAGGGAAGGACCTAGTGTAGAGAAGTGTTTGGAAGGTAGGGGCCTGAAAAGATGCTGGCTGGTGAGCTGCCCCTCCACCCTGTGGGCTTTCTGGCCTCTGGTAATTAGAACATTGGCTGGGGGTGGCACAGGTACCCGCAGGGTGTGAGGTGTAGAAGGGCTTTCCCAGGCTTGCCTGTGCAGCTGACAAGGTCCTGCTTTTCATCCAGATAGAGGGAGCCCCAGGCCTTATTTGACCCTCACTGATCCTCGAAGGAGGAGGGAAAAACATGAGTGTGGAAAGAACCACCACAATCATTGCAGTTGACTGTGAATCCATTGTCTAAGCCACAGGGAGCACTGGGGATTGTATTACAATTAGAAAAATCCATCATCCAAACCAGTGCAGGTAGTGAAAGCCATCAATGCAAAACACGATGAATGCCTCCCATAGATCATCAGCTGACATTGCCTTCAAAATAAAGATCTCAGGTGAAGCAAGGCTGGCTGTGAAGGGTGCCGTGGCAACCTGAATACTGACATTGGAGCCAGGTACCTGCCTCATTCCAAAGGTGAGTGGATTAATGAATGAAGAGCCATTCACTGAATGAGCCATTCATTTACAAATGAGCAAAAAAGGATGAAGGAGTGAGAGATTTTTCACCATTTGAATGCTGAACCCATGAAGTGCCTTGAAGATTGAAGAATAAAAAATTAAGCTGTCTCGACAGGTATAAGATATTTAAGGATATCAGTTATTGTTCCTACTGCTCTGTTCTAGTACCAAATTAACTTAAAATATTTTGGGGTCAGGAGGACATACCTCATGGAGAGAGGTCAATGCCTGTGGCAGTTCCCAGGCAGAGTGGGTCCTGTCTCCTCCCACCCCACTCCCTCTCCCAGGCTCCCATCATTATGAGAAGGCCCTGTCCCACCCTCCTCCAGGGCATCTAAATTCTGTGGCTCACATTTCTCCCCAGCTGGTCTTTAGCAGGTTCCCTGTATTTCTCCTTGGATCTCTGCTTCCTAACTCAGCATTTTGAACTTTCTTTTGAATTGCAGCTGTTCACAGAAACAGCCATATAGATTTCTTCCTGGAGTCCCCTGAGCCAGATGGGAATGGCTTTCTGACTATATGACCACATGCATTTGGCTGGAGCTTGGGGTAGGAGTGCAGGGCCATTTTTCTTGTCAAAGCGCCTGGCTAGGTGACCACAGTAGCATGTGTAAGCACAATGGAGTGAGCTGAGCAGAACCCAGTACTTACCAGGTACAGCTTGTCCCCCTCAATCCACTGCTTCCAGCCGCGGTTCTCCTTCTCCCCCTTTTGCACACACACAAGGACATCACCTTCCCAGGTGACCAGTGCCTGTAAAGACAGATTCCCAGGCAAATCAAACATATGGTCTTGAGGGACTGAACAAATCTAAACCTGCAGCTGCAATTCCTGCAGCCATTTCAGGGTCTTGCTTGCTCAAAGGGCAGAGCCCTCAGCCTCAGGGAGCCAAGATCTTTCCAATGTCATTTTCCACATACACCCTCCATTCCAGCCAAACCAGCTTATCTTGGCTTGCTCTGTTTTCTTTTAAGGAATTCTACTCTTCCATTTTTCCATTTTTTTATACCATTTTTATATGGTAAAAAATTTTCCATTTATTTATACCATTTTTATATGGTAAAAATAGCATTTCAGATCAGTGGGGAGAAGATGATACATTTCACTATATAACGATGTAAAATTTCTGGAAGGGGAAAATACCTTAAAGTCAACAGAGAAACAAAAAACTGGGGGAAAATGATAACATATCAGCAAAGATTTGATTTCCTTTTATATATAAAGGGCTCCTATAAATCAATAAGAAAAATGTCATTAACTTAATAGTTCATGTTAACAAAGAACATGAACTAACAGCTTACAAGGGGGAGATAGCCCTAGCAGATGGCTTCTAAACATAAGAAAAGACATTCAGCCTCACACACTATAAGAGAAATGCAAATGAAGACTTTGTTTTTCAGATACAATTCATCATATGGTCAAAGATCAAAGAGTTTGATAATACACTGAATTGGAGGGAGAGTAGAGAAGCAGGCACTCTCTCTTATACATGGCACATGGGGATATAAATTGGTATAAATCTCTTTGGAGGGCAATTTTATATTACCTTTCAAAATATAAAACTGCATATACTTTCTGACCTAGAAATTCTACTTCTGGGAATTTCTCCTTCAGGAATCACACTGTGAAAACTGCCCACTATAGGACAGCAATAAAGGCAGGGGAGCTCCCTAAATAATCAGGGGGTTGCCCAGATGGCTCCAGTACCTGCCTTCTTATCCAGAACCAGGTGGGTGGACCTTCTGCTGGTTCTTGGGTTCCTCCCAGCAGCAATGCAAACTGGTTAATAGCACAGGGGCAGCAGCAGAACATGTGCTGAACAGCTAGGCTACAGTGGCCAGCAGGTTGGAGAAGCCGTAGGCCTGCTGAATCCCAAGAGTGCTCAAATCCCTGTGTACATATTTACAAACTATTTACCCTTCAAATTTCTCCTCCTTCTGTTCCCCACTTTTACCCCTCCTAATACCTGCTATAATCTGTACTACCCCTAGGTGGCCCTATAGGGCCAACCACTTCTGTGCCCAAATTAGGCATGTCCTTCCTGAGATGATTATGTCATTCCCCTCTGAAGAATGGTTCTGGGTCTGTGTTGTTCTTCTTCGGGGATGACCGTGATGCTAGCTGATTTTCTTCCAAGTATGTGCAAACTACATTATGCCTCTCTGAACAATATTATGCTAAGGACCAGATGTTTACTTTTCTTGGTATCTTGTAAACCCTGTTGGTGATAAACTGACCTTTGGTTTTTTCCCCAGTGTCCTTGTACATTTGGGCCTGTTTTTTTTTTTTTTGGTACAAATCTGTTTTCTACAGATTGTTAAATCTACCTATTTCTAAAATAATATTTGACCTTTACCATATTATATACTTTATGTACAATTTTATTCCTTCTCATTTTACTTCCCAGTGCATCACAGCATTATTTGTTACAGCAAAGGACTAGAAGCTTCATAAATTCTGTCAGTGGGTGGCTAGTTAAATATGGTATGGTTCATCCCTGCTATGCAGTCATTGAAAGAATATAGCCGTAGTGGATGGTTTAAGTCGAAAAAGCAAGGAGCAGAGCCAAATGCTTGCATGCATATGTTTGTACATGTTTCCTGCAAGGAAGTAAAAGAAACCCTTAATAGTGATTGTCCCTGAGGAGAGAACCTGTGGCTGGGGCTAGGATAGAAAGAAAATGTTACTTTTTACTTTTGGATTTTTTTAACCATCTGCATGTATTCATATTCCCAAAGCTAATTTGAAAATAAAATTCTACATGTTTTCTAAAGAAAAAAAAGGTCTCCTCCTCCTTTAGGACCATCCTAAACCTCACATCTTTAAAGGTCTTGGAGAAGCTCAATTCATAGGTTGCCTTCCTTGCTCTTCTGGGAGGAAGATGTTGTCTGGAATAATAATTTGCTTTTTCTTGTGATGAGCCTTGGACTCTGAGTTTTCCTCTAAACAGATGAGAAAGGACTCATGTCTTCAATTTGGGCAAGGACAGTGTCATCTGTCCTCCTCACTCCCAGATTGCCTCACACATGATAGATACCTAATACATGTTGGTTGAATTGATGCCTGTCTCCCCCAGTAGACAGTAAGCTCCATGAAAGAAGATGCTGTATCTGCTTTTCATTTCTGCAACACCAGACTCAGCACAGTGACCAGCATTGTTGAATGAATCTCTGTTTGTTGAAACATAATCTTGAAGTAAATCCATTTGCCTCCTTGCCTTAGTTTCTGTGGTCCTACCAGAGTGCACACATGTACATCAATATGGACACTGTATGGTCATTGTTCATTTACTTGTCTGCCTTCCCTGGGAGGCTTGCAATGCCTGAAGGCAGGAGAGGGCATCTGATTCATCATTTTATCACTAGCTACTGACTTAGTCCTGGCATATAGTAAAGGCTTAGCAAATTTTGTGGAAGGAAGGAAGAAGGAAGGAGAAAAATATTAGTGCATGGGGCCTGTCCTAATATTTTATTTTAATAACTCATACTGGACAGCAAGATTAAAAGTTGTTCTGACCCTAAAGTAAATTGGTTACCAATAAATTATGATAATACAATATTATAGCCTTACTCCTATATAAAAATAATAAGAAGCAGAAAGAAGAGAATGGTTAAATGAACTAAAATTTCTCAATTTAATCTGCTCAAGAAATCAGCCAGGATAGGAAGTTGGGAATACATAGAACCCACAGGAAGTCCTTCCTAAAGGGGGTCCCTGACTCCTCAGAGGAGAATTGACTCTGTGTTCAATGTGGTTGCATTGCTTCTGCTCTGGGCTGGCATAGAACTGGGCACTACAGGGCACAACATGCACCTCTCCTCCACATTGCCGAGTGGGGAGATTTCCAGAGGGCTTGTAAGGGTGACTAAGTAGTTGAGACATGGAGCCTTGGAAAACAGTAGCATGAGGAGTACCACACACACTCTCACACTCACACATCCTCACACTCCCACACGTGTATAGGTGTTCACTCAGGCATGCCACCAAGTGTGGACGACAGAAATCAATCAGAGAGGCCAGGCATGGTGGCTCACGCCTGTAACCCCAGCAGTTTGGGAGGCCGAGGCGGGTGGATCCCTTGAGGTCAGGAGTTCACGACCAGCCTGACCAACACGGTGAAACCCTGTTTCTACTATATACGTGTGTGTGTGTGTGTGTGTGTGTGTGTATGTATGTGTGTATATATATATATATATATATATATATATATATATATATATATTTAGCCAGGCATGGTGGTGCACGCCTGTAATCCCAACTACTTGGGAGGCTGAGGCAGGAGAATTGCTTGAACCTGGGAGGTGGAGGTTGCAGTGAGCCGAGATTGCGCCACTGCACTCCAGCCTGGGCAACAAGAGCGAAACTCTGCCTCAAAAAAAAAAAAAAAAAAAAAGAAAGAAAGAAAAATTAATCAGAGAAAGAGATTTGCCCACTGTCTAGCACCCCCTTCCAGCTGAAGGGTTCCAGTGAAGTTACAGAAAGCAGGTAGTCCCTTGGGTATCTGCTCTGCATGGTGATTCTCATGGGAATGGCCCATTGTTGGAGGCTGGGCAAACTGTCCTGGGTACTTCTCACTCCCTACCAAGGGTGTATGTGAGAGAGAGAGAGAGAGAGAGAGAGAGAGAGAGAGAGTGTGTGTGTGTGTGTGTGTGTGTGTGTGTGTGCATTCACTCTGGCTTTGTAGTGAAGGCAAAGAGGAGGCAAGCTGTGGGAAAGAGGATTCTCTCTCTTTCTGCAGGGCTAACTGCTGACTGGAGAGGGGAGAAAATGGAACACGGAGAGACAGAAGAAAGGTAGGAGTGTGTTAACACGTGGAATCCATTAAGGGCTGGAAGGGTGATTTATTTTAGGAAGAGCAAGTTCTCTACCATCAAAGGTCACAAAGGATCAAGTCAGAGAGGACAGGCCTGCTTTTCAAGAGCCCACACCCAAAATGGAAAGATGAGGGAAGATGAATCATTTTGCACTATTGGGTTGGAACAGCAGAGTGATGCAAAAAATTCTGAGATCAATTTTCCTATCAATTCTGGTGTCCAATGAATTGGCTTTTCAGCCAGATGGTTCACAGGTTCAGAAAAGGCTTGTTGATCCATTATCCCCTGAGGGAGGGGTTCCATAAGTGGACATTCCAGGGCCCAGAATCTTAAGTTCTCATGCCAAGAGTGCTCTGATGGAAAAATTTCCATCATGCTTTATATTTCCCTACTTTTCTTTAGCAAAGAACACTAAATATAATTCAACCTTGACTTGGTGGGTGAGATTATCAATGCTACAGGACAACTTGACTGAGAAATAAAGTGTGTCCAGCTCTCTTGGCTTTTGTCACCAAATAATAATAACAGCTTTTCCTCCCCACCCCAGGAGAGGAGTCAGAGCTTGTGCTCATTGCTTTGGGGGAGAGTTGAGACCTCTGACTTCTAAGGAGCTCCTGGAAGCACAGTGTGAGAGTCTCGGGGTAGTGGCCTGACCCTGGGAAGATCAGGACTTATGGTGAGGGGGGAAGGGCAGGGTAGAGGGTGTGGCACTTGAAGGGTTGGCCCTTTGCCGGGGGTGGGAAGGTGACAGCACGGATACCTTGGGCCAGAGTACTCAGCTCTGTCCTCCCTCAGTTTGGGAGATAGGACAGAGGTTCCAGTGGCTGAATTGGCCCAGAGGGAAAGGATGCTTTGAATATTCAAACTGCCCACCCTTGTATAAAATGCATGGGCATAGACAGTGAAGAGTCAATTGCAACCATGATAAATGACAAGCCAGGAACCTTCCAAAATCTCTTGGACTGTGTATCCCTGGGGTTCCTTATGATGGGAAGGTTTGGTGGAATCCTTAAATACAACTGAGATTGGATTTCTCCTATTCCTGTTTGGTGGGGACTGACCAGGTGTAATTTGATTTGGAAAATCAAAAACAGGCACACTGAACATGAATGTGGGCAGGAGGGCTAGTTACTGCGTTGGGATACCACACAGTGATGCTGGGGAGAGCTGCTGTTACCCTTGCCTTCCCAGCACCTCTCCACTTCTCCCTGCTGCCTCTGCCTTATTTGCAAACAGCTCTCGTGGGCAAGAGCCTGCCTCTTCTGCAAACTCAAGTTTTTGGGCATTGAGATAACTCCCCACTCCCCTCTCAGAGTTATTTTCTGCCTGCTTTCAGGGTCCCATCTATATTCAATAGTTCAAACAGCGAAAGTCTGGCCTTCTGATACGTGGAGAGTTGCCTAGATTATCCCTTGTCGGTTAAGGCAATGCTAGGACAGAAGCCACAAACTTGCCAGAGACTTCTCCAAGTTATTAGGGCTGGATAAATCTTGACTTCACTTAACCTACTGATTTTTTTTTGTTTAATTTGGATCATTCTTTTTTTTAAAAAAATGAAATCAGCTGGGATCATCTATAATTGAGATGTTTCTTTTTATATTTGCTCTTTTTCGGCAGAATCATAAAAATTTGAGATATTTTATATAAAAACATCTGATTTCTCTACATCTCCTAAAGAAAATCTGGCACCTTCAGGCTTTGCTCCTCCATGGCAGTGCTTGGCTAACACTGGGCAGGGCTGCCACCTTTCCATGCGCCCTTGCTCCCCAGCAGGCACAGGTACTGTCCCTCCCTGTGATGTTCCACCTTGCCCTCTTCCCTCTGCCTGCCAGGCCCATGGCTGTATATGACTCATAGGCCCTGGCCCTCGATCGTGGAGAGGTTGAGCTCTTAATCTCTCCTAGGCCTGCCTCTTCCTACTAAACTTTCAATAATTGCTCATTGCCAGCATGATTAAGGCCATCCTGGTCCTCCTTTCCTGATTTTTCCCAGGTTGTTTCTAACATTTTTTTTTCATCATGATACCAAATAGCCAGCCCCTGCACAGAACGTGTGAGTGAAAAACACCAGCCCTGGTCAGTACCTTAACATGCCGGTTATCCAGGCCCTTCGTGTACTCGTCAAACTCTACTCCAACAGTGAAATCCACATCATAGTTGCGGAATGTGCTAGTAGTTTTTGTCTTGAAGTTATCACCATCTTGATCAATAACCTTCGTCTGAGTGAGACGTACTGCAATCTTGCGGGTGGCAAAATCAATATCTGTTGGCAAAGGGAGTTGTGGAGGTTATGATGTGCTCAGCCAGACTCATTCATTTCTTTAACAAGACCAAACATTCAAGACTAGAGACACAGATTGTGTATAGGCCACCTGTCTTTGCTTAAGTGGGAAATAAGCATCTTACTTGTGGCCAAGTTGGGCATCTCAGTCAGTTGCTGGGAAACCTAGGAGTCTCCTGGCACCTCCTCAGGATCCCTGATGGGAGGGAGATGTAGCACGCAAGGCTCATCCCTAAGCTGCAGCTCCCCAACACACACAGACACACACACACACACACACACACACATGTCACAGCAGCTCTATTCTATCTGACCCGTTGGGCATCCTCCTAAGAGTTTTCTGAACAAAAAGATCTCATGATTTAAAAGAAAAAAGACTTTGGAAATCACTAGTTTTAATCATGGATAAAGATGAAACTTAGGAAATTTTGTTAATGTCCACAGCGGGGAGGGATAGTTTCAAGCTTCCATTTTAACAGCAGACTGTTCTGCCTCAGTTCTTAGCCCCCAGTATAGGTTTGTTTTTTGTTTTGTTTTGTTTTGTTTTGTTTTGTTTTGTTTTTTCAAGACAGGGTCTCACTCTGTCACCCAGGCTGGAGTGCAGTGACATGATTTTGGCTCACTGCAACCTTGACCTCCTGGGCTCAACTGATCCTCCATTTCAGCCTCCCAAGTAGTTGGGACAACAGGTGCACACCACCATACTCAGCTAATTTTGGTATTTTTTGTAGAGATGGGGTTTCACCATTTGCCCAGGCTGGTCTCCAACTCCTGAGCTCAAGCGATCCATGTGCCTCAGTCTCCCAAAATGCTGGGATTATAGGTGTGAGCCACCATGCCTGGCCCCCAATGTAGTTTTAAACATATTCTGGAAAATAAATATTGACTCAGAGATTTCTTCTTCTTTTTTTTCTTTCTTGAGATGGAGTCTCGCTCTGTCGCCCAGACTGGAGTGTAATGGCACAATCTCGGCCCACTATAAGCTCCGCCTCCCAGGTTCATGCCATTCTCCTGCCTCAGCCTCCCAAGTAGCTGGGACTACAGGCGCCCACCACCACGTCTGGCTAATTTTTTGTATTTTTAATAGAGATGGGGTTTCACCATTTTAGCTAGGATGGTTTTGATCTCCTGACCTCGTGATCTGCGCACCTCGGCCTCCCAAAGTGCTGTTTGGGAGCACAAAGGCATGAGCCACTGTGCCCGGCCTCTTCTATTGTTTTTAAGATCCCCTAAAAAGGTTAATACTTGTTTACATTTTTGTTATGAAAATGTTGAAACAAACCAAAGGAGTGTTGAATGTCCTAAGCGTTGCATATTACAACAAGAAGCTAACCCCTAGTTGAGCATAAAATGTGGCTCAACTAGAGCCATACCAAAAAATTGTTGGCCTGTGGAGTAGACCTAGAAAGAGGGGATAGTTCTGAAAATACTTGAATTTCTTTCCTTGCTATGAAATCACCACTCTTGGTCTTTAGTCAAATATCTGATTCCCATTATGCCTGTAAATTCTCCAGATAGCTTTAGATGCCAATTTAAATCTTTAGCATTTTTTTCAGAAAATCCACTGAGAGGGTTTTAAAAAACATTAGAATTGATTCTATTAAAACCCAAAGATAATAATGACCTCAAGAATAAGGACAGTTCAAATTTATCAAGTGCTATTTCTCTGAGAACTGCAGTACCATCTTTATGATATGTAAGTGATGAAATTTCATGTTGTGCACTGTCTGGTGCAGGACAAACACTATATTGTGGCCATGAAAGAGAGAGCAGCAGGTAGCTCAGGAAGTTCCTGTCAGTTTGGAGATTGACAACTCTGCTACCTTCCCATGGTGGCCAAGCATCACTTCCCTCACTCTCTCCCCATTTCCTTTCTGACCCATTTCCTTCAAAAATCCTTCTTTGGGTCTGGGCCTGGTGGCTCATGCCTGTAATCCCAGGACTTTGGGAGGCCTAGGTGGGTGGATCACCTGGGGTCAGGAGTTCAAAACCAGCCTGGCCAACATGGTGAAACCCCGTCTCTACAAAAATACAAAAATTAGCCGGGCACGATGGAGGTGCCTGTAATCCTAGCTACTTGGGAGGCTGAGGTGAGAGAATCACTTGAACCCTGGAGGCGGAGGTTGCAGTGAGCCAAGATTGTGCCATTGCACTCCTCGCAATAGAGCGAGACTCCATCTCAAAAAAAATAAATCCTTCTTTGGTCACTATTACTCCCCTTCTCCCCCAAATCAAGGAGAGGCCAAGTTGAACCTCACTTTGGGTCAGCAATCTGAATCTACAAAAGAATCACAGCTGCATAAGAAAGGGCCCTGGGTACCTTTAGACTCTAACTTGTATAAAGTCAGATTTGAGCCTGACAGAATAATTTTAAGCAATATTAGCTAGCCAGAAGGTAAAAGGATTACATGCCTGTATCCTAAGTTGAAAAGAGAAGTAAGTTCAAGTTGGCATGAGCTGCTGCACAAATGCCAGTGCCTCGCTCACCTCTCATTCTCTACTATTTGTTGAGTACCTTCCATGTCTAGGAACCAGTGGGTCCCAGAGCTAGTTTCCTTTCTGGATCATCTGAGACAATGAAAAAAATGCAGATCCCAGACCTAGAATCTCTGGGTGGTAGAACTCAGTGATTTCAGATTTTGAACTTTGTCCATAGGAGGCTGTTTGGAAAAAGACTTCTATGGTTTAAAAATTTTGAAAGCTACTGTTAGAGCGCCTACTTTTCATGTCAGAGATGATGAAGTAAGACCTAGAGAGGTTAGTCTACTTGTCTAAATATACATGGCTGAAACAGCAATTGTACTGGCTTGGTAATTGGATAGATGTGTAGAGTGATTGAGTTGGAAGGAAGAAACAGTGGTTCTGAGCTTGGATGATCAAGATGAGAGCCAGGGAATAAAAGAGGGAACTAGTTTTATGGGGATACATAGGAAACTGAATTTTAGGTAAGGTGAATCTGTGAGCCATGCTGTGTGGACTCTTGGTAATATTTGGGGTGGCAATTAAGACACACTTTGTGTCTAGGGATGGTGTCCCTTTGTGTCTAGGGATAGTGTCTAGGGATGGTGGCTCAGGGTGTAACCTCCCTTGGGAAACCTTCCTCATTTTATTCTTCAAACAAACCCACAAGGTAAGTTTTATTTTATCCTCATTTTGCCAATGCGGAAAAACTGCCTCAGAGAACTTGTGTCACTTTACCTGGATTATGTGGTGAGGAAGCAGTCAAGATGGTACTTGAACTTAGGACGGTCTGTCTCAAGGGCCAGTGCTGTGCTCCCCAAGCTCTGGGGTAGCCCAGTTAGACCATCCCCATGTGTGCAATTTCTGTGGCTGCCCAAGATACTAGTAACTTCTGATTCTGTTAAATTTCCCCTGGAGACACAGGGACTGTGGGATTCAGTTGGATGAGCCCTCCCTGTTTGAGGCAGTTCGTTTTCCAAAGCCCTTGCATACTGTCCCCCACCAAATGGCAATTGTTTTCTAGGCCCAGGGCTGTATAATAAGTGAGAGCTGAAGCAATCACACTCCAGCCGGCTACATTATCTGGCAGCTTCACCACTGTGGCTTATGGAATTGTACATGAGCACGTCCAAGCCACACAGCCTATGAGGCATGGGGTGCGGGGAGAGATGAACGGTCTCTTGGCTGCCTTTGGTTCTGTGAATTCCTCTAGTCTTCTTGGCCAGCATTCCCAGAGCCCCCACTTCCCCACTGTGTTTGCCATGGGGTACAGCTCCATCGGATGTTTGGTGGTCAAAAAAATGGGCTCACGAGCAATAAGTTTGGGAGATGAGGAATTAAAACCAAGACAAGCTGGTTTCTGCCCTGTAGAATTTCATAGATTCTTTAATATGGGAAAGGTGCTTTGTAGCTCCAAGTTGGAGGGAGGATACAGGGTGCAGCTTTTCAAAGTCTGAGGTGGCCATGGAGTCCCTCTGTGGAGGAATATGCAGTTGGCCAGGTGTCCCAACACAACTTACTATGGAAAGGGCTCACCAAACCCTTTCTGACACATGTATCTCAGCCACCTTGGCCTTGCAATCATACCTATTTAATTTTTCTCTCTTCAAGGTAACTGCTGACCTGTTTAGGTAGGACCAAGTGGTCAAGTATTTCCGACTTAAAAAATGAACCCTTCCTTAAAATTGCTACAAGCCACTGAAGAGCATCTTCCTTGTTCTAGTGAGTACAAACACATGCTTGTGGCATGCAGAGGAGCTGGCAAGAGGCTGGCATGTCACACTCCAGCTCATATTTCTCTCTTTCTGCCCCAAGTGTGTCCAGCTTCAGTCTCGTTGCTGGAGATTTGGTTCCAGATCTAAAGCAGCAGAGGGCCGTGGCCGTATGTGGAGCTATTATTAACTGCATCACCTTGTTGTGAGGATCAAATTTGATGGTGTTTGTGAAGAGCTTTGCCCAGTGGCTGGTAGCCAGTGATCATGGCTCTGTAAATGGAGGCTGCCATCATATCATTATGAAGCCCCTGATCGCACAGGCCAATTTTCTTAGTTCTTCGTGTTTTCCCACATATCCCTTGAACAGTTGCTCTCTGAACCTCTGTCACTCTCGTCCCAGCTTTCCAAATCTCATAAGGCCCAGCCCCAGATTTGCCTCCTCCTACTCTTTCTTGCCTCCTTCCTTACCTGCTATCCAGGCCAAACAGTTTTACTGCTCCCCTCTACCTACCAACAGTACTTAACATTTCCCCCTGCATTTTTCATAGAGTTGGTTATTCTTTCCTGCAGTCTCACCTCTATGAGGACAAAGACAATGCCATCTTCTTGCTCTGTGTTCCCCCCCACCACACCATAGAACCAGGTCTTGAGCTAGGCACATAGTAGGTACTCAAGAAATACCATGGATTAGCTAATGGAGGCAGCAAGGGCCAGGACAGTGATTATTAAAGTGAGGTTCCTGGGCTGGCAGCAGCATTAGCACCTGGGAACCTGTTAGAAATGCAGGTTCTGTGCCATGGCACTCCAGGCTGGGTGACAGAGCAAGACCCTGTCTCTAAATAAATAAATATAAATAAAAATAAAAAATAAAAGAAATGCAAAATCTGGGGCCCACCCTAGACCTATTAAATAGGAGCTCTGTTGGCCAGGCTCTGCTAGTCCTTACAAGTCTTCCAAGTGATATGTGCATGCTAAAGTTTAGAACTGTGGTATAAATGAGTAAGAGTAAGGGGCAGATGCAGGTACAATCCTGTCTTTTATTTCCCAGCTAGCTGTGTGACCTTGGAGAAATCACTCTTCCTTTGTAGGAAAATGAGGAAAAGAATGCTTACTTCAGAGGACTATTTACAGTGTGGATTCAGTAAAAATAATGGTAAAATGCTTTACATAGTACCAAGTAGCTTGTCCATATGCAGTGCACATTGCCATCCACTCTTGGCCTTGTCTGGGTCAAGTAGGGACCAAGTCAGCATTCAGTCCAGAGTGAAACTTTTGGGTCATATTTATGCATCTCCATAGCTGTCTGCACTCCATGTTTTGCAAGGGGCTTGGACTCCGCAGGAGAAGTGGGAATGGTGGCTGATACACTCTCTTACTGTCATAGCCTTGGTCTGTCCCATAGGCATTTTATCCAGCCTGGTGACACTTTTCTCTGTGTGGATCAGTTTCCTCACTCTATAGTCTGGTGATGGATAGAACCAACTTCAGCTCCTTCTCCAGTCCTTTGTGCTAAGGTCTGAGCTGTGCTAAACCATACTTCTGGAACAATAGTTAGGAGATGGGAAAAGAAAAACCACAGGTCATCTGTTAACCAGATGAAACATAGGGGAAGGCTCTAGGTAAAACCACTAAGGAATAATTGAGAATCTACAGAGAAATTTAGAACTGAAGTGTTCCTCTGAGAGCAAGTCTATTTCCACTCAGTGGATGTGGAAACTGAGGCCCTGAGAATTTAAGTGGTGAGCTCAGAGCTACCCAGTTAGGATAGCACTCCTGACAATTTCTTTACAAACACATTCTGTTGTCATTTACAACTAACGCCTCCGCTCCCCAGTAAAAGGTATAGCTTGTCCCTGGTTGCACAGAAAGGTAAATCACAGCTAAAAATATCTATTGCTGGCAGAACTGGTTTGTCCTGGAAACACCATCTCTAGTCAATCTTTCTGACCAGTGCCGGGGGAATCTTATTAGAAGACTATGCAAATGGAATCAAGCATCACTTCTCTTCTGGATTGAAAAATGGCTTGGCCTCTTGGCCACCCTTCAGTGTTTGCACAACCCAGTAAATCATGTTGCCTCTGCTCTGCCCCAGGGAAGGTAGCCAAATGTTCTGTTGGTGGACTCATGATATTTCTAATCAAAACTGTTTAACTACGGTTGTAGAACACACACACACACACACACACATGCACACACACACACTGCAGATTATAAAAACACTTGCTTTTCATACTTTGCAGAGAAAATTATTTTCCTGGTATGGTATTTTAACACCAGGGTTATCAAGCATGTTTTATCTCCTTTTCTGGATTAAGGGTATCTCTGAGTCTGATTTATAGCCAGGTGAAATGAATTTCTATCTCAGAAGGAAAGGTCCAAAGGCAAGCTATTTCTGAATAATATATATGGCTTTTAGCTGCTGCAGAAGGAAAAAAAAAACCACGGACGTGACTTTATTAAAGCATACTTTTCATAACTGCATTTTGAACAATACAAGCCATAAAGGTGAAATATGAGTATGGTACTCAACATTAAAATGCTTTGTAATGTGCTTGTGAAAAAAGCTAAAGTTGCAGGCGAAAAGGGCAGGTGCTCTTTGTAAATTAAAGAGCAGAGAGGCACAAGTATTCATCATATGAAATCTGAGAACCATTCAAAGTGCAGCTTTGATGGGCTTCAGACTTGGACTCCTTAATTCTCAAATCATTGGCACTCTTAGGCAATTGTGAGAAGCAGAGTGTAAGAACAATTTTCTCCTTTTTTCCATGCCACTTCCTCCTCCAGAGAGCACATTTAGAAAGGAATTAGATGAGATCCCTGCCTGCCTCCTCCTCTCACTTCCTTCTAGGCACTGGGGGCAGGCTGGAGACCCTGGGGTGCCTCCCTGCTCCCTATGCACTGTTCTCCTCCTGATTCTTAGTCTACTGCATACTTACTGGGATGGACATTAGGGTGGAGGTGATGCCAACACATGCAAGGGGAGTCCTGTACAAAGGGATGACACTTATCATTACCTAGGCTTTTTTCATCCCTCAGCATTTCCCCTTTGAAAGTCCTACCAGGTACCATATGGTTTAAGTAGAGACTTTGGCAAGGTGTATACCTTCATTGACTTGTGAACACCATCAGGAATCCAGATTTTATGAAAATTCTTCATCGGAGCATCAGACATCTATCTGTCTGTCTATCTGTCTATCTATCTATCTATCTATCTATCTATCTATCTATCTATCATCTATCTACCTATTCATTTTTACTCAGGGACTCTGAGTGATTCTCTTGCAGTGTTTCTGAGGGTCCTGCCTATTTACTTTGGATGCCTTCATTTGGACATACCTTGTTCACAGTGAAGCTCTTTCTTACCTACCTTTCCTACCTCTTTCTTTCGTACCCCAACCAAGAGCAGTCCTGAGGAAAGGGCTGTGGGTGTTAGAAACAGATAGCCTGGGCTCCTGTCTTAGGCTCCATCATTTCCTAACCACGTGTGGCCATGGACGAGTCTCTCCACTTCTCTGGATTCCTCACCCCATAAAATGGAAAGCATTTCTTCTGAATTTATCTCTGACTGTATCCTGAGCTCTATATCCCATATCAAAGTGCCAATTTTAATACTCCATTTGAATGTGTAACAGATATCTGAAACCAAAATATGCAAACCAGAATTCTTAATGCATGCTCCCCCGCCACCCCAGCCTGGTACCTCCCCACCAAAACTCACTCCTCCTGGTGACTTCCCCATTTCAGGCAATGGGATTGTCATCTGCCCAGCTTTTCAGGCCTAAGCCTGGGACCCAAATTCATTTCTGTCATTTCCTCTCACTTCATATTCATCTGCAAACCCCGTGAGCTTTATCTGTAAAATATATGCTGAATCTGTCCTCTTTTTTCCAGCTCCACGGGCACTGCCCTAGCCCAAGCCATGGTCATTTCCTGCCTGGACAACACAGCAGCTTCCTAATGGGTCTCTCGGCCTCTCTGCTTGCAATCTTGCCCTCCTATGATTCATTTTCCATGCTGTGGCCATAGTGATCCTTAAAGAATACAAAGAGGATCAATTTGTCTTCCCAGCATAAGGCTGGTGTGTGCTTTGCCTTCCACCTACCTTAATACTCTCACTCCCCGACCGTATCCCCAACCCCTCCGGCTCACACACTTCCAACTCCCAACACACCAGCTTTCTCAAACCCTTGGGCCCAAGTGATTCTCCCCCCTCAGCCTCTTGAGTAGCTGGGACCACAGGAATGTGCTACCAGGCCTAGCTAATTTTTTTATTTTCTATTTTTTGTAGAGACAGAAGTCTCACTATGTTGCCTAGGCTCATCACGAACTCCTGGCCTCATGTCACCCTCTTGCCTTGGCCTCGCAAAGTGTTGGTATTACAGGCGTGAGCCATTGCACCTGGCTTCATGTTCTTGAACACACCCAAAACCTTTGCACTTGCTGTCCCCTGTGTCCAGAATAACACTAGTCAGTGTTCAAACCTGGGTTCCACTGTCACCCCCTCAAGCCTTCCCTGACCACCCATTACACTCCACTCCATTATTCTTTTAATTTTCTTCCCAGCAGTACCACTACCCAAAATAACCTTAAACTATTTGTTTACTTTATGTCTCCCCACTAGCATGTAAACTCTATGCTGGCAGGGAACTCGCCTCCTCATTTCCCACTATATCGGCAATGCCTAGAGCACTTCCTGATGTGTCATAGGTGCTTGATACATTTGTTGAAAACTGAATTCACTAAAATGAAGAAATGCATATAAAGCTCTAGTGTGATGTGTATCATGACATGAGAATAATTTGTGCATGTGCTCACCCATCATGCTAGACTGCAGGCTCTTAAATGGTCAGGATGAGATTTTGCACAAGACACATATTCGGGAAATATTTCCTGGCAGAGACCACTTAGATGGGAGCTGTCTGGCTTCAGCCTCTCAGGGCTCCCCCTTCCTAATGGAGCTTTCAGAGACCCACTAGAACTGTTTGTGATAGCCACTGCACTTTTAAGTCTGTGCATGTCAATTTAAATGAAAAAGATGTTCTTCATAGAAGATAATCCTCACCTTCATTTGTGAATTGAGAAAATAATGGGGTTTCCCCAAATAGTTACAATTTATGGAATGAAAATTTCCTAAAAGAGGTATAAATTTAACATTATCTAATTTTTGGACACATGCTTCCCCATCTTCACTGGTTAAAGTTATGTGATAGTTTTTCATTTTCTAGGCTGACTCCTCCCTGACTCTTCCTCCTCTAGTCACCAAATCCAGCCTATTTCCTGCTCTGGACATCTCCCTGTTCACCCTTTCTGGGTACTGCTCTCAACAACTTCCCAGGGTCATTGCAACAACCTCTTTAGTTCTCTGACAAGTCTGCTGCTCTATTCACTCTATCTCTGTTAGAGTGAGCATTGGTAGCATCTCTCTCCTCTGCATACAATTTCTTCCTAGACCCTCTCCTTGCAAGGTGAAGTTCACGTGCAGCATACTGACTTAAAGATCCTGTTGCTTTTCCAGACTATTCTTTTGCCTCCTCCTTGCACTTCACTCCCTGGTAATACAATGCCTTCTGGTGTCCCAGGCCCATGCCTGTGCACACGCCCATGGGGCTATGCTTGACTCCATCTCTGCATGGAGAACTCCTGTTCTTCCTTCAAAACCCCACCAAGAAGTACTCAGGAAGCCTTTACTGACTCCATGTACTGTAGCTCCTTTCACCACCATGCACACACTTCTCGTTACTATTGTTCTATTGATACCATAGCCCCTTTGAGCCCAAGGCATAGAATCTCAACTGGCCCATCTGTGGCAGATTATATTTTCTTAAATGGCTGCGATAACACCTCTCATCCTACATGCTGTTCTTACAATGCATCCTTGACATTCATCCCACTGAGAGGTGGGGTCTATGTCCCTTTTCCTTGAATGCAGGCAGGCTTGTACCACTTCAACCAATAGAATATGGTGGAAGTGGTACCCGGTAGCTTCTGAAGCTGGGTCATAAAAGGCCATGCAGCTTGTATCTCTTCTCTTTGGATGCAGCTAGCATGCTGTGAAGAAACCCAGGCCACATGGGGAGACCACATGTAGATGTTGAAGGCCAATTAAGGTCTCAGCTGCCAGCCAGCACCAACTGCCAGACATGCATATGAGTGAGGAAGCCTGAGATGGCTCCAGCCCCAGCTGCTGTCCAGTTGCAGCCAAATGAAAGATTTGAGCAGGAACCATTGGGGTGAACCCAGTCAGCCCCTAGAACCATGAGAAATAATAATTAAATGACTGTGGTTGTTTCAAATCACTACATTTTGGGGGTAATTCATTAAACAGTAATAAAAAACAGGAATACCATTTGTGCATGGCTGTAACCTGACTCCTTGAGAACAGATTCCAGGGTTGGTTCTGGCATCCACGGCACCTTCTAAAGCTTTGGTAGAGAATTTGAATGATTCCCACCTGGGCAGAGTTAATGAACTCTCTCCCAGTATTCTTTCACATTACTGAGATCTCCTTACGTCTGTCCTTCTTTTTTTTTTTTTTTTTTTTTTTTTTTTTATTTGAGACGGAGTCTCGCTCTCTCACCCAGGCTGGAGTGCAGTGGCGTGATCTCGGCTCGCTGCGAGCTCCGCCTCCCGGGTTCACACCATTCTCCTGCCTCAGCCTCTCCGAGTAGCTGGGACTACAGGCGCCCGCCACCACGCCCGGCTATTTTTTTTGTATTTTTAGTAGAGACGGGGTTTCACCGTGGTCTCGATCTCCTGACCTTGTGATCCGCCCGCCTCGGCCTCCCAAAGTGCTGGGATTACAAGCGTGAGCCACCGCGCCCGGCCAACGTCTGTCCTTCTTGATCTCCCCTTTAAAATGAGGACTACCCCTCCCATTCCTTTATCCCCTGATCTGACCTGAAGGAGGACTGACTTCAGGACATGACAAGTTCCTCAGGGCAAAAGAGTTCACCAACTGGTTTCCTCACTGTCAAGAAAGAATCTGGGGTGAGAAACACCAGGTGCCTAAGAAGGCAGGAGAGGAAGTACCACTGACCCTTGGCTCACTCACCTTTTGAACTCTTAATGACGTAATTTGTGGCAAACCCAAAGGTTACCATGATGTGTTACTCTGCTGAGACTGGTGGCTGAGTCATGATGGGAGGCCAGTGTGTGGAGTGAGTCACTGGGCTAGTGACAAAGCCAGTTTACTGCCCAACCCCACATCTCAGTAGAGTTGCTCTTTCCTTACTGAACCAACAACCAGGCCCACAGAAAAAGCAAACTGTCTAGTGCTAGGGGTTAAAGTATTAGAAATCGATGATTCTTAGACAGGGGATGGGCACCATCCTTAACAATAGTCACACATTTGAGGATGTCTACACATACTCTTTCCAAATGCTAAGGGTCTCACTGCTCAAAAAAAAAAAAGGGTAAGGAAGGCAAGCTTCATTGACATCTCAGTGTTGGGAAAGCAACCTGCCTTATGTCCTGAGTGTGGAGGAAACTGTTGAGATCTGTTGGGCTGCTTTTAGCAGGTCAGATTGAAGGGGCAGCTCTTCCTCACCTGCTTCTAGCTGAGCCCCCGAGACCTGTCTTCAATCACTGCCGTGCCTGCCCCACCCATGTTCCCATGGCAGGTTGAGAAGGACAAGGGGTCCCACCTCAATGGTGATAAGGTGACTCTGGGTGAGGCATTTCTGCACAGGGCCTCATGGACTTGGGCAGGAGCAAGTTTCTGGGGTCCTGAGACACTGGGCTATCAGCAGCTGGGTAAACCAGGCACCAACAGATTCACACTCTGGTTTACCTAGTAGTACCACGTATGGTATTAATCTTAATCAGTTGAGTGTCAGCCTAACACTCTACACTGCAGAGATCATGGGACAAAGAGATCAAACGACTTGCTCATTAGAGTGAAATCTATGTAATGTGATATTAAATTGGAAGTTTTGGCTGAAGCTCTAAGAGACAATAAATATTTGATACCAAGGAGCATTAGGAAGTCCAATCTGAAACCTCAATAGTGAAGATATTTAAATATCACATTCACAACTTGTGAGCCCCTTACTCACATTAAAGGTGTAAGTTGGTGTGAAAAGAGTCCAGAGGAAGGCTGTTGTTAGAGGCAGGATTTCTTGGAGAGAGCTGACGGTGTACTCTGCATCCTCCCAACCCCCAGGAGGAGAAAGTGGGTGGTAGGAAAGCTTGCTTCTCACCTTAAGCCTAGAGAGGTGGGCTTTAGGGGTCCATTCTGCAGAGCCATAAACTAAACAGAGCCTAGATTTTAAATCTAAGTCATCATAGGACTTTTTATTATTGAAGCATAAGCAGCAAAAAACACAAAGTTTCTTTCTAATTATATTACTTGACTCTGGCTTATACTGCTGAAACCTTGAAACTTCCAAATAATCCTTGTTAAAGTACTTTTAATTGCTCAAAACCACAACTACATCTAATATCATCTGGAGGGACAGGCAAGGCTGGGGCTATTATCTCTATTTGGCAGATGAGGAAACTGAGGTTCCAAAAGGTTAAAAAACTGGTTCAAGGTCCCAGAGCAAGCCCTGGACTCTAGTCCCAGCTATGTTGACCCTTCTGCTTTGGTTTCCTTATCTGTATAATCTTGTTCAGAATTCTGGTTTAAGCTATGCTCCAATCCATTTACCCATGTGTAGAATCAGAATCCCATTTCTATTGGCCACTCCTGGTACTAAAAAACACAGGTGCAACAGGGTTGAGGATGGGGCTCTGGTAGGAGGATTTTTGCCTCTTTCTTCCTCCCCACAACTATATTGAGGTAAAAATCCTGCTAACTAGAATGAAAAGGAAAGCTATTCAGTGTTGGAAACCAGTCTAAAGAATGTGAAGAGGCCGGGCGCGGTGGCTCACGTCTGTAATCCCAGCACTTTGGGAGGCCGAGGCAGGCGGATCATGAGGTCAGGAGATTGAGACCATCCTGGCTAACACAGTGAAACCCATCTCTATTAAAAATACAAAAAATTAGCCGGGTGTGGTGGCGGGCGCCTGTAGTCCCAGCTACTCTGGAGGCTGAGGCAGGAGAATGGCATGAACCCAGGAGGCGGGCTGGCAGTGAACTGAGATCACGTCACTGCACTCCAGCCTGGGCAACAGAGTGAGACTCTGTCTCCAAAATAAATAAATGAAAAAAAAAACATGAAGAAAGCGCTTAGTTCCACAAATATGGAACATATCACAGCTCTCCTTGTTCATTGACATGGTGGACATTTTCAAGCTAGAAGTTTATCACACCAAAAAACTCATGATTTCCACTCTTGGAGAGACCTCCCACCATCATATCCAAGTTATTATTGGGCCTCTAACTCCACCCACTGCCATTTCTCTCATTCTACATGTGGAGGAAGTTCCAGCGAAGTAACCCCATATGTGGAGAACTTTAAAGCTAGAAGAGGTGATAAAGAGGCTGCTGAGGGATGGAATAAGGACAGGCAGCTAAAGCCCCTTGCTCCGCACCTGGAGCACAGGAGCCACCCAGTAACTGTGAGCTCCCCTCTAGGGACCCACTCACTCTAGTCCCAGGCAGAACCTCTAGGCTGGGCAGGGCTATGTGTTTTCTGCCAGTTCCACAGGGAACCCCCTCTGTGGTGAACTCAGGACATGCACCAATTGGTAGCCCTTGGCCTGGAACCCAGTTCAGAAGTCATATAAGCAGTGGGTTGTTTGTGCCACCTGACAACAGCCTCTCTAGGCTTCCATAAGCTTGATTTTCCCTAGGCTGAGAGATTTGCTAGCTATTTCTTTTCTGCCTCCCCATTACAAAACTGATAAAAGAACAATGTAGAGGTCATTGGTGGATAATATCAGGTCCAAGTGGTTATCAAAGAGATGGTGGTCACAAGGCAGGGGAGTGACTGTGTTATCCTCTCAAGTTTGGCTTTACTCTGTGTGTGTGTATCCTCCTGACATACACATTCAGTGTATGTTTTCTGTGGGCCAGGCACTGTGCTAAGGCATCCTAGACATAATCTCATTTATCATTATTCCCAGTTTCCAGATGAGAAAACTGAGCCTCAGAGAATTTTTATTATCTGCCTAATATCGCACAGCTGTACATGAGGCATGAGGATTTGCCACAGGTCTGTTGAACTCCATAGCAGCACTGTCTGGAGGCCAGACCACAGTACTCCCAACAACAGCTTCCCTCCCCATCCCCAGTCTCCTCCTTACCCAGGGCCTTCATGTAACCCTCAAAGTTTTCATTACTCTCCATCTCCCAGGTTCCATTCTGGTCCCTTGTCATGGTGATGGCCGCTGGTTTGGTGAGGGTGTGTGGTGGATGGCAAGGAGCAGGCTGCAGGGAGAATGCGTTGGAATGAGCTGCTTTTATAGCCTAGTGGGCCAGGTTTGTGACTCTGAAGATAACAGGTTCAAAGGGCAGAAGCACAACTCAAAAGAACTTTTCTTTGCAAAGTTCAGCGAGACTATAGGTAACCCAGGAACAAAGTCCTGGTATGGCCAGGTGTGGGTGTCCCAGTGTCCTGCACCATAAGCAGGGCCCTAGAGCAGCTCATTTTTGGCTGGCTGGGTCCCCATGGGCCCCTTGTCCCACACAGAACATTTCATCCAGTAGTGGAAGAAAACAAACATCCAGGGTCTACCCCACAGGTACTATGGGTCACCAATACCCAGGCCTCAAGCCTGGGGTCTATCAGCCATGAATCTAGCACTCATAGCAAGGCTGGTGAAACTGAAAAGACAGAATTCACACCTGTGGAGCTCTACTCTACTCTGTTCCAGGCAGCATGCATACTTCATCTTGTTTCAGCTTACGAGAGCTCTGTGAGTTATGTTTAACCATCCTTATTTTACAGATGAGAAAGGATCATGGAGGTTAAATCACATGTCTAACCACAACTTGTAAGTGGTTGAGCCAGGATTCAAACTCAGATCTGTCGGGCTCCAAATCCTTTTCTTCAACAGTGTGCTAGGTCAGCTTTGAAAGAGGTTTGGAGCCTGACTTGAGAGCCCAACTCTCTCTTGCTTCCCTGTGGAAGCAAGGTGCCCTGTGGACTTCCTAGCAGCAGAGTGAGACATGAGAAAAGTGTTTTCTGGGAACCTGATTCTGCTAAAAGCAAGCTGAGCCTGGAGGGAGGCCAGATGGAGGCAGAGGGGTAGTGGAATGTTGTTTTAAGATCCAAGGGGAAAGCTGAGGATCACCTAGATCAAAGTGGGGGCCTAGCTGGACAAGGACCCTTGGTTCAGTAATGTTCTCCAAATGGGCTGTCCCAAGGGAAATGGGTTTAGTTTATTGCTTTGACACTCTATTCCAAGATGTGGTGTCTGAGAAGTGACTGTGAAGAATGGAGGTGTGGCCTGAGACAGATATACCATGAGTTCCCAAAGTGAGACCTATTTTGATGATGACACTGCAGCTCTCATATATGTATCCTTGTGCTGTGAAATCTAAGTAAATGGCTCTGTGTGTGGTATGAGGGATATAAAACAGCACATTTATCTTTCAGTAAATACACTGGAGTTAGGAAGACAGAGTGAAAAATGGCCCAGCTGTTGTCGAAAGGCCAATGGGGGAAGGTAAGGGGTGAGAAAGAAATAACTTTACCACAAATGGAAAATGAATGGAGGAAGGAGTAGACAGATAAGAAACCTTGGAGATTCATCCTGTGAAGTCCAGCCAGAAGCTGCTGTAGAATGAGCACTCAGCCTCCTGGGCTGGAGAAGTAGATAGTTCCTCCCGGGCTCAAATTTCAAGGCCTCCACAGTCCCTCCTGCCCGCAACTGAGTACCCCATAGGCCTCCCCTGTGAGAATGTGTAATGAGAAGCTGGCCTGGTAGGGGAAGGGGCTGGGGGCAAGACAGGAGTTGCTAATTGCACTAAGCCAGGGGCTTGGGTTTTCATGGGCATTGAGGGAGGAGGAATTGGTCTTGGTGTAAGATACAAATTTGAAACTGAGATGCCTGTATAAAGCCAGGCACTTGAAGGGCTACTCCCTCATTGAGGGTGTAAATTAGTCAAAATCTGCAGCAACAGATAAGAAAAAAGTTTATCTACTTGGCATGGGATCTACACAGGTTAAAAAAAACGTTTTGCTCTGCTCTGTTCTTGGTTTGGGGTTTGAATTTATCCTTTCTGTTAGCTAAAATATTAAAATAATAAATGTCCTGTGCTTGTTAACATTTTTAAGCTGCCAGGAAGAAGTAAATGTAAAAGCTGTGTAGAGGAACACACCTTCAAAACCAGATCAACCAGAATTCTGTGTGATAAAGACATGCCACATATGAGCTCATAATCCAAAATTGTAACACACACTGACAAACACATACAAACTGATGCTCTTTGTAACCCACCAAGAGCATCATCAGAAGAAACATACAGTGAAATTAGATTTCCAGGAGTTTCAGTTAATAAAATCAGATACAGACTATAAAATAATTATGTTTAAAATGAATAAAGAAAATTTAAAAGCACTGAAAACATGAAAAAGGAATAAAATAATGTTTTTAAAAACAGATTAAAATTTTAAAGAGTAGTTATTAAAAATATAATCACTAAAATTAAAAAGGTAATAGGTGGATTAAACAGTTGATTAAACACAGCTTAAGAAAAAATTAGTGAAATAGAAGATGCAGTTAAGGAGATTACCCAGAATATATTAACACAGAACACACTGTGATGCAAATTTAGATAAAAATGAAATTCTAAAATTTCCCGGAGAGAAAAAGACAACCATACAGATTACCTATAAAAGAACAATGTAATAATGAGGTCGATATTAGGCTTTTCAACAACTCTGATGGAATATGACAAGGGAACAATATCTTGTAATAATGAGGGAAAACACATTTGAATAAAATTTTAAACCCAGTCAACTATCATTCAAGTATGAGTTTCAGATATACTCTTACCATATAACCTTAGTTTCAGACATACTCTCATACTTAAATGATATAAAAAAGTTTCAGATATAATAGCCACAATATGGAAACAACCCAGACTTCCATCAACGAGTTGATGGATAAATAAATTGTGGTATATTCACACAATGAAATACTACTCCACAGTAAAAAGGAGCACTCGCCTGATATACACAACAAAGATGAATCTCATAGACATTATGCTGAGAGAAAGAAGCTTGACACAAAAGATCATATACTATATAATTTCATTTGCATGAAACTCTAGAAAAGAACAAGCCTAATCTACAGTGATATAAAATAGATCAGTTTTTGTGGGTCCAGGGAGAGCAGGTAAAGGTAAAACTCAAACTCTACCCTTGTGATCTGTGCCTTCTTATTGTATGTAAACTACACCTTAATAAAAAAGGTATAATTATGTTGATGGTTTATATAAAAGCAATTTAGTACAAACTCAAACTAAAATCCTGTATTATACCCACATGAGTGATGTGAAGTAAACTTGTGCTAAGGAGGCTGTAATTACTGATTGACTATATGTTTGTGAGAGATATTAGTTTAAGCATTTTTTTTTTTTAAATTAAGACTAACCCTTATAGAGCAGAGGTTCGCAACCTCTAACAAGCATTAGAATCATCTGGAGGCTTATTACAACACAGATTGCTGGGCTCCACCACTAGAATTTCTGACTTAATAGGTTTGGGTTAGGGTCCAAGAATTTATGTTTTTAAGTAAGTTCCCAGGTGCTGCTGCTGCTGCTTGACGACCACAGTTGAGAACTACTGTTTTAGAGTAACAGAAATAAAAGAGGAAATAAATAGAGAGGGAAAATAAAATCCTAAAGTTTGGAGTCAGCCACACCAAGTTTTGAATCTAGGTTTCAAAGCTTCCTAGCTGGGGGATCCCTAACATTTCTGAGTCTCAGATTCATTCTTTGAGAATCAGGGTCATTGTAAGAATTAAACGACACCAAAAAACCAAAAAGCTCTTAACAGAGTCCTGGCACATAGTATGTGTTTGTTCCAAGATAGTAACTAGATGTGGTGACGACAGACCAAACTCTTAGTAAGTGTGTGACTTGTCCTAGGCCCTCAACAAAACACAGCTTCAGCATATTCTTCTGTTCCAGATCTATGTATGTGTGGGAACTGGGGGTGGTACTGAGGGGAAAAAGTGAGGGATAGTGGATGAGAAAAAGCAATTGCTACTCAATAACTCAGCCACTATTGCTCCTACACCTTCCGTTTAAGGAAGACCACGATCTTAAAATTGGTAGCAGAGCCCAATTTCAAAAGTTCTGTGCTAGGGCCCCCAACTCTGTCCACTACACTCACAAATCACATACCTGGACATTCCATTTTCTCAGTTGCCTGGGTGACTCCATTTCTGAATTTACTTACCTAAGTCTTTGTGGAATTCTTCAGATGACTTTTAAGATGGAGGAAAATGATCAACTATAACCAATCTTTCCAAGTTACAAGAAGCTTTCTGGAGACTACATGAAAAAGTGCAGAGGTGAGTCTCCCTAGGAGCTTGGTTCTGAGATAAATCAGTCCGCTAAGAGTGAGCACAGCAAGGACTCCCAGGAATTTACCTGCTGTCCTTGGGAGCATCTGACTACAGCAGCTGGGCTCCTGGGCTGGCTCCCTACAGCCAAGCAGTCTGTCCCTGGCCCAGGCCCAGGCCTAGGCCCACCCAGGCTCGCCAAGCTCTGTCCTGCTTTCTTCTTCCTCTTGACATAAGAAGGTGTTCCCTTAGCAGGCAAAGGGCCATTGGCTGGAATGTTTGCTCAGCTTGTACGCAGGTTTCCACTCCTGGGCAATGGCCCTGTGACTTGCACATCTAGCTTAACTGAATGTTCTCAGTAGGAGAACTAGATGCTCCATTAGATTTGTCCTCACATGGAGGCCCCAGGGGAAAGTGTGTCTTGGAGTTCCTTCAGCCACTAGGTAGGGCTGGGTCTAGTCTTAATTTTTCATGTAAATTGTGCCCCTTCTTAAGAAGGCAGAACAGGAGAACGGGGGATCACAAATCCTCATCCCTCCCATGGCCACAAGGACTCAAATTGCTCTGGTCCAAGAAGGGGCCCTTTGCAATCCCCTTGTCCTCTCCAACCTCCCCCAACAGTTGAGAGTAGGTAGTAAGCTGGCAGTGGTCAATCCAAACCACCTCTTCCCAAGGGAGCTATTCCTGCCTCTCTACCAAGGATCCTTGGAATGCCCTTGGCAATCCCATCCAGTGAAACTTGAGATTCCCTGACTTTTCTTTCCACTAGACCTAAGGAATGTATGACATTTTCATTTGACATATTATGGAAATCCTTGCAAATCAGTACACATGATCTACTTCATTCTTGTTTATTTATCTATTCACATTTCATTGCATTTTAAAGCAGGTATTAATGTAATAACATT
Source organism: Nomascus leucogenys (assembly GCF_006542625.1). NCBI lineage: Eukaryota > Metazoa > Chordata > Mammalia > Primates > Hylobatidae > Nomascus > Nomascus leucogenys. Next base: position 11,331,649 of record NC_044388.1, on the reverse strand, counting down.
CACATAGTTAGAAATTCAAACAATAGATATACAATGAAAAGTCTGGTTCACTTATGTTCATTTCCCACCATTGCTACTGTTAAACAGGGAACCATTGGTATTAATTTCTTGTGTATCTTTCCAGAGTTTCTTTATAAAATCAAATATAAAGATATATTTTCCCTATTGTCTTTTTATCCAAAAAGTAGAATACAACAAACTTGAATCCTCATTTTTTTACTTAATAGTATCTTTTTAAAAAATAATTATTTTTAATTTTTATGGGTACATAGTTTTTTATAGGTACATAGTTTTTATGGGTACGTAAACTTTTTATGGGTACATAATTTTTATGGGTACAAACAGGAGAGGTATTTTGATATAGGCATACAATGCATAATAATCACAGAAGGGCAAATGGGGTTATCTATCACCTCAAGAATTTATCCTTTCTTGTGTTACAAACTCTCCAGTTATACTCTTTTGGTTATTTTAAAATGTACTATAAACTATTGTTGACTTTAATCACCCTGTTATGCTTTTATAAAATACTCAATTTTATGTAATCTTTTTTGTACCCATTAACCATCCCCACTCCCCCTCCCCACTACTCTTCCCAGTCTCTGGTAATGATCATTCTATAATACTCTCCATCTCCATGAGTCCAATTGTTTTAATTTCTAGCTCCCACAAATAAGTGAGAACATGTAAAGCTTGTCTTTCTGTGCCTGGCTTATTTCACTTAACATGATGTCCTCCGGTTCCATTCATGTTGTTGCAAATGACAGGATCTTGATCTCTCTATGGCTGAATAGTACTCCATTGTGTATATGTACCATATTTTCTTTATCCATTCGTCTGTTGATGGACACTTGGGTTGATTCCAAATCTTGGCTATTGTGGCTAGTGCTGCAATAAACATGAAAGTGCAAGTGTCTCTTTGATATACTAATTTCCTTTCTTTTGGTTATATACCTAGCAGTGGGATTGCTGGATTGTATAATAGCTCTATTTTTAGCTTTTTGAGGAACCTCTATACTGTTCTCCATAGTGATTGTACAAATTTACATTCCTACTAACAGTGTATCAGGGTTCCCTTTTCTCCACATCCTCACCAGCCTATTGCCTGTCTTTTGGATAAAAGCCATTTTAACTGGGGTGAGATGCTATCTCATTGTAGTTTTGATTAGCATTTCTCTGATGGTCAATGATGTTGAGCACCTTTTCATATACCTGTTTGTCATTTGTGTAACTTCTTTTGGGAAATATCTATTCAAATGTTTTGCCCATTTTAAAATCAGATTATCAGATTTTTCTCCTATTGAATTGTTTGAGATCCTTATACATTCTGGTTATTACTCATTTGTCAGATGGATAGTTTGCAAATATTTCCTTTCATTCTATGGGTTGTCTCTTCACTTTGCTGACTGTTTTCTTTGCTATGCAGAAGCTTTTTAACTTGATGTGATCTCATTTGCCCATTTTTGCTTTCGTTGCTTGTGTTTGTGGAGGCCTACTCAAGAAATCCTTGCCCAGGCCAATGTCCTGAAGATTTTCCCCAAAGTTTTCTTATATTGGTTTCATAATTTGAGGTCTTAGATTTAAGTCTTTAATCCATTTTATTTGATTTTTGTATATGGTGAGAGATGAGTCTAGTTTCATTCTTCTGCATATGGATATCCAGTTTCTACAGTGCCATTTATTGAAGAGACTGTCCTTTCTCCAATGTATGTTCTTGGCCCTTTTGCTGAAAATGAGCTCACTGTAGATGTAGGGATTTGTTTCTGGGTTCTCTATTCTGTTCATTGGCCTATGTGTCTGTTTTTATGCCAGTACCATTTACTATAGCTCTGTAGTATAATTCGAAGGGAGGTAATGTGATTCCTCCAGTTTTGTTCTTTCTGCTTAGGATGGTTTTGGCTATTCTGGGTCTTTTGTGGTTCATTTAAATTTTCAGATTTTTTTTTTTATTTCTGTGAAGAATGTCATTAGTATTTTGAATGTCAGTAGTATTTGTGAAGAATGTCAATAGTTTATAGTACATTTGGGATTGCATTGAATCTGTAGATTGCTTTAGATATTATAGCACAGACATTTTAACAATATTGATTCTTCCTTTTCATGAACATGGAATATTTTTCCATTCTTTGGTGTTCTGTTCCATTTCTTGCATCAGTGCTTTATAGTTTTTATTGTAGAGATCTTTCACTTCTTTGGTTAAGTTTATTCCTAGCCATTTTATTTTCTTTATAGCTGTGTAAATGGGATTTTTTTTAAATTTCTTTTCCAGGTTGTTTGCCATTGGCATGTATGAATACTACTGATTTTAGTATGTTGATTTTGCATCCTGGAACTTTACTGAATTTGTGTATTAGTTCTAGTAGATTTTTTGTGCAGTCTTTAGATTTTCCTAATATAAGAAAATACCATCTGGATATTTTACAAAGATAATTTAGATATCCTTGTAAAAGGATATAAATACTAGTAAAGGGTATATATCATATAGGTATATCAAAGTATATACCAAAGTGTATACTTAAGTATATCAAAGGATATACTTACAAGGATATATATCCTAGATATAAATACAAGGATAATTTGTCTTTTTCCTTTCCAATTTAGATCCCCTTTCTTTCTTTCTCTTGCCTGATTGCTCTATCTAGGACTTCTAGTACTATGTTGAATAACAGTGGTGACAGTGGGCATCCTTATCTTGATCTAGATCTCAGAGGAAAAACTTTCAGTTTTTCCCTATTCAGTATGATATTAGCTGAGGGTTTGTCGTGTATGGCTTTTATTGTGTTGAGGTATGTTCCTTCTATACCCAGTTTTTTGAGGTTTTTCTTTTTTATCGTGAAAGGATGTTGAACTTTATCAAACACTTTTTCAGGATCAATTGAAATGATCATATAGTTTTTGTCCTTCATTCTGTTGATATGATATATCACATTAATTTATTTGCATATGTGGAACCATCTCTTGCATCCCTGGTATAAATCCCACTTGGTCATGATGAAGGATCCTTTTAATGTATTGTTGAATTTGGTTTGCTAGTATCTCATTGAGAATTTTTGCATCAATGTTTATCAGAGACATTGACTTGTAGTTTTCTTTTTTTGACGGGTCTTTGTCTGGTTTTGGTATCAGGATAATACTGGCCGCATAAAATGGGTTTGGAAGTATTCCTTCCTCCTTTATTTTTTGGAATAGTTTGACTAGAATTGATACTGGTTCTTCTTTAAATGTTTGGCAGAATTCAGCAGTGAAGCCATCAGGTCCTAGGCATTATTTTGCTGAGACTTTTTATTATGGCTTCAATCTTGTTACCTGTTATTGGTGTATCAGGTTTTGAATTTCTTCATGGCTTAATCTTGGTAGGTGTGTGTGTCCAGGAATTTATTCACTTCCTCTAGGTTTTCAAATTTATTGGCATATAGTTGCTCATAGTAGTTTCTAATGATTCTTTGAATTTCTGTGGTATCATTTGTAATGTCTCCTTTTTCATCTCTGATTTTACTTATTTGGATCTTTTTTTCTTAGTCTGCATAAAGGTTTGTGGATTTTATTTATCTTTTCGAAAAATGACTTTTTATTTCATTGATCTTTTGTATTTTTTTCATTTCATTCATTTATTTCTTTTTTTTTCCTATAAGGGATAGGTTACTTTCAATGTTAGAGCATCAAGAGAAGAGTCCAAATTTGAATGCCACTGGAGTAGGAAGAAAAAGCATACTGAATGTGTAGCAGGGGCTCAAAAAATAAGTTAGTTATTTGGTAAGTAACTTTAAAAGAACAATTTTGGAAAAGGCTAAAAATTAATTTCTGAAATATATCTCTTTAAAAAATGAGCTCTATATTTTTCTATATAAAGTATTTTTAATTGTGGGGAAATTTATATAATATACAATGAACCATTTTAAAGTACAATATGGTGATATTTAGTGTATTCATAATATTGTATAAACACCAGCTCTAATTTGAAAGCTTTTTTATCACTTCACAAAACAGCCATACATAGTCACTCCCCATTCCTCCCTCTCCCCATCCTCTGGTAACCTCCAATCTGCTTTCATTTCTATGGATTTACCTATTCTGGATCAAAAAGCAAACCATACAATATATGTCTTTTTTATGTCGAGCTTCTCTTGCTTAGCATAATGTTTTCAAGGTTCAAGTTGCAGCATATTTCAGTACTTAGTTCCTTTTTATAGCCGAATAATATTCCATCGTATCTATATAACACAGTTGGTGTATCCATTCATTTGCTGATGAACATTGGGTTTCTACCTTTGTCTCCTATAAATAATGCTGCTATAAACATTCAATTGCAAGTACTTTGTGGACCTATGTTTTAATATCTCTTGGGTATATACCTAACAGTGGAATTGCTGATATAGAAATAATTCTGTATTTAACTTTTTAAGGAACTTCTAAATGTTTCCAAGTGACTACACCTTTTTACATTTCCGCTAGCAATGTATGAAGACTCTTATTTCTTCAGTTCACTAACACTTGTGTTTCTTTTCCTTTCTATTTTTTCAAAAATATATAATTTCAATAGATTTTGGAATATAAGTGGTTTTTGTTTACATAGATGAATTGTATAGTGATGAAGTCTGAGATTTTACTGCACCCATCACCTGAGTAGTGCATATTGCACCCAATATGTAGTTTCTTATCCTTCACCCCACTCCCACCCTCCCCATTTCTGAGTCTCCAGTTCATTACACCACTCAGTATGCTTTTGCATACCTGTAGCTTAGCTCCCACTTATAGGTGAGAACATACCATATTTGGTTTTCCATTCCTGAGTTAATTCACTTAGAATAATGGCCTCCAGCTCCTTCCAAGTTGCTGCAAAATAGAGCTTTCATTTTTTTTTTTTTTTTTTTTGAGACGGAGTCTCGCTCTATCGCCCGGGCTGGAGTGCAGTGGTGCAATCTCGGCTCACTGCAAGCTCCGCCTCCCGGGTTCACGCCATTATCCTGCCTCAGCCTCTCCGAGTAGCTGGGACTACAGGCGCCCGCCACCACGCCCGGCTAATTTTTTGTATTTTTTTTAGTAGAGACGGGGTTTCACTGTGGTCTCGATCTCCTGACCTCGTGATCCGCCCGCCTCGGCCTCCCAAAGTGCTGGGATTACAAGCGTGAGCCACCGCGCCCGGCCAGCTTTCATTCTTTTTAAGGCTGAGTAGTATTCCATGGCGTTTTATATATATATATATATATATATATATATATATATATATATACACACACACACACACACACACATACCGGATTTTCTTTATCCACTCATTGGTTGATGGGCAGTTAGGTTGGTTCTATATCTTTGCAATTGCGAATTGTACTGTGATAAACATACGTGTATAGGTATCTTTTGGATATGATGACTTCTTTTCCTTTGGGGAAATACCCAGTAGTGGGATTGCTGGATCTATTAATGGATTACTTTTAGTTCTTTAAGAAATCTCCATACTGTTTTCCACAGAGGTTGTTACATTCTCACCAGCAGGGCATAAACATTCCCTTTTCACCACATCCATTCCAACATCTATTGCTTTTTTTGACTTTTTAATAATGGCCATTTTGGCTGGAGTAAGGTGATATACTATTGTGGTTTTAATTTGCATTCCCCTGATGACTAGTGATGTGAGCATTTTTTCATAAGTTTGTTGGCTATTTGTGTATCTTCTTTTGAGAGATGTCTTGTCATTTGCCCATTTTTGATGGGATTACTTGTTTTTTTTTTTTTTTTTTCTTGCTGCTTTGTTAGACTTCCTTGTAGATTATGGATATTCCTTTCTGGATGCATAGCTTGCAAATATTTTGTCCCATTCTGTGGGTTGTCTGTTTACTCTGATAATTATTTATTTTGCTGTGCAGAAGCTTTTTAGTTTAATCAGGTTTCATTTATTTATTTTTGTTTTTGTTGCATTTACTTTTGCAGTCTTAGTAATAGATTCTTTACCTAGGCTAATGTCCAGAAGAGTTTTCTCTGTTTTCTTCTAGAATGTTTATGGTTTCAGGTATTTTATTTAAGTCTTTGATCCATCTTGATTTGATTTTTGTATATAGTGAGAGATAGGTATCCAGTTTCATTCTCCTACACGTGGCTATCCAGTGTTCCCAGCACCATTTACTGAATAGGGTGTCTTTTCCTCAGTTTATGTTTTTGTGTGCTTTGTTGAATATCAGTTGGTTGTAAATACTAGGTTTTATTTCTGGGTTCTCTATTCTGTTTCATTGGTCCAAATTATCTATTTTTATATCAGAACCATGCTGTTCGATTACTATAATCTTGTAGTATAATTTGAACTTAGGTAATGTGATGGTCCCTATTTGATCTTTTTCCTTAGGATTGTTTTAATTATTTGGGCTCTTATTTGGTTCCATATGAATTTTAGGATTTTTTTTTCTAATTCTGTGAAAAATAATATTGGTATTTTGATAGGAATTGCATTGAATCTGTAGATTGCTTTGGGCAGTATGATCATTTTCATGATATTGATTCTTCCAATTCATGAGCATGGGATGTGTTTCCATTTGTTTGTATCATATCTATGATTTCTTTCAGCAGGTTTGTAATTCTCCTTGTAGAGATCTCTCACCTACTTGGTTAAGTATATTCTTAGGTATTTTATTTTAATTTTTGCAGCTATTATAAATGAGATTGAGTTCTTGATTTGATTTTCAGTTTGGTTGTTGTTGGTGTATAGCAGTGCTACTTATTTGTATACATTGATTTTGCAATCTGAGACTTTACTGAATTCGTTCATCAAATCTAGGAGTCTTTTGGAGGAGTCTTTAGGTTTTCCAGGTATGTGATTATATAATTGGCAAACAGAGATAGCTTGACTTCCTTTTCCAATTTGGATGCCTTTTATTTTATTCTCTTGCCTGATTGGTCTGGCTAGGACCTTCTCATTCATTTGTTTCTGCTCTGATCTTTATTATTTCTCTTCTTCTACTAATTTTAGGTTTAATTTGCTCTTGCTTTTCTAGTTCTTTAAAATGCATCATTTGTTGTTTAAGCTTTTCCTACTTTTTTGATATAGGTGCTTATTACTATAAGTTTTCTTCTTAGTACTGCTTTTGCTGTATCCCATAGGTTTTGCTGTACTGTGTTTCCATTTTCATTTGTTTCAAGATTTTTTATTCCTCTTTTAATTTCTTCATTGATCCACTGGTCATTCAGGAGCATATTCTTTAATTTCCATGTGTTTATAGAGTTTCCAGAGTTCCTCTTGCTATTGATTTCTAGTTTTATTCCCTTGCGGTGAGAGAAGATACTTGATATGATTTCAATTTTTTTGAGTTTTTAAATACTTGTTTTGTGACCTAACATATGATCAATCCTTGAGAAAAATCCATGTGCTGAGGAGAAGAATGTGTATTCTGCAGCCATTGTATGAAATGTTCTATAAATATCTATTAGGTCCATTTGGTGTACAGTGCAGGTTAAGTCTGATGCTTCTTTGTTGATTATTTCTGTCTGAATGATCTGTCCAATGCTGAAGGTAGGGTGTTGAAGTCTCCAGCTACTATTGTATTGGAATGTATTTCTCTTTAGCTCTAATAATATTTGCTTTATGTATCTAGGTGCTCCAATGTTGGGTGCATACATATTTAAAATTGTTATGTCTTCTTGCTGAATTAACCTCTTTATCATCATATAATAACCTTCTTTGTCTCTTTTTATAGTTTTTGTCTTGAGATCTATCCTGTCTGATATAAATATAGCTACTCCTGCTTTTTTGGTTTTCATTTCCAAGGAATATCTTTTTCCATCCCTTTATTTTCAGTCTATCTGTGTCTTTATAGATGAAGTGTGTTTGTTGCAGGAAACAGATCATAAAATCTTGTTTTTTAATCTATTCAGCCACTCTTTTGATTGAAGAGTTTAGTCCATTTGCATTCAGTGTTATTACTGATAAGTAAAGACTTACTCCTGTCATTTTGTTATTTGTTTTCTGGTTGTTTTGTAGTCTTCTTTCTTCCTTCCTTCCTGTCTTCCTTTTTGTGAAAGTAATTTTCTATGGTCATGTGTTTTTATTTCTTGATTTTTATTTCTTGTGTATCTGTTGTAGGTTTTTGATTTGAAGCTGCTATGAAGCTTGCAAATAACATCTTATAACCCATCATTTTAAACTGATGACAACTCTTGATTGTAAAAGCAAGCAAACAAAAAACTAATAAAAATGCTTAGCTTCATTCCCCCTGCCTTTTAACTTTTTGTTGTTTCTATTTATGTCTTAGTACACTATATCTTAAAAAGTTGTTGTAGTTATTATTTTTGATTAGTTCATCTTTTTGCCTTTCTACTTAAGATATGAGTACTTTACACACCACAATTACAGTGTTATAATATCTTATATTTGTCTATTTACTATTACCAGTGAGTTTTGTACCTTCAGATGATTTCTTATTGCTTGTTAATGTTATTTTATTTCAGATTGAAGAACTCTTTTTGGTATTTTTTTTAACATCAAATCTGATGTTAATAAACCCCCTCAGCTTTTGTTCATCTGGGAAAGTCTTTATGTCTCTTTCTTGTTTGAAGAATATTTTGTTGGATATACTACTTTAAAATAAAAGGGATTTTTTCAGCTCTGTAAATTTATGATGACACTCTCTCCTAGCCTATAAACTTTCCACTGAAAAGTCTACTGCCAGGTGTACCAGAGCGCCATTGTATGGTATTTGTTTCTTTTCTCTAGCTGCTTTTAGGATCCCCTCTTTATCCTTCATCTTTGGGAGTTTGATTATTAAATGTCTTAATGTAGTCTTATTTGGGTTAAATCGCTTGGCATCCTATAACTTTCTTGTATTTGAATATTGATATCTTTCTCCAGGTTTGGAAAGTGTTCATTATTATCTTATTGAATAAATTTTCTACCATTATCCCTCTCTCTCTACCTCCTCTTTAAGGCCAATTACTCTTAGATTTGCCATTTGCGCACTATTTTATAGATCTTGTAGGTGTACTTTATTCTTTTTATTCTTTTTTTCTTTTGTCTCCTCTGCCTCTGTATTTTCAAATAGCCTGTCTTCAAGCACACTAATTCTTTCTTCTGCCTGATCAATTCTGCTGTTGAGAGACTCTGAGGCATTCTTCAATTTGTCAGTTGAATATTTCAGCTCTAGAATCTCTGTTTGACTTTTAAAAAATTATTTCATTCTCTTATTAAGTTTATCTGATAGGATTTTCAATTTCTTATGTTATATTGAATTTTGCTTAGCTTTTTCAAAACAGCTGTTTCGAATTCTCTGTCTGAAAGGTCACTTATCTCTGTCACTCTGAAATTGGTCACTGGTGCCTTATTCAGTTTATTTGATGAGATCATATTTTCCTGGATGGTCTTGATATCTGTGGATGTTTATCAATGTCTGGGCATTGAAGAGTTAGGTATTTATTCTAATCTTCAAAGTCTGGGCTTGTTTGCACCTGTCCTTCTTGATAAAGTTTCCCAAGTATTCAAAGAGAATTGAGTATTGTGATCTAAGCCTTTGGTCACTGCAGCCATAACTGCATTAGGAGGCATGCTAAGCCCAATAATGCTGTAACTCTTACAGACTTGTAGAAATACTGCCTTGGTGGCCTTAAGTAAGATCTGAGAGAATTTTTTGGATTACCAGCCAGAGCCTCTTGTTCTCTTCCCTCACTCTCCCTCAAACAAACAAACAAACAAATGAAGTCTCTCTTTCTCTCTCTCTGCTGAGCTGCCTGGAGCTGGGGAGGAGTGACACAAGCACTCCAAAGACCACCACCACTGCACCTGTGTTGGGTCATTACTGAAGCCAGCATAGTACTGGGTCTTGTCTAAGGCCTGTTGTGACAGTTGCCTGGCTACCTGATGTTTATTCAAGGTCCAAGAGCTCTTTAGTCACCAGGAGGTGGTGAATCCTGCCAGGCCTGAGCTCTTTCCCTTCAGGGCAGTGGGTTCCCTTCTGACCCAGGGTAGGTCTGCAAATGCCATCCAGGAGCTAGTAGGGTCTGGAATTGGGAACTTTAGAAATCTACTTGGTGCTTTATTTTACTGTGGCTGAGCTGGTATCCAAATTGTAAGACAAAGTTCTTTTTACTCTTCCCTCTTTTTTCCTCAAGCAGGATTCCCTTCCTGTGGCCACCACAGCTGAGAATGTGCTGGGTCACACCTGAAGCAAACATGGTACTGGGTCTCATGCAAGGCTTGTGGCAACTACTGCCTGGCTGCTGCTAATGTTTATTCAAGGACCAAGGGCTCTTTATTCACCAGGTGATGAATTCTGGGTCCTTCCCTTCAGGGGAGGAAGTTACTCTCTGGCCCAAGGTGGGTCTAGAAATGTTGCCTGGAAACTAGGTCCTAGAATGGAGGCTTCAGAACTCTGCCCTGGTACCCTGTTAGACTGTAGCTGAGCAGGTATCCAATTTGCAAGACAAATGTCCTCTTTACTCTCCCCTCTTCTGCCCTTAAGCAAAAGGAGTTTCTGCTGGAGCTGCAAGCTGTGCTGACTGGAGTTGGGGGAGGGGCCATGCAAGCACTCCCTTGGCTGCCCCAGCTGGGGTCTCACTGGGTTGCATGCACTGCAAGTCCACCGGCTCTAAGCCCAGCCTAGCATCAGGACTTGCCCAGGAATGGTAGTCCTTATGTCTGAGACTGCCTTTTAAGTTTATTTAGGATTCCAGAGCACTTTAGCCTACAGTGGTGGGGCTAGCTGGAACTTAGTTTCCAACTGCTGGAATGGATTATTTCCTTATGGCTAGGGCTGGTCCAAATGCTCTTCCATGGGAACCTGCTGAATTCTGTCCTGTGTTGTTTTTGGCTGTGACAGGGTAGCACTGAGTTCCAATGCAAAGTTTCACCATCACTTCACTCTTCCTCCTCCAAGCACATGGGCTCTCTCAGCACCACAAGGTACTGCTGGAGAATGGCGGATGAGTGGTGTAGACAACTCAAGACCATCTTTTCTACCCTCTTCAGTGCCTCTTTCCTTGGTAGGATGTTAAAACTAGGTACTGTGATCACTCACCTGATTTTTGGTCCTTATGAAGGTGCTTTCTTGTGTGGATAGTTGTTCAATTTTGGTGTTCCTGCAGTAGGGACAGTCAATGGAGGGTTCTGTTCAACTATCTGGGACCACCTCCTCCAATCCTGTTCTACTTAATGTATCTTGGCAAACTTTCCATATCAGTACAGAGAAAGCTTCTTCATTCTGACTGCTGCCTAGTATCCCAGTGCTTGAAGGTATCATGATTAATTTAGCCATCCAATTCATAGGCACAGGTTATTTGGGTTGCTTTCTATTACTTATAATTACAAACAGTGCTATTCTGTTATATCTTGAACATATATTTTTGTGCTCATTATAGAAAATGTCAAAGTGGTTTTCATGTAAGTTGTTCCAGTGAGAGTTCTTACTTTGTCACATGCTTGGCAACCCCGAGATTATCAATACAATTTAAATCTGTCTGCCAGACAGATAGGTTTGTAAAAATGTACTTTGTTGTTTTAATGTGAATTTATTTGATTATAAGAACAATTAAGAATATTTCCTAATATTTGTGAACCATTTTTCTTTTTTGTGAGCTGCCTTTTCTTGACCTTTGTTCCTTTTAAATTGGGTTGTTTTAGCCTCTTTTAAATTGATTTTTAAAACTTGTTATATATTAATGATATGATTTAGGTTTGTGTCCCCACTCAAATCTCATGTCAAATTGTAATCCCCAGTGTTGGAGGAGGGGTCTGGTGGGAGGTGATTGGATCATGGGGGCAGATTTCCCCCTTGCTGTTGTTATGATAGTGAATGAGTTCTCATGAGATTTGGTTGTTTAAAAGTGTGTAGCACCTCCCACTTGGCTCTCTTCCTCATTCTCTGGCCATGTAAGATGTGACTGCTTGACCTTTGCCTTCTGCCATGATTCTAAGTCTCCTGAGGCCTCCCCAGCCATGCTTCCTGTACAGCCTGTAAACTGTGAGCCAATTAAACCTCTTTTATTTATAAATTGTCCAGTCTCAGGTAGTTCTTTATATCAATGTGAGAATGGACTAATACAATTAAGGAAATTCATCTTATTGTATAACTGTTAGAAATAGTTCCCTCAGGGTCTCAGTCACTGCTGCCAGCCCATGCACTCTGTTCTCCCACCACTCCGCCACCCCCCTCCTCTGCCTGTCACAATGGAAGAAGAAATCGCCGTGCTCTTCATTGACATTGGCTCCAGCATGTACAAAGCTGGCTTTGCTGGGGCGATGCTTCCCGAGCCATGTTCCCCTCCATTATTGGGTGCCCCTGGCACCATGGTGTCATGGTGGGCATGAGCCAGAAGGATTCCTATGTGGGCGATGAGGCCCAGACCAAGCACGGCATCCGGACCCTGAAGTACCCCATCAAGCATGACATCGTCACCAATGAGGTGGGACGACATGGAGAAGATCTGGCACCACACCTTCTACAACAAGCTGCACGTGGCCCCAGAGGAGTACCTTGTGCTGCTGACCAAGGCCCCCCCAGAACCCCAAGGCCAACAGAGAGATGACTCAGATCATGTTTGAGATCTTCAACACCCTGGCCATGTACATGGCCATCCAAGCTGTGCTGTCCCTCTACGCCTCTGGGTGCACCACTGGCATTGCCATGGACTCTGGAGACGGGGTCGCCCACACGGTACCCATCTATGAGGGCTACGCTCTCCCCCATGCCATCCTGCATCTGGACCTGGCTGGCTGGGACCTGACTGACTACTTCATGAAGATCCTCACCGAGTGCAGCTACCGTTTCACCACCATGGCTGAGCAGGAGATCGTGTGTGACATCAAGGAGAAGCTGTGCAACGTCGCCCTGGACTTCGAGCACAAGATGGCCACCGGCGCATCCTCCTCCTCTCTGGAGAAGAGCTACAAGGTGCCTGATGGCCAGGTCATCACCATCGGCAACGAGTGGTTCTGGTATCCAGAGGCACTGTTTCAGCCTTCCTGGGCATGGAATCTTGCGGCATCCAAGAGACCACCTTCAACTCCATCATGAAATGTGACATGGACATCTGCAAAGAACTGTATGCCAAAACGGTTCTGTCCAGTGGCACCACCATGTATCTGGGCATTGCTGACAGGATGCAGAAGGAGATCACTGCCCTGGCACCCAGCTCCATGAAGATCAAGATCATCATGTCCCCAGAGTGCAAGTACTCAGTGTGGATTGGTGGCTCCATCCTGGCCTCACTGTCCACCTTCCAGCAGATGTGGATTAGCAAGCAGGAGTATGATGAGTTGGGCCCCTCCATCATCCACCACAAATGCTTCTAAATGGACTGTGAGCAGATGTGTAGCATTTGCTGCGTGGGTTAATTCAGAAGTATAAATTTGCCCTTGGCAAATGCATACACCTCATGCTAGCCTCACAAAACTGGAATAGCCTTCACAAAGAAATTGTCCTTGAAGCTTGTATCTGATATAAGCACTGGATTGTAGAACTTGTTGCTGATTTTGACCTTGTATTCAAGTTAACTGTTCCCCTTGGCATTTGTTTAATACCCTGTACATATCTTTGATTTCAACCCTTAGTACATACATGTGGTTTTGTCACTTCGTGGCTGAGGCAGGAACGTGCTTGTGGAAGACAAGTCTGTGGCTTGGTGAGTCTGTGTGGCCAGCAGTCTCTGATCTGTGCAGGGTATTAATGTGTCAGGGCTGAGTGTTCTGGAATTTCTCTAGAGGCTTGCATGGGCTCCTGAACCAATTGTTTCTGTCCTGCTGGTCTGTCAGGGTTGGAAAAGTCCAAGCCATAGTACCCATTTTCCTTTCTTAGCTGATGTTTTCCTGCTAGAACACCATGGACTGTTACTTGCCTTGAGTTGGAAGTAGTTTACATTTATACCTGTAAATGTATTTATCCTTTTAATTTATGTAAGGTTTTTTTTTTGTATGCAATTCTGGATTCTTTAAAGAGATGACAATGAATTTTGGTTTTCTACTGTTATGTGAGAACATCAGTCCCCAGCAACACGTAGTAGAAATAAAAGTGCTGCTGTTAAAAAAAAAAGAAAAAAGAAAAAAAAAAAGAAGTATTTCCCTCAGTTTCCTGTTTGCTTTTTAGCTTTCTGTATTATACTTTAAAAATATTTTTATTTTCCCCCAAACAATGCATACAGTTATTACAAAAGTCAAAGTATATAAGGCTTATTATAATAAAGTGGAAGTCCTTCATCTCACTTCTACTCACTGAGTTCCTGCTTCCCAGAAACAACTGTTTTCACCTCTCTTAGCTGTTTCTCTGGCACTTACCTCCAACTTCTAAATAATATGCTTTTATTACTTTTCTTTATTATATCAATTTTAGACATTTTCTATTGACTTCTGTCAATGGATGTTGAAGATTTATCTCTTTTATAATAGTTCCTCCTTCCTTTCCCTCATATATACTTATGCCTTCTCTTGGCTCTCTATATGTATTATTTAATTTTGGGGTAGGTCAACATTCAGTGTTTATATTATTTTGACTATTTAAATGTTATTTGTAGTTGAGCTAAATAATTTACTGTGATTAGATTTCCATTCCTGTCAACTCTTTGTTTTTCCTGGAGTTAACAATAGCCTCAGGTTTTTGTTTGCTTGAAATTGGTAGATTGGTAGTTTTGTAGGCCCCAAATAGTTGAATATTTTCAATTTTATGTGTTTCAACTTAATACACATCTTTGACTAGAATCAAGCACATTGAATAAGACTTTTTTTTTTTTTTTTTAAGATATCATCCTGGAGCTTCATCCTCTTATGGTAGTCCTTCTGTTTAGGTTGCATCTCAACTCAAGGAGGCTGTGCTATGCTTGGTGTCTTAGAATACAGAAGTCGACTGGAATAATTTCCTAGAAAGTAAACCTGTGTTTTTTGATAGAGTTGGGCAGGCATAGTCAATTTTTTTGATGGGACAGAGGTAAAAATCTGGAATTTTATTTTATTTAATTAGTTTATTTGTTTTTGAGACAGAGTCTTGTTCTGTGTTTAGGCTGGAGTGCAGTGGCACAATCTCAGCTCACTGCAACCTCTGCCTCCCAGGTTCAAGCGAATTTTGTGTCTCAGCTTCCTGAGTAGCTGGGATTACAGGCATGCACCACCATGCCCGGCTAATTTTTGTATTTTTAGTAGATATGGGGTTTTGCCATGTTTGCCAGGCTGGGCTCGAACTCCTGGCCTCAAACAATCCACCTGCCTTGGCCTCCCAAAGTGCTGGGATTACAGGTGAACATTGTGCTTGGCCTTTGTTTCTTTTTAAAATATTTTATTGACTCTCCTGCTTTTAGTCTTAATCCCTGCCTTCTAGGACATTTGGTGCTTCTGACTTCTGAGCCCCTCAGGCATTCTGTGGGGAAACTGGATTGCTTCTCATTGTCGTAATCCTTTTTGACACTTGCATTTCCATTTACTTACTCTACTCAGTCAGTTACTACTCATCCAACCACTTTTCCAAGTTTTCCCATCACTTATCTGCTGTTTCTTCTTTTTCACTTTATTTCATTTTGTGGATTTATGCCATCTGTATTCTTTTGTGAATAGCTCTGAAACATTTTTCAATGGGTAAAAAAATATTAGTGAGTGTTCTGTCTAGCTCATTCATTCAGGTTCTCTCTGCCTCTGGCTGTCTTTGAGTAAGCTATTTCCCAATTCTGTAAAAAGACAAGTTAACTTGTGGAACTGAGCATAATATAAATATTTTCAATCTATAGGTATTTTATTTAAATCCTGACCACAATGCAAAGAGGTTTTCTCTAGTAGGGAATGTAAATCTCTTCAAGTCAAATCCTCATCTGAATCAGTTGTAACATCTAACTGGTTCCCCCATTAATTAATGAGTTAATTAAAAATATTTGCCAAGTATTCATTTTATATTTATATGAAAGTTCTGACTGTACCTACGGAAAAAAATATCTTTTAACAATTTTGGAGTTCCTGCTGAGATGCACAATAAGTTCTCCTGATCAGAGCCAAGTTTTCCTGTCACTTATCTCTTTCTTTTCTTTTTTTTTTTTTTCACTTTCTTTGCTTTTGTGGATTTATACCATCTTTATTCTTGTGCCCACGGAAGTATACTTTATGAGCAGCTTATGTCAAGACACATTTTTTCTTGGCTCCTTAAGGTGAATCCCAAGTGGCAATAGAACTTTAACTTTGCCAGCTCTATATTCTCAGAAATTTTTTTTTTTTTTGGTTTTTTTTTTTTGAGACAGAGTCTTTCTCTGTCGCCCAGGCTGGAGTGCAGTGGCGCGATCTCGGCTCACTGCAAGCTCCGCCTCCCGGGTTCACGCCATTCTCCTGCCTCAGCCTCTCCGAGTAGCTGGGACTACAGGCGCCTGCCACCACGCCCGGCTAATTTTTTGTATTTTTAGTAGAGATGGGGTTTCACCGTGGTCTCGATCTCCTGACCTCGCGATCCGCCCGCCTCGGCCTCCCAAAGTGCTGGGATTACAAGCATGAGCCACCGCGCCCGGCCTATTCTCAGAAATTTTTTTCCTGTCAGTTAATTTTGTGTTTTGTTTTTGATTCTTTTCCAGCCAGTAGGTTATACTTCATTGTGACAGCAATTACTGGGAGTTTGGCCTTATGATCTGGCTATTTGGTGATCTATGTAGATAGATGATAGATACCTATTCTTTGTTGGGTAAGAGATGACAGAGAATCTGGTTTGTTAGTCTTTTTAGTTTGTTTTCTGTTCGTTTGAATGTTTGTCTGTTTTGAAACAAATCAATTAGAAATTGCATGGCCACTAGGAAGGAGAATATCTCTTTGATATCTGGATTGGTGAGGGTTTTTGTTTTGTTTTGTTTTGTTTTTAAATTTGCTTTTTGTTTTTAAATTTCTGTGTTTCTTGTGTTACTTGACCTGTGGCTAAAATTGTAGAATTGAAGCTATGAGCTCTCTGTCTGTAATTTGGAAAGGTATTTACCTCTCAATGTGTGTATATATTTTCCTATTTCTGGAGGGCGTAAGTAAATAAGATTACAAAGTCTTTTAAATTAAAGGATATTTGTTTTGATTGGTTAATAGAATATTTATTTATTTATTTATTTATTTTTTAAATTTTATTTTTATTTTTTTTTATTATACTTTAGGTTTTAGGGTACATGTGCACAATGTGCAGGTTTGTTACATATGTATCCATGTGCCATGTTGATTTCCTGCACCCATTAACTCGTCATTTAGCATTAGGTATATCTCCTAATGCTGTCCCTCCCCCCTCCCCCCACCCCACAACAGTCCCTGGAATGTGATGTTCCCCTTCCTGTGTCCATGAGTTCTCATTGTTCA
Source organism: Nomascus leucogenys (assembly GCF_006542625.1). Classification (NCBI taxonomy): domain Eukaryota; kingdom Metazoa; phylum Chordata; class Mammalia; order Primates; family Hylobatidae; genus Nomascus; species Nomascus leucogenys. The sequence continues at coordinate 11,314,392 of NC_044388.1, read as the reverse complement.
ATTCCCACCTATGAGTGAGAACATGCGGTGTTTGGTTTTTTGTCCTTGCGATAGTTTACTGAGAATGATGTTTTCCAGTTTCATCCATGTCCCTACAAAGGACACGAACTCATCATTTTTTATGGCTGCATAGTATTCCATGGTGTATATGTGCCACATTTTCTTAATCCAGTCTATCGTTGTTGGACATTTGGGTTGGTTCCAACTCTTTGCTATTGTGAATAGTGCCGCAATAAACATACGTGTGCATGTGTCTTTATAGCAGCATGCTTTATAGTCCTTTGGGTATATACCCAGTAATGGGATGGCTGGGTCAAATGGTATTTCTAGTTCTAGATCCCTGAGGAATCGCCACACTGACTTCCACAATGGTTGAACTAGTTTACAGTCCCACCAACAGTGTAAAAGTGTTCCTATTTCTCCACATCCTCTCCAGCACCTGTTGTTTCCTGTTTTTTTAATGATGGCCATTCTAACTGGTGTGAGATGGTATCTCACTGTGGTTTTGATTTGCATTTCTCTGATGGCCAGTGATGATGAGCATTTCTTCATGTGTTTTTTGGCTGCATAAATATCTTCTTTTGAGAAGTGTCTGTTCATGTCCTTTGCCCACCTTTTGATGGGGTTGTTTGTTTTTTTCTTGTAAATTTGTTTGAGTTCATTGTAGATTCTGGATATTAGCCCTTTGTCAGATGAGTAGGTTGCAAAAATGTTCTCCCATTCTGTAGGTTGCCTGTTCACTCTGATGGTAGTTTCTTTTGCTGTGCAGAAGCTCTTTAGTTTAATTAGATCCCAGGTTAATAGAGTATTTAAATGCCTATATAAAATCCCTAAAACATAAGCTAATTGAATTTCTAATACTTTAATGTGCTGTAAAAATGCGCTACAATTGGTTCTTCCTGAAGCTAAGTCAGAAACCTTTTAAGAATCTGAATTCACATAATTAAGCAAATATTTGGCAAATGACCAGTTTACCAATGTGAGTTTAATAAAAACAGCTTTGTCTTTTCTGGCTTATCACTATTAAGCATAATATAAGCAAACGTCTTATTTTACCTGGGTATGTTTTTCTTATTATTTTTTAACTGATCAAATAAGCTAACGTTACTTTTATGTAATGTTTAAGATTGTAAAAAATGTAAATTTATGTCCAAGTGAAGTGAATCCTTATTCTGACACACTTTTTATTTCAACAGTAATTGTGTTTTATAGTATGTCATGTTGAAGATAATTTCTAAGATCTCTAGGTAACTTAAGCCTTAAATTGATATTAAATAAATTAATATGTAATCAATAGATATCTAGTTACTTTCTAAGTAGGATAGAACACTGACACATATATTATTAATAATAATTTTACTTATTTTTGTATGTTAGAGAAGCTGTAACAATGAGTCATGTTAATAAATGTGCTCACTTTTGCATGAGACTACAAAAAGTTGTATTATGAATTTTGTTAATCTGCTTAAATGATTTGAGATGACAGAAAGATGTTAATTATCCACTTTCTTGTCTTTTCTGTGAAATAGAAGTTAATTACTTCAGTTAAAAGTTATAATTAATATGAGTGGTTACAACCACACTAGGAACAATGGTGACAGAAAAATGCAACTGAGAATATGCTTTTGTTTTTCCATAAGCAGCAGTTCTTGGAATTTTTGTTCTTCAGATTACTTCACACTTATTGAGGACCTCAAAGAGCTTTTGTATATGTGATTACAACTATTTGTATTTACTATATTAAAAATCAAAAGTGGGATTTAAAATATCCATTTATTCATTTATTTAAAGATGGCAATGATGAATGTATAGCATGTGATCATAAATAAGAGCTTCATACTATTATAAAATTAGTTTTAAACTTGTGGACCCCCTGATATCTGCATTAGAATAAAAGTGTCACCAGAGTATGAAAGAGCATAATAAAGGCTAAAACTTCAAAGTCAAAGCTTAATATTTAAGCTACTAAATGTGTTAAAACTTCTACAAAATTCACTCAGTCTTGATGGGCTTGGTTCCTTGATTTACTGATTGTCTTTTCCTACAGTGTGAATGGTTATTCTTTCTATGGTAACCAACCTTCCTGATTTGCCTTGAACCATAGGTTTCCTGGATGTGAAATTTTTGGCGCTAAAACCAAAGCAGTCCTAGAGAAACAAGGATAGTTGGTTGCCCTATTTACTTTCTGTTAATCTGCCTAGAAGGCAAAGATTCTGTGACTCACCTGAATAATTGTACATTCTGTATGTTAACTTTATGCTCTTATCTATGAACAAGTAGAAAAAGGAGAAGAAAAAAAAAGAGGAGGGGGAGGCTGAGGAGTGGGGGTGTGCAGGGGAGAAGAAGGAGGAAGAAGAGGAAAAAATGTCCCTTATTTATGAAAGTAAGTTTTTTCTTTCATGTAGGGTTCTTTACAACCATGTTACCTTGTATATTCATTTTTAAATGTCTTATTGTCACTTTAATAGGAAACCAAATACTATTTCTCAGACACTCATGAACCTATCTTAATCAAGTGTCCAAATCTTTGACAGCTTTTTTGATTTTTGCCTTCCAAAAATCAGACCTGAAATATAGAATAAAATAAAATAAAACTTGCAGGACATCTTTTATACCTAAAACAGTTTTTGAGATTTCCCAGAGGATTCCTAGAAAATCAAAAAGATTTGTTCTTTTACTTTATAAAAAGAGATACTGGAAATGATTAGCTTTTGTGGGTTGCATGGAAGAGTTGTCACATCAGAAGATCTGTCTTGTGTTCCCTAGATTAAATTTGCATAGGTCAGATGCTATTAATATAAATATTTTAGAAACTTTATGCCTTATGAGGTATTCATCAATGCCTTGCTTTCTGTATATGTTTCAATTTTAAGGAAAACAATGATCCAAAGTCTTATAAATTAGTTCTGTTGAATTTTCCTATATTTATCTGAGTCTTAGTAGTGTTTTACCTGATGATATTGAACAATAGTGTATTTCAATTGTTGTTTAAAATGTTAATTGGCCACAGCCTTTTTTCATTTTTTAAAAAGCTTGAATCAAATAATTTTAGGCCAGTGGTTCTCAATGCACAGATATACTCACAAAGTTTTATAGAAATAGAGAAGTTTAAGCCCTACTCCAGACTTACTGAATCTCTTTTCTTGATATTCTTGGTATGCTATTTACATGCTAAATCTAAGGATTATTATATGTTGTAGCTCAATAATTTTTCCTCTATAAAATATACTCATCTAGTTTTATAAAGTGGATATGACATTCACTAATTTCTTAAAAAGTAGACTTAATCATTACCCTAGGAGATATTTGTTTACATTTTTTTCAAGTGAATGGCTTTATTATCTTTGTTTTGCATGCCACCAGTCAACCAACCAACTTTCCTTGTTGCGTTATTCTTGCATTATTTTTATTATACATTCTCATCAGTCCTTTTACACTTGAAAATTAATAAAATAATTATAGTTCTGTCATTCATGAATGGTTTTTGTTTTACTCTAATGCTTATTGAAGTTTCCCCTATTAGCTACAGGCTGGGGTTGGTGTCTTCAACAAAGGACAGGCTCAGAGTCTTATGGAAAAGGCTACTTCAAATACTGACCCTTCAAAGCATTGATTCTTAGGTAGAGGTATCTGAGTTGGAAACACTTAAGCAACTTTCAGATCATATCAGTATAATGAGTGAGGATTTCCAGAACTCTTTTTAGTTGAGGAGCAGACGGCCTCATGAGACTGCTATCTATGTATGCATTTGCATCATCTACAGATATTGATAGTTTTTTCTTCTTATTTCCGATTTTTATACTTTTATTGCTTTTGATTGTCTAAATGCAATGGCTAAAGCTTCCAAAAAAGTAGTTAATAATACTGATGACAGTGGACATTTTTGTTTTCTTCTTTTTTTTGAGATGGAGTCTTGTTCTGTCACGCAGGCTGGAGTGCATTGGCGCTGTCTTGGCTCACTGCAAACCACACCTCCCGAGTTCAAGCAATTCTTCTGCCTCCGCCCCACAAGTAGCTGGGATTACAGGTGTGCGCCACCATGCCTGGCTAAATTTTGCATTTTTAGTAGTGACAGGGTTTCACCATATTGGCCAGGCTGGTCCCGAACTGCTGACCTCAGGTGATTCTCCTGCCTCGGCTTGGTGTGAGCCACCGTGCCCAGCCTGTTTTTTTCTTGATTTTAGTGGAAATACTTTTAGTAGTGTTTTTACGATAAGACTGATTTTTTAGTTTTTAGTCTAATGTATCTTATTAATAAGTCAGCCATCCATATCTATTTTACTCAGCATTCATTTTTAAGTTAGTATCAATAATAGATGTTCAGCATTATATGATTTTCTCCTTTAACATATTAATATAATAAATCACATTGAATCTTCCTTACCTTCTAGGAATTAACACCATTGTTTATGGCATATTTTTAAATGTGCTTCCTGATTATATTTGGTTATATTTATTTAGAATATTTACATGTATATTTATGAATAAGGCTAATATATCATTTTTAAATTTGAGACTATCTTATCTGTTTGGGGTATGAATACTGTACTGGTTTGTTAAATAAATTTGGAAGCTTTTCTTTTTCTTCTCTCTGTCCTATATTGTTTTACACAAGAGGTGGTTAGGGTTGGAAGTGAAGACTTAAAGCTGTCATTATTTGAGGTGGTATAATCATTTACCTAGGAAAAATCACAATCAGCACCCAATCCATTAGAACTGAGAAGAGAATTCAGAAAGTTTGCCAGATATAAGAGCAACCTACAAAAATCAATAGTATTGCCCTATGCAAGCCATAACTTACTAGAAAATATAATAAAAGAGGAAGAAATTATTCACAAGGGCAAGAAATCTACAAAGAGTCTAGGAATTAATAGAAGCAAAAACACACAATATCTCTAAGGAGAAATCTTACAACTGCCATTAAAGAACACAGAAGATGATTGAATAAAAGGGGAGGCAGTCTATGCCCTTGGATTGGGTAACTTAACATTGCAAAGATTTATATTGCCCACAAATTCATCTATAAACTCAATGTATTCTGAAATGAAATTCCATGTAGATGTTTTTGGGACTATGATAAATTCACTCTAAAATTCATATGGAAGAATAAAAGTCTATGTATAGCTAAGTCTTTATAAAGAACAGTGAAGGATGGATTTATCTTACCAGATATTAAGATATACTACAAAGCCAAAGTAATAAATACACAATGATGTTGACACAAGTTTAGATAAACAGACCAGTGGAGCAAAATACAGAGTTCAGAGACAGACCACTGTGTATGTGGGAAGTTAGTGGACAGTGAAAGTGCCACTATGATTCAATGGGAGAGGAACAGAGAGTGAGCAAACTGGTTCATTATACAGAGAGAAATAAGACCAGATATCTTGCCAACACCGCATACAAAGGTGCATTCTATGTGAATTAAAGACCTAACTGTGAATGGTAAAACTACAACATTTTAAGATGTAGGAGACTATTTCTGTACCTAAGAAGGAAAGACTTCTTAAACAAAACTTCAGAAGCACAAACTATCAGGCAAAAAATTATATTTATTGCACATAAATTAAGAGTTTCTGGAAAAAAATAGAAAAATTTCTAACATTCCAAAAATAATAGTAAAGAAATTTCTAACATTCTAAAAGAAAATTAAGGATTTCCGTTCAACAAAGGATACTACTGACAAGGCTAATTTATAACAGAATGAGAGAAAACAGTTGCAATATCCAAACCAACAAATGAATATTAATAATATCTACTATAAGCACAGAAGGTAAAACTCAAAATTCTAACAAATATGTGAAATGGTATGCAAACTTATTAGGAGTCAGGGAAATGTGAATTAGACAATAATGAAATATCACTTTATAGTTGTTAAACCAGCCAAAGGTAGAAGGTGGATAATTCCAAGTGTGGTGGGGATACACAGGACAGAGGGATATGGGAGCTTGAGGATGTGTAGATGGTACAGCCACCTCAAGCATAGTCTGGCCCTATTCAGTCAAACACATTGTCTGTGCATTCCCTAGACCCTTCCATTTCTGGAGTACATATCTTGAGGCAATTCTCACATAGATCCATGAGTGGCCTGTATAGGGACATCGTAGGAACTTGTTTATCCATTACTGGCAAGGTGAAGAGGTAAAATGTGGTAGATGTACATCATGAAATATTATAAAACTGTTAGAAGCAATTAATTAAATGTGTACAGAGCAACATGAATGAACTCCCCTCCCAAATGAATGGAGCAAAACAAAATGTAGGAAACACAATGAGATATATAACACAATCTCATTTACATAAGTTAAAAATATAGTACCACAGAACAAGGCACATCTTGTAAAAATATGCTAACATTAAAGTGGAGAGAATGAAAGAACAAAGACAAAAAGGAACAAAGTTATTCACACACACACACACGAAACCTTGAAAGAAAAAAATGCAGTAGTATCATTTGCCCCTTGAAGATTTAATTAAAAATTGCCTATGAAACCATCTGGGCATGGTGTTTTTGTGAGAAAGGCTATTTCCTTGATAACTTTCTTGATTTTATCTAAGGCAATTGGTCTCTTTAGATTTTCTGCCTATTCTAGGACCAGTTTTGGTGTTTCTTATTTTACTTGAAAATTTTCCATTTTTTGAGGAAATAATTGTATTTACTTTTATTTCCTCTATATCAGTGGCTATTTCCCCATTCTATTTTTAGTTTTATGTGTTTATGATTTCTTATTTTTTCTTAGTTTGGTTATTAGGTAGTAGTGTCTTTATTTTTAAATATCCAACTCTTAGATTTGTTTTATTTTTGTTTTCAGTGTCATTAATTTCTGCTTGTTGCTTTAGCAATTTCTTTCTCCTATTGTCCTTATGCTTATTTTTATTTTTTATTTTTTATTTTTTTTTTGAGGTGGAGTTTCGCTCTGTCCCCAGGCTGGAGTGCAGTGGCGCGATCTCGGCTCACTGCGAGCTCCGCCTCCCGGGTTCACGCCATTCTCCTGCCTCAGTCTCCCGAGTAGCTGGGACTATAGGCACCCGCCACCATGCCCGGCTAATTTTTTGTATTTCTAGTAGAGATGGGGTTTCACTGTGTTAGCTAGGATGGTCTCGGTCTCCTGACCTCGTGATCCGCCCACCTTGGCCTCCCAAAGTGCTGGGATTACAAGCATGAGCCACCATGCCCGGCCGATTTGTTCAAGTTTTCTATAGATTCTTTGTCAGATGCACAGTTTGCAAATATTTTTTCCTATTCTGTAGGTTGTGTGTTTACTCTGTTGATTGTTTTGTTTTATTTTGCTGTGAGGAAGCTCTTTAGTTTAATTAGGTCCCAATTGTCAATTTTTGTTTTTGTTGCATTTGCTTTTGAAAATTTAGTCATAAATTCTTTGCCTGGACCAATGCCCAGAAGTGTATTTCTATGTTTTATTCTCAGATTTTTATAGTTTGAGGTCTTACATTTAAATCTTTAATCCATCTTGTGTTAATTTTTGTATATGATTAGAGATACGGATCCAGTTTCATTCTTCTGCATATGGTTAGCCAGTTTTCACAGAACCATTTATTGACTAGCGTATCTTTTCCCCATTGTTTATTTTTGCTGACTTTGTCAAAGATCAGTGGGTTGTAGGTGTACAGTTTTATTTCAGGGTTCTGTATTCTGTTCCATTGGTTTATGTGTCTATTTTTGCATTAGTACCAGCTAGCATTTAGTATTATCAGTATTTTTAATTTTTGCCATTCTAACAAGTATTTAGTGGTATGTCACTGTGGTTTTAATGTGGATTTTCTTAATGTCTAATGGTGTTAAACATCTTTCAATGTGTTTGTTTACTCTGTTTGTTTCTTCACTGGTGGAATGTCCACTCAAGTCTTTTGCCCATTTTCTTATTGGATTTATTTTTTAATTTAACTGGTGAGTTTAGAGAGTTCCATATTGTTTTAGATATGAGTCCTTTGTCAAATATGTAATTTGCAAATATTTTTCCCATGTAGTTTTAATATTATCACCAATTTCTAACCATTTTGCTATTTAAATTTTGATTTACAGTTTAATTCAAAGGTTTTTAAGGCAGTAAGTAGAACACAAAAAGAATAAAATTTATTAATGATATAATGTTAGCCAGCAGTGGTTATCTAGGGCAAAGGGAAAGGCATCTTGCTTAGGTAGGGCTTTTAGCTGAGTCTTGAAGAATAGGTAGGGCTTGGGGGGAAAAATCTGTGGTTGATTACAGCAAACTTGAGGGTTTATTAATCAGAGGCTATAAAATAATGAGAGTCCCAAAGTGCAAAAGAGCAGAGATTTTCTGAAGACATATCCAAGCATTATCTTCATACCCCAGATTAGGTGATGCAATGCCCACCTCATCTGAAGAACAGCACCCTCTCAGAGGTGGCCTCTTTTGTGGGCCAAAGGTCCCCACCTATGGCTGCGTGGCAGGAAGATTTCTTAACACGGTCTGGAGGTCTTCATAGAAGGGCCATAAATGTAAGCATGGTCAAGGTGGAGCTGATAAACACAGTGTGTGAAGTTCAGGCTATTAATTAACTTATTGCACAGTTTTGTACCCATGAACTTAGAGAACTCAGGGAGGAGCAGAGAGGGAGAGGTGAACAGCATGAGACTAGGTCCTGCCTGGCTAAAGAAAGTCTAATGGAGGCCCTGTGGTCATCAAACGGGTCAGTAAGAAAGAGTTCCTCGATATGCAACCTGACTTGGCGCCTGTTTGCCAAGATTTCAGCAGAACCAAACCAACGGAAATTGAGTAAACTTAGTTAGAAAAGAGTGACTCAAGGAGGGCTTCTTGGAGGAAGCACTTTTTGAGCAAGTTCGTAAGAATTGCTAGAAAGGGAAGGATCAGGCATTTTTCAGGAGAAAATGGGAAGGAAAATAATGTCATGCAGGAGCCATCACATTCACTTCAGGAGACAAGCCTAGCTCAAACAGAAAGAGAGTGTTCAGATTTTCAGAAAAGGGACTTCAGGGGGCTTTAAACACCAAAATGAGCAGGGCGGATGCTACATGACAGGAATTAAAGTGCTACTGTGGGCACTGGAAGTTCCCTGAAACTCTCTCCCCTGCCACTTGTCACAGTGTCTGAGACATCACAGAGGGTCTAAGAGCACTTTTTTGGATTAAGGCCTTGCTCCTTTAAGGTTCTTCTTTGAGAAGCAGAAAGATATTTCTTCCCTCTGGTAATGCCCCCACACAATGGACCAGCCTACAGTGCTACACTTGGGGTTGTGTATCTGTGCTTGCTAGAAATATCCCCTCTTAGCTTTGGAAGTATTTAGCCCCCTTGCAGGGAGTCTTTCTAGATTCCTGCATCTCACACTGCCCTCTAGATGCCAGCAAGCTCCTGGAGCACTGGCCCTCTGGAGTACTCATTCAGTCCCTTGTCCTGCTGTGACATTTCCTGAGTGAATGGCCAGTCATGGTTTCAGCACTGAGCTGGTGGTCAACACGCATTTACCGAGGAATGAAAGACTTCAGGGAGATATCTCAATCCCCCAAGGCCATTTTGAAATTGTTATCTGATATTTCTCTCATTTATTTATTTTATTTCATTGGGGTTATTGTTATTGTTGTAGTTGTTCTTGTTCTTGTTTGTCTTCGTGTTTTTGTTTCGTGGCTTATAATAACAGAAATTTATTCTCTCAGTTCAGGAGGCCAGAAGTAAAAAAAAAAAATCAGGATGTTGGCAGGGTTGGTTCCTTCTGCAGGTTCCAAGGGGAGAATCTGTTCAATGCTCCCTGCTGTCTTCTAGTGGTTGCCGGCAACCCTGGGCATTCTTTATCTTGTAAACACATCACTCCAGTTTTTGCCTCCATGTTCAAATTGCCTCCTTCTGTGTGTGTGTCTCTATGTCTTATAAAGAGAGACTCATTGGATTTAGGGCCCACCATAATCCAGTATGATCTCATCTCAATCTCTACCTTAATCACATTTCCACTGAGTTAAGTAATTAAGTTGATAGAAGAACTGGCATCTTATTCTATCCTTTAGTTTCAGACTCTTTAGGATTCAGAACAAGTTGAGGTTTGTTAGCTCTTTCCCCCACCTGCTACAGGGTCCCCTTTTTGTAGCTTCTTGGCACCCAGACTGTGCAATGTGGCCTCATGAGAAGGGAAGAGTCTTTGGCATCACAGAGACCCAGGTGCCAATCCCAGTGCTGCCTCTTAGTTCTGCCTACAAAACCCTGCAGAGTGGAAAGAAAGTCTTGCTGTGAACTGGTATGCCAGACACATGGGGTTCACAAGACAAGGCACAGCAGTCCTTCCTGGTTCCAGAAACCAACCTGATTGTGTATCTGAGAATTCCTTTATTAGTTATTGATTGCTTTGTAACAAATTACCCCAAGACTTAGTAGTTTGAAATAACACAAACGTTTATTATTTCACAGTCCTCTGGGTCCAGAATTTAAGAGTAGCTTAGCTGGGCTGGAGAATCTTCTCTTAATGGTGGCTCACAGGCTGTGGGTGAGAAGTCTCTATTGCTCTCCACATGTGCCTTTCCACAGGGCTGCTCGAATGTCCTCATGACCTAGTGGCTGGCTTCCTTCAGATCAAGTGGTCCGGAAGAGAGAGCAAGGAGAAAGCTATATCTTTTGTGACCTAGAGTTGGAAGTCACACACCATTACTTCTGCTGCCAGTCCATATTCAAGTGAAAGGAAATTAGTCTGCACCTTTTGAAGAAGCTGTGTCAAAGAATTTGCCAAAATATTTTAAAACCACCTCAGCTCCCTTCTCCTCTAGGTCTCTATCCTCCTTCTCCACTGTCTTCATCTACTTAGTCTTATTACCACTCTGCTCCCCTCACCTCCTAGCTCCCACCCCCAGGGTCTAGGATCTGTTAGAATTGTGTGTTTGTGGTAGGGGTGTGGTGGGTGCCAAATTAGATCTTGGAAGTCCTAGGCAGCATTGGAAGGGGCTTTAGTTCCTTCTAGTTTTAAAACTTAAATGTACTTAAGTTTTAAAACTTAAGGGTTTGGTGACTCACGCCTGTAATCCCAGCACTTTGGGAGGCCAAGGCGGGTGGATCACCTGAGGTCAGGAGTTTGAGACCAGCCTGACCAACATGGTGAAACCCCATCTGTACCAAAAATACAAAAATACACACACACAAAAAAATTAGCTGAGTGTGGTGGCGCAGGTGAGCAGGCCTGTAATCTCAGCTACTTGGGAGGCTGAGGCAGGAGAATTGCTTGAACCAGCGACAGAGGTTGCAGTGAGCTGAGATCGTGCCATTGCACTCCAGCCTGGGCGATGAGAATGAAAAACTCTGTATCAAAAACAAACAAACAAACAAGCTTAAATGTCTACAGGAAAATTCTCTGGTTAATACTGAGACTGCCTCCTCAATGCTCACAAAAATCTCTTATTCTGTAGTTCAAATAAAAGATGAATGAGGAAAGAAAAAAATGGATTAGGGAGAAAGAATATCTTATTTTGACATATGTAAGTGCATACTTTTAACCAATTTTATTAACTTCTCAGAGATTCAATTTATTTATCAAGAAGATGGGGATAATAATATTTGTCTCACAAGACTGTTATGTTAGGACTATTTTAGTTGCAAATAATAGAACCCCAACTCATACTAGTTAAGGGTTGGGGTTGCTTATTGACTTATAAGTAAAAAGTACAGGGTTAGGACTGACTTCAGGAAGGACTGACTCCTGCTGCTTAAATAAGGAAGCACGTCTTCATCTCTTGTGCCCTGCTCTCCTCCATGTTGGCCTCAGGAACAGAAGTGCAACAAGCAAATTGGCAGTGGTCCACTACACTCATGGTGAAGACCGAAGGATATAAAGGAAATAAACTGCCCTGCACTTTTGATGGGAATTTTTTTCTGGATTCTTCTGCTTTCCCATCTCTCTCTCTCTCTCTATGTGATCATTCAATAAGTCCTTTGGATTCTCCCTTAGCATTGCTGCTTGCAAACACCCCTCCTCTCCATTCCACTGCCTTGATGTGGCCTCCTACCGCCACTCCTGGACTACTGGGGCACCTGAACCTGAATCTGGCTCCAGATGATCCATCATTCCCACACATCTCTGAACAGCCCCTTGGCTACAGAGGTCCATGTGGATAGTTTATGTCAGAGAAAGCTGGCTGCAGGTGGGCAGTAGAGCAAGCTAGCTGAGATGGAGTGGAGATGTATCGTAGTCATGGTGCTGGCACCACGTTTCCCAGTGCAGCCCTAGAAACCAGAGCATCTGTGAGCTGAGGGAGCCCAGATGGCCAGAGTGCACTGCAGCTTCTCAGCTTCCACTCACAAGCAGCTTCACCCTCCATCTTCCCTCCCAGGAGAAGTGATTGCTTTCCATACTTTGATCTACAGTGGAAAGTGCCTGGCTAACCCTGCCAACCAGCTCTGCAAGGGGATTCACAGTGAAGCCAGATGGAGTTTGATTTTGTTCAGGCTTATTTATTTTAAATTTTATTTATTTTAATTTGCTTTTAAAAAAGTTTTTAATCATGAAATATTTCAAACATTTGTAGAAGCAGCCAAGATAGTTGAATGAATTCCATATACCCATCACCTAGCTTCAAAATTTGTCAACTTGTGGCAAGTCTCATTTCAACTCAATTCCTGCTATTATTCTCCTCCTCAGTTATCTTGAAACAAATCCCAGACATTATGCCCTTCTACCCATAAATATTTTAGCATATATTTCTAAAAGAGAACTTTTTAACATACATGACCTTAATGCCATTGTCACACCTAAAAATTTAGCAGTACAGTATTTTCGGTAATATCAAATATCCAATCAGTTTACAAATTTCCCTAATTATCTTTTTTATGTTTATTTTGTTTTTAGAGTTTATTTGTTCAAATTAGCCTTCAAATACAGGCCGTATCGTACAATGGATTGATATGTCTCCTGAGTCTCTTTTAGTCTATGAGTTCCTTCCTGGTTTCTTTTTTGTTCCTTGCAATTTATTTCGAGAAGAAACCAGTCTTCTGTAGAATTTCTCTCAGTCTACACTTTACTGATTGCATCCCTATAATGTCCTTTAATTTGTCCCTCTATCTCTGCATTTTCTGTAAATTTGTAGCTAGATCCAAAGTCTTGATCAGGTTCAGAGTTGACCTCTTGGCAGACCACGTCACAGGTGCTGTGTTGTAGGAGGCACAAGCACCTTCTGGTTGCCTCTCTATTTTATGATATCACTGCTTTGATTCATTCATTCATTAGGAAGTATTAGCTTTTCTTAATTATAAAGAGAATATATTCTCATTTTAAAATGACTTAAATCATATAACATGATATAAAATGAAAAGTAAAAGTCAAGTGTCATGCTTTTCCTCCTGGCCCTCTAAGTTCCACACTTTAGAGCTAACCATGTTTACAAGTGATCATGTATTTGCAGTAATTTAAAAAATTAGGTCGGGCTCAGTGGCTCACTCCTGTAATCCCAGCACTTTGGGAGGCTGAGGCGGGCAGATCATGAGGCCAGGAGTTCAAGACCAGCCTGGCCAATATGGTGAAACCCTGTCTCTACTAAAAATATAAAAAATAGCCAGGTGTGGTGGCAGGTGCCTCTAGTCCCAGCTACTTCAGAGCCTGAGGCACCAGAAGCGCTTGAACCTGGGAGGCAGAGGTTGCAGTGAGCTGAGATTGCACCATTGCACTCCAGCTTGGGTGACAGAGTGAGACTCTATCTCAAAAAAAAAAAAAAATTTGATATAATTACTTCAAGAAGGTGAGAGGGTATGTATGGCAGAGATATGCTAAGTGTAGCCTCCCCACTCCACAAACTCACATGATTATGTATAAAACAAAGCTATTATATGTATAAGACTCATATAATAAAAAGTATAAGTGTATATTATATATAATATTATATTTATATAAACATTATAGAAAAAATAGCAATACAAGACAACCATCTTTGGAAATCTCAAGAGGTATGTGATAATTACCAAATTAGTGGCTATTTTAGAAAATATTCTTGTAGTTTAAAGTAACAAAATTCTACTGGCTTAAGCCTGAAAGAGAAATGTGATATGAAGCTACAGGAATAAGTCTTAAGGTCTTCCAGTGGGAAGTGTCACTTGGCCTGACAAAGGATTATTGTGTCCACAATCTAAAAAGCCACCAGGAACATGGAAACTGCCATCCCAGGCTTCTCTCTGCATATTTGCTTTATTTTTCTCTCTGCAGACCAGCCTTCTCTGCCTTGGTATACACAGGTCAACAGAACACTCCTTTCCCCTCATGCCCCACCAAAACCAGGCTCTGGATCCTCAATTTGAGCAACAACAGAGACTCACCAGCATCTCTGAATCCTGATTCCAGATTTCCAGGGGAGAGCTGTTTGGCTGTCATGAGTCAGGTGTCTATCTAACCTGGTCCAATCAGCTATGGCTGTGGGCCAGGCTGGAAAGAACAGACATGGCAGCAGCTTCCTCTCCTGCCTGGCACCATGGGTATGAGGGGCTGGTCTCAGGGAAGAGGAGAGGGCTATGAGATAGGCAGATACCCATCAAAAGGTGTGGCAGTCTGTGTGCTTTATGGCAAACAGAACCCACTCTAGCTCAAGTGGAAAAGGAATTACAGAATTTTAGATATCCCACAAATCTCTAGGATCAAGCCTACAGGCTACGCATCAGGGAACAATACACAATCTACACTGCAGTACTACTCAGTGTCCACCGCCAGCGTAGATAATGCCCATGACACTGGACAGCAGGAACCAGAAGCTCCACTACTGGTGCTGTCCCAAAGCCATTCCTCTGCTGCCACCATTTCCAAAGGATCAAATCCATATAATCCACCTTCTTCACATGGCTCTCTTTCCACATCTCTTCACTGGGGTGCATCTAATTAGGGGAACCTCAGCCTTATGCCTGAAGCGTGGTTGAAAGATCAGCTGAAAAAGTGAGTTCATCCTGCTGTTAATACCTAGGAGAGATGGAATTCCTAACTGGATGGAAGGAAATTCCCCAAACACGGGAGAGTTGTTCACAAGATGGTGGGCAGCCACAAACAAGACCAATGACTACTAGATGTGTCTAAGATGGTAAGACTGAGTTCAATGTTAGGAGCTCAAACAGGGCCTCCAATGGGGAACACAGTGTTGAAGCCTGGGACTATTTGGCCCAGATATCACATTCGTGAAAGACTTTGCAACTTTTGATATTATCTCCAAATGAAATTACACACAAAGGTTGAAGAGAGATGGCGATGGGACAGAATGAAATTGTTCTCCGCCTGTAAACTGTGCATGATGATTGGACCAGAATGCCCCAGATACACTAAGAATTCATAAATTTTATAAGTCCCATACTTATCTTGGAAATAGCACCAACTAATTATGTTACATTGTATTTAATTTGTTATATGTAATCACTTAAAATAATCTGCAACTTTTGTAATTCTGATGTAGTATTTCTTTATTGGGGGCACCTGTTTCAGAAAGTAGACGTGGCCAGGATCACCTTTGAGAGGCTCAGCGCTCAAACAAGGGGGATCTTGTGGGCTGTTGGTGGTCAGGGGGAGGAGGACCCCTAACTTGTCTCTGAAGGACTGGTAGGGTTTATTTTGATAATGGGAGGGGGAATAGGAAATGTCATTGTTAAGTGTCCCTCTCAGAGTGAATCAAATATATATATGTTTAAACAAAGGAATAACCATCCCTATCCTTGTCCCAACTTCCTTGGAGAGGGAAGCCCATTCTGGTGAAGTGATTAGCAAGTCCCTGCCACCTAAGTTGACTCAGTCCTGTAGGTCCTCAGCTCAGAATGGGATGTGGGGCCAGGCTGAGGAAGAGGAGAAGCCCCTGGGGACTCAGGGTTGAGAGAGACCCAGATCTGCAGGTGGGGTGTGAGGGGGCATGGGAAATTGCTCCTGGCAGTGTTGGCATGGATAAGGAACATCTAGGAGAGTTACACAGGTGTAATTGCGGTGTCGAGCTGTTTAATTTGCTCCTGAAAGGAGCAATAGTCATGCCCTAGTTAATTGAGACAGAGGTTATACATTAGGGCTTCCAGAGAGGCCCTTGGGGTTCAATTTGTCATGTTTTTCTTGTGGGAAGATTTTGGAGGTTGCCCAGGGAATATTTTAGGAGTCTTGGGAGTTTAGGGCCCGAAGTCTGTTCTCCCACCAGCTCTATGATTTTGGGTCACGGTGTCTGTGCATCATAAGCTCCAATGTCCTGACTAGTATCTTGTGTCTGTGTGTAGAGAGGGGTGGCAGAGAACCTGCAGTTGGGTTTGCATCCTCAGGAGGTAAAAAAAGGCCCTGTCCTAGCCCCTCTCCTTGTGGCTGAGACAGTGTCTGGGGGCTTCCCCCCCTAGCCAGGCTACCCACTAATCTCCCTCCTCAATTTCTGCTAAATGCTTTCCTGTCTCTCCCTGGGTTTCAGTTTCTATCCATGCCCTATGGGCAAAAAGTCTTGTGGATTCCACCCCTGAGGTGCCTCTCAGGCCCATTTAAAAAAAAAAGAAAAAAAAACCCCACATGTAAATTGGCTTGTTATATGCCAGACACTGTTCAAATCTATGCAAACAGAATGTATCTACTCTAAGTTGCTTACATGTATTAGATTCACTTAATCCTTATAAAACATTTATGAGGAGTAGTTAGCCTCAATTTACAGATGAATAAACTGAGGCACAGACAGTTTGCCTGACTTGCCTTAACTTCACAGTACTAGGAAGTGGCAGAGCTAGGATTTTAACCCCGGCCCTGTGCCTTCAGAGCTTGGACACTCAACCACTTCACGCTCTGCCTTTCCTCATTGAGGGCCTGCTACTGCACTGGGCTCAGCTTCAGTGCGTCCTGCCGGAGTTACTTCACATGACAGTCCTATTTTTTTAAAACTTAAAGTTATGTAATGTATATATATTAATAAAGATTCAGAGGCCAGGTGCGGTGGCTCTTGCCTGTAATCCCAGCACTTTGAGAGGCCGAGGTGGGCAGATTACTTGAGGCCAGGAATTTGAGACCAGCCTGGCCAATGTGGCAAAACCCTGTCTCTACAAAAAATACAAAAATTAGCCAGGCATAGTGGCACACGCCTGTAATCCCAGCTACTCGGGAGGCTGAGGCAGGAAAATTGCTTGAACCCGGGAGGCGGAGATTGCAGTGAGCCAAGATCACCACTGCACTCCAGCCTGGGTGACACATGGGACTCTGTCTCAAAATAAATAAATAAAAAATAAAGACTCAGAGTATGTTTTGAAATATTGTAACTTTCAGTTCAAAATGTCAAAAATCCTGTACTTTTTAAGGTGGCAGGCCCAGGGAATTGTCAGATGTGGTTAACTCTACTTCCACAGCCTAGAGGTGCCAGGTAAGCTGATAAATACACAACCTCCATCCTTTGTCAGTCCTCGTGGGCATCACAGCCATGCTTGGGAAATTCACAGAGTGATTTCTTTATTAATGCCCGGTTATGTTATCAGGTGCTGTTAGAATTGAAAATCTTTTTTTATATCCTATAACAATGGCATCCAAGTGCTGGTTAAGTGGTGGAACTTGCAGTAGTGTTCCAAAAATGGAGTGAACATCAGTAGCTTTGGACCAGAGGTGAGAGGTGCTAACATGCCACCAAGAAGCCTGAACGACCCCCATGATGCATGCTACTGCCAACTTAGGAGCAAGCCCTCTGCAAATTTTGGATAGTGCTGAGAAAATGAAAAGCAGCATTAAAGCCAAAAGTCTGTTTCTGTGGTTATAGATTTATGTAAAATAGGAAACATTCCTCTTACTTTACGTGTATTTCTTTGGGAAGATTAATCTCGTATGAAGTGAATTTTGAATTAAATGTGACTGTCCTGTGCTAAGTGGTATTCCTCACTCTTTTTTTTTTCTTACTACTGAGAGAATGGCTGCCAGATTAATTCTGCTCAGAGAATGATCATGTCACTCTCCTGCTCAAAAACCTCCTGTGGCTCCCCACTGCCCACTAAGATCAGTCCCAGTATTCAAGCTGTTCAATCAGCGTGGGACTGAATCTTCCCATGGTACCAAAGGTTCCTGAGGGTAGGGCCACAACTCCTACATTCCGTGCACACTTAGACTAACAAGGCCGTACTTTTGAGTCCTCCATCAGAACTTAACTGTTGGGTGAGGCTTTTATGCATTGGGGGTGGAGGTGTGATGGAAGTTGCAATACCTGGGATGGGATGGGAACTTGTAGTGTTTCAAACATTTCTGCACACCCAAGAAAATCAGTGCCTGGCACATAATAGATCATTAAATATGTGTGTGATGAATGAATGGTCTTTATAAGACTCTTTACCTTTGAGTTTTCCAACCTCAGGGACAGAGACCAGGGCCACAATGGTGCAGGGGTCTACAGAATATTATGCAATTTTGGGTTTTCATTTCCATGTCTAGGCTAGGGAAACAATTCCTATAATAAAAAAAAAAGCATTTCTTACATTTGTGTGAGGCAGGGTTTCTCAATGTCATGACTATTGACATTTTGGGTGGGATAATTATTTGTTGTGAGAGCTTTCCTGTGCATAATAGGATGTTTCGCAGTATCCGTAGCCACTAACCTATAGATGCTAATAGTGCCCTGCACCCAAGTTGTGAAATAAAGTATGTCTCCAGATATCGCTAAATATCTCTAAAGCTGGGGGTGGAATGAGCACTGAATGACCCCCCAGTTGAGAACCCTGAAACTGGTCTAGGGCACCATTTTTCAACTCCAGTTGCATATTAAAATCACCTGGGGGAGCCTTAAAAACATAAGTAATGGCCGGTGCAACGGCTTACACCTCTAATCCTAGCATTCTGGAAGGTTGAGGCAGGAGGATTGCTTGAGCCCAGGAGTTCAAGACCAGCCTGGGCAACATGGTGAAACCCCATCTATACAAAAAATACAAAAATTAGCCGGGCATCATGGCACACACCTGTAGTCCCAGCTACGTGGGAGGCTGAGGCAGGAGGATTGCTTGAGCCTAGGAGACGGAAGTTGCAGCGAGTCAAGACCATGCCACTGCATTCCAGCCTGGGCAGCGGAATGAGACCCTGTCTCAAAAAACAAGCGAACAACATAGTATGCCTGGTATTTTGAAACATTTAGATGTAATTGGTTGTAGGGAGTGGCCTGTGCATATGGAATTTTGAAAACTCTCCAAGTGGTTCTAACATTTAGCCAGGTCTGAGAACTACTGGTCCAGTGCTTTGCAGGTTACAAGTTTCACAACCCACCTGTGCAGGTGAGGCAGGTTCTTTTTGTGGTTTTCTGACTGGAGAAGTGAAGTCCAGAGGAGTGTGGTGTTGCCCTGTGAGTGCTGAAGTTGGGATTTTTACTCAGCTAGTCTGACTCCTAACTCTTGTCAAGGAGTAGGGCATAGTCTGGGCGGATTGTCAGATTCATGAAGGGGGTCCTCCATGTGTCTTCCCTTTTCCAGTTGTTTTCCCTATCCACAATCTCTCACATCCTCACTCCTCCTTCTGTTTGTATTTCTTTATGCAAAGGTGCAGCTAGCAATCTCCTACACTTTAGTGTGAACATGAGGCTGCTCTGTCTCTTTCAGGAGGAATTGCAAGTTCTGCTTCATCTACAACAGTGGAAAGAAAGGGCTTATACCAGCCCGTAGATGGGGTGGATGGTCTGAGGGTGGTGACATCTCATGACATCTCTGAAATTAAATCCAATAGGTAATTACTTATGTTTAAGTAATTTTATGCTTTGGGCTTAAAATTCTGTCCAGTTCCGTTTTGTTCACAAATAATGATGAAGTATCTCCTTGGTGTACTGTGCAGTTATATAGACATTCTCTGTTGGCTGGATCTCTAGGGTGGAAGGTATCTTCTCCTGCTTTTGTGGCACTCACTATACTTTGGCCACAATTAGATACATAACATGGTAGGTACTTGATATACAAATGATTGAATGTCAGATCACTCTCCCACCTCCCATTTTAGACCCAAGCCTGTGCCTCTGGAGAGAAACACAGGTTCAATTTCAGGACATGTGGCTGAATTTATCCACTCTGCCCACGGGTGGCACTAGGAGAAGCTGGCCTCAGAAGCCCTGGAGAAAAAGTGAGCACAGTGGGCAGTGAAACTTCCCCCAAACAGACGTTTTGAACACAGATCACTTTATTGGCATGGCTTTGTTTTAAGAAAAGGAAAAGAGACAAAGCCAAGAGACAGACTCTGCTAACAGATGCCTGGGGGTGGCTGGACATTTTTGCCTCATGCTGTGCAAAGAGGGGGATCCTGGCCCATACATCCACACCGCTGATTCCCTGGGACAAAGTTGCCTGCCTGGGCCTCACTGCACCTTCTTGAATACTTGCTTGCAGACCACGCCTTCCACTCTCATCTCCTGAAACAAAAGCAGATGTTGGTCATTGGCCAGAGCAGAGTCACACTTACGGCAGGAACTCCAAAAATACTCATTGGCTGTTAGTTTTCCCCAAGAGTTGGTTTAAGTAACCAGTTGTTTGGAAAGACAGTTAAACTGTATAGTGGAGTGCTCTGCAGCACCCTACAGACAGAGCTGGCTGAGAGGAATGGATGTGGCTCAGAGCTGACCAACAGGACCCCTTGACGCTTCCCCTCCTGAATCACCTCCTGCTGACCCAGACTGAGATCATATCTTAGAGAAGCTTAGAGAATCCTTCTTGGCTTTGGCCTATACAATTTGGCGTGGTGAATATATACATCATTTGGGAGCAAATGTTCGTTCTGTCACTTTCTAGATGTGCAATTTGGACATGTAATCTAATCTTTCAGAGCCCCCAGGTCCTTATCTCTAAAATAAGAGCCATATTCCTATTCTGAGAGAATAGAGTTATAGAATGCAAAAGGGCTTAGCTCATTGCTGATGCTTAATGGATATAACTCCTCACCTCTTCCCTCTGATTAGATGATTGGGTCAGCCTAGACCTTGAAAATGCATTGCTTGGTTTTTAAGGTCACTCAGGCATCTTTTCCAAGCCCTTGGAAGAGAAGCTTCAGAATAGAACCCACGCCCATCCATGGTTCCTTTTTCCAAGGTCCATCTGGACCTCAACAATGACCAGGGCCTCTGGGGACCCAGCCTGACCCAGCCCAGGAACCTACCAGGTGCAGCTCATCACCCTCGATCCACTGGGTCCAGCCACGCCCCTCCTTCTCGCCCTTCTGCACACACTGGAGCTTGTCTCCGTCCCAGCTCACTGTCGTCTGCCAAGCAAGAGACACATTTGTCAATCCTGAACAAGCCGGGAGCTCCTGGAGGCTGGGGGAGGGGGTAGCTCCCAAACTTGATAATCCGGGATGTGCTCACGTCAATTTCATTGTAGAAAATCTGCAGCCTAATACTCCCTGTCCATCGCATGCTTTTATTAAAGTGTGTAAATCAGTTTTAAAATTTATGAAAACCCTCATAAATTTTATTTAAAAGGGTAATTAGGAGGGAAAAAGTCATTGGAGTGGGGCTGTCATTGCAAGCACTGAGAATGGGGCTAAGGTGGGGAGGAGGGCCTGAGGGCTGAGCACAGCGGGGTGTGGGGGGTGAGGGATGTTTTGCAGAATATTATGGTGAGGGGCAGACTTCTCAGAGTACCCTGACCATCCTCAGACACTTCATTCATCCATTCATTGTTTCAACCTATGCTAAGTCCTGGGACACCAAAAAGACCCCACCCCTGCCCTCAAAGCGCTCTTCATCTCACAGGGAGAATGACCTTAGATATGAATAACCCAGTGAAGGTACAAATGGCAGCTGTTAGCTGCCTGCCTGCTCTGCCAGGCACTCTCTGTGCTGTCTCTGAAGCCTCATGCCTGTCCACGTGAGCATCGATTAGCATCTCCTTTTCACAGATCAGGTTAAGGGACTTGCCAAGTTCACCCATGTTGTTTAGTGGAAGAACCAGGTCTGAACACAGATCTGTGGGGCTCTGAAGGTCCCCACCCCAATGGACTAAATTGCTTCTTGAAGTGTTCATGGTCACCAGGGTTACAGGCCAGAGGCTGTGGGAGCCCAGGTGACAGTCCAGGGAGTGAGATTCACTAGGGCTGGGCCCTAAGGAGAGAAGGATAGAGCTGAAGGAGAGGAAAGGAGGCGCTGTGGAGAAGAGTTCCCAGTGGCCCATCACGGGGTGAAGGCCTGAGGTGGGACAGCAGGAAGTATGCTCAGGAGCTCATCAGGAGGGCACCAGGGAACTGAGGAGGAAGGTGAAAAAGATCCCACAGCCCAGCCTGGGCTTGGCAGAGCACAGATGAACACTGACACCTTCTACACCCCACATTTGGGCCCCCACATCTTCCCTGAGCATTGTGAGCCCTGCCATGTGCTGGGCATGCTGAAGGGAAGACAGGCAGGAGGAGGAGGCCCAGCCTGTGTCCTGGGGAGATTTCAGTCTTAGTGGAGCAGGAAAGGCCCACCTAGCAACACGGGACTGAAAAAAGTGTTGGACTTCAGAGGCAAGGTGGTCCTGTCATCCCAGCATAGCCATGAGTGTGCCCTAGACTGGGACACATCACAGATGTGGGCACACAGAAAGCACAGTGGGCATTGCTCATATTTGGGGCTGCCCACCATCTTTTGAATAGCCGTGCCATATGGGGCAGTTCTGTGTTATGAGCCCAGCCTCCCCACAGTAGTGCTCAGCACTCTGTTTGCCCCTTGCTCACTGTGTGGCTCTCAGCAAATCCATCCCTTTTCAGGTCCCCTGTGCTCTCATCTGTCACATGGGGACATTAACTCAGGCCTTGGATGTAGAGAGCTAAGGTTCTAGGATGCTTGTGTTCCTTGCCATGCTCAACTGAGTCAGGACAGTCAGCAACAGCCTGATAAAGGATTTGGGAGAGGAGACTTATGGGAAATGGGTGTGGCGTTAGTGGGGCCACTCCATGCAGGAGGACCTCCCAACCCCAGGCCTCCCTCCTGGGCCTGCTGATCACTACCGCCCCCTGCGGTTGGGGTGAAGCCTGCAATGCGACACATGCATGAGGGAGGCAGGTTGGAGCCACATGTGCTCCCCCAGCTTTGCATAGGAGTAAGTCTGGCCTCTGCTCCAGAGAGAAATGGGGCATAAAAGGACTTGGGGGGCAGATCCTCTCCCTGATCCAGAAATTCACTCGGGGCACAGTCTAGTCCCAGGCCAGAGAGAAGGCAAAACACAGTGTGGTTAATGTGTGCTGAGACATGTCATGGGTAAAGACCACTCATGACTTCATGCCATAAATAAGACAGGATGCCCATTCACTTATCTGTGCTCCTTCCATGCCAGGCCTGTAGAGGGAAGTGGGGACCCAGAAATCAGTCCTCAGCTTCAAGAAGCTCATAAGAATACTTGGTTTCCTCATCAACTGATCTTCTCTTCATGTGTTTATCCAGAAGGCTGCTGTGCATGTGAAGGGTTCCGATTCACTCAGAGGCACAAGAGACAATTGCTTGTTTTCAGCTATGACACACATTTTTGTGTCTTCTGGAAATATTAGTCAGGGAGTATAGTCATAGTCTTTGTATTGGAAAATTAAAAAAAAAAACACCAAAGAAGAAAATGGTAATAAAAATGATACATGTAGTTTTGTTTCTTTAGAGATGATTGCTCCAGGCCAGGCGTGGTGGCTTATACCTGTAATCTTAGCACTTTAGGAGGCCGAGGCGGGTGGATCACCTGACGTCAGGAGTTCGAGACCAGCCTGACCAACATGGTAAAACCCCGTCTCTACTTCTCTACTGAAAATACAAAATTAGCTGGGTGTGGTGGTGCATGGCTGTAATTCCAGCTACTTGGGAGGCTAAGGCAGGAGAATTGCTTGAACCCAGGAGGTGGAGGTTGCAGTGAGCCGAGATCATGTCATTGCACTCCAGCCTGGGCAACAAGAGCAAAATTCCGTCTTTAAAAAAAAAAAAAGAGAGATAATTGCTCTAACATTGTATATGTTACAATGTATGGTAAATTTCCATCCACTCTTTTTATTTTTCTATCTATCTATCTACATGTTTCTGTTTTATACAAAATTAGGATTGCATCATTTATGGTTTCGTATCCTCATTTCTTCATTTAATTGAAGCAATTTCCCATTTCAACAAATACTCTCCATAAGCATTATTTTAATTGCTACATAATATTCTAGGAAGTAGCTACATAGTATGTGTGTGGTCCACCACAAAATGAAAATGAGGGATCCTTTGCTCAAAATCATTAAGAGTTTTAAGCTGGTGACAGCAGAGCATTAAACCAAGTGAGGGGCCCTCTGAGCCTGGGGCCCTGATGGACTGCCTTGGTCACAGGCCCACAAAACAGTCCCCGATAGTATTTGATTGTACGTACATACTATTATTTAGCCAATTACCTATTTTGGACATTTAAGTTATTTATTTATAATTCTGTGCTACTATAAATAAGACTTCTTTATATACATAGTTTTGAACACATTGTTCCCTTAGAAGAAATCTCCAGAGGAGGAATTGTTGCATCAAAGAGTGTGCATATTTGTAAAGCTTTTGATGAGTATTGCCAACTTTGTCTCCAGAAAGCTCACATCTATTTACCTTCCAACACCAGGGTCAGAGAATGACCGTGAGAGAGATGTTTATTAATGGTAAAGCAGGCTTTTGCTCCTGGGGCTACTGTGTCACCATTTCCAGATCGCTGGCATCTTTTAACAGGGGCCATCTGGATATAAACAATAATATCTTAGCCCAAAAGAATGACAGATGGCAGAATTTCAGGCAGCTTGACAGATTGAGGGATAGAGACAGTAGAAGCCTGTTGGGGTGTAGAGGAGCCTTTCTGAGAGCCCTACAAACCAGGCTTCTTAAAAGGAAGGGTCCCTATCACATGCATACTACATCAGTCTCCAAGAAAGTCTTTCTTAACCCCAAGCTTCTGTTGACTCTGATACTGGGTGAGTTGGACAAAGCAGAGATTATTCTTATCTGTATTGGATGCAGAGGGGTGGCTGAGCTCAGAGAGGTTCCATGACTTTCTCTGGTCACCTAGTAAATGAGAGTAAGAATCTGGGCTGGAATATGGGCTTTGCATGACTTGGTGCCCATTTGTTTCCCAGTTCAGGGCAGGGCACTTGCCAGGTGCCCAGGAGATGGTGGTTAAAATCTTTGGGGGCTGCAGAAAAACCATGGACATTGCGCTAAGACTCTGAGCAGACTCCTGGAGGAACACCCTTAAGTTCATTCCAACCATTGTGGGGATATGGGTGCTGGGAGTCAGAAAGAGGTCTTAAAGGTTTCTGCCTGTAAAGAGGTCCCCACAGAGAAGTGCCCAGGCTGTCATGGCCTCAAAGGAGTTTCTAAAAATGGGAGGGGCATTCTACGCAGAGTGAAAAAGGATGCAAGGGGTAGGAGGTGATGAGGGAGAAATGACAACAAGCCAGTGCTGTAGAAGACTATCCTGGAGTTAAGGAGAGGAGGAACAAGGTTGTTGGGGGGTGGTGGGGAGATGGGGCCAGAATATCAGACTGAAAAACCCAGACTGTGGCCTGGAGCATGTTTTCAGTGCCTGTCTTTGCTGCCTGTGCTGTTGGGTAGAACCATCCAGGAGGGCAGGTGGGCCAGGGAATTAATCGGTCAGGCTGTCCTCTGGGTTAAAGAATCCTGGAAGCTCACTTGCCATTTATACTTGGCTCCTGGTCCCTGCCCGCTTCCTACTATACCACCCCAACCTATATCAGGTTGACCTAGTATGGGCAGCAAAGAACATGGTATCAAATAGAGCTGGGTCCTCTGTTCCTGACTATGTTGGATGACATTGGGCAACTGGATTAACCTCTCTGAGTCTCAGTGCCCTTAACTGCAGAAGAAGGCTAAACGATACCTACTGTGGTAGACTCTTCCACTGGTGACTCCCGAGTCTCATGATATTCAAACTCCTATGAAGTCTCTTCCTACATCGGCTTGGTTTGGCCACATGACTTGCTCTGGCTAGTGGGACATGAACAAGCATGATGGAAGCAGTGCCTTTATAAACACTTGTATGCTGGGGGCTTGTCCTCTTGGAACCCTCCCCTCTTGAAACCCAGCTGCTATATTTTAAGGCAGTCCAGGCTACTCTGCCAAAGAGAAAGGCCACAAGGAGAAGCCCTGGAGGATGGGAGAGAAGCCACTTGGAGAAGAGCTGAGGTGCCCCAACTGAGTTTTCTGCTGAACACAGCCACAGGCAGCTGAACTGCACAATTAACCAACAGAATCATGAGAATATATGGTTGTTGTTTTAAACTATTAAGTTTTGGGATGGTTTGTTACATGGTATTAAACAAAGCACCTACTTTACCAGGCTGTTCTGAGGATTCGAGAAAATATACAGAAAATGCATAGGGCTGGCATATAGGAGGCACTAGGTAATGGTAACCATGATGCCCAGAGCTTAGATAAAGATGGATTTGCTTGTCAATGTTGAACAATAATGAAAGCCTTTTTTTTTTAAGAGTTGGAGATTTGTGAAGCAGTGATTGACATGCTATTCATCATGGCCAAAGTTTTGGAAGCTCCTTCTCTTTCTAGGATACTTGGATCCATGAGGAGACCTGCAGGGGCTGCCTGCTGAGCACCATGATGCCTGCTTCCTTTATATGTTAACTGGTCTTTGTTTAAGCAGAAGATCTGTTTGAAGACTCCCCACTGATAGCTGGGATGGCTCAGCAATGTGATTTAATTCTCCCACTCTCCCCATGTTAACTTTTGGTGGGACTGGATTTTTCGTTTTAAGCTTTTTATCTTGTGGGAATAAACTAGTTATTTCAAAGAGAATCTGATTTGTCATAAGAACAGAAAAAGGAGGTGTGGAGCCAAGGAGGGGGACTATCACTTAAACACAAATGACAGGGAAAAGGAAATAAGTAATGTTGGAAGGTGAACGCCTAACAAACAATGATAATTCATTTTCTTGTGACACAAAGCGGAACTTATGAAAACAACTTTCCCTAGGACTCAATAACTTATTCCATGACCTCCCTCTGAAGTCAGCAGCCAGCTGTCTTTGCTAGATCAGGAGCAGTGAACATTCGGGGACAAGGATTCAGCCAGATCTGAAAGGGTCCTTAAATGGTCATTGAATCTGGTTTCCTAGATTAATCCAATTAATCAGGGTCTAATGGAAGAATTTCGGGTAGGAAGATATTCCTGATGCTTTTCAAGTCCCACAGAAAAGGCAGGTGGCTGTGGGGGTGGGGTGGACATGGGTACAAACCAAAGGGGCTAGACAATGCTGCTTCCCCAAGCCCCACATGGGCTCTGGGACCACCTTAGAAATAAAGCCCAGACAATCCAAGAGCAACCAGGAGGGATGGCCATCTTCAGCTCACCTCCTCACCAGAAATTTCCATCCCATAGACCACCCAAAAGTCTGCAAATGGGCTGGAACCAGGGAAGCCGGTTGGAAAGTGAAGCCAATCTAACTTTTCTATTAAAAACTAATAACCCCCATCACTTTGGCCTTGCTGGCAGTTTACCCGGAGAGACATGTGCCAACAGATGAATGAAGATATCTTTGTACCACTATGACAAGGGACTGTTACTTCAGAAGCCATTTTCCAGCTCCTCTGACCACTTAGAAACCCCAGCTGTCACTGCTGCATGGGACAGTGACACAAAAAGCCCAGCTCCCACAGGCAGCCTGAGTGAGTGTCTCCCAGGGATGTTTCAAGGCCCACTTGCCCCACTCAGGTGACTTATACTGGGAGTGTCAGACAAGTCCCACTAAATGGAACCATCTCTTGGCAATGACCTGGTATGACCTGCAAATGGTGGGAACTCTATTTGAGATCAAGAAACTTGTGACATTCATTAACACTCCCATGCCAAAACACCACTCTCAAGAGCAGGGGATGATTGATCACTCACAGCCCTCCACCCAGTCCTAGTAGTCCCTCTGTTTACGGATCCACCTCTGGAGGGCTGGGACTGAATTCTGTTGTCTCTGTGGTTCCAGAGCCAGGTTATAAGAGGTGAAGCCTTGCCCGTGGTGATACTGCCTGCAAAGACCAGAGCCAGGACCAACCCACGTCTGACTCCAAAACCCCTGCTCTTTAGATTTGGGGTAAAATTTCAAAACCAGACAGTGAGTAGATACTTTCTCTGCATAATGTAAATTGCTAAAAGATGCAAATCCTGGAGTTTGATTTGAAAGTGTGCTTCTCCCTTTGAGGGTATGTGTGTTCCTGGGACAATTAGAGGGTTTTCAGCATCTGGTGCTTGTGTTAAATAAGTGATCAGGAGGGAAAAGTAGGGGAGATAACAGAGAACCTGCCAGGTGCCAGGTACTGTGCTGAGAGCTTTCCACAAAATCTTCAAGGTTTCCACTAAATCTTCAAGGTTTAGAGCTGATAAAAATTAGGCTTCTATAAGTAACCAGCTCATCACCAAGGGGTTAGGGCTTGAGCCATAACTTGAACCCAGTTCTCTCTGGCTAAAAAGTCCATGAGCTGCCCCTGAGGCCAGGATGATGAATGGGTGAGTAGTGAGTGGCTCCTCTTCTCTGGTCCATTCCTGGTGGGCTGGAATCAAAAGTCAGCACATTCAAGAGGAAAAGCCACTTTCACTCTAAAAGCAGATTAAAACTAAATTAATAAGGCCTTAAAATGTGAACGACTAATTAGAGACATAGTAGATGTTCAAAGCAATCACTATAAATAGTATAGCCACAACAAGGCTTTTGTGAGCATGAAAGAGTGCAATTCTAATACCATGAAAAAGCTAACAGCAAATGATAACACAATTCTTAAGACAAAATGAGAAAATGTTAAGACTAATAATCTTGACATGTTATAGTTATTTTTCCTTAAACAATTCAGAAAGCTCCTAGAGTCAATTTAAACCATTGGAGTGCTCAAGGCCAAGGTTCTGGATAAGGAGGTGGGAACAGGACTGGAGAAGGTCACAGGGCCCTGTGGAACTGCACTCATTCATCCCAGGGACCTAGCACTTAGGGTGGCCCTAAGGCTGGGCTGGACAGAAGCTCTGCCATGGGGTAGCTAAGCCTGGAGAGAAGGCAATGACACCTCTGTGCTATATGCTGGGATGGATGACGGCCCGCAACCCAGCCTGGGGGGTCAGGGAAGGCTCCCTGGTGGGAGTGATAGCATTGCCATCATTATCAGTCACCATCATCAATATCATAACATGTGTTGAGTACTCATTATGTGCTGGGCAGGGTACTAGGCAAAGTATGTGTCATACCAGTTGACTCCTGACAACCTCCTAGAGCAGGTATGCTTCTCATCATTTTACAAATGTGGAGACTGAGGCCTGAAGTTCACCCAGCCACAAAGTGGGGAGATGAGATTCGACTCTAGAGCTCATGCTCTTGATGACTGTGCTCTGCAGTTCCCTGATTTAAACTGACCCTTGACTGAGCAATAGGAATTCACCACGTAGCTCTGTGCAAGGGAATATCATTCAGCAATCATGGGTTTCACGCCTCCTATGCACCAGCTGTGGGTGCTGGAGAGAGGGAAGTAAGGTGAGTGGCCTGCTCTTGAGGGCTCAAAGACTATCTGAGAAGAAGGTAGGAAGACAAAGAATTCCAGCGGTATGGTAAGTGCTGGTGGACAAGTGCTGAAGGTTATGGAAGTCAGAAGGCACCTTGACAGCCTCTAACATAGAGACAGAGGCCCATTAGGGAAGGCTTCCTGGAAGAGGTAAGGCTAGAAATAATGCTGGAAGTGATGCCAGAAAACACCACGGGAGTTAGCAAAGAGTGGAAAGAAGAACCAGGCACAGTGGCTCACACCTGTAATCGCAGCACTCTGGGAGGCTGAGGCGGATGGATCACCTGAGGTCAGGAGTTTGAGACCAGCCTGATCAACATAGTGTAACCCTGTCTCTACCAAAAATACAAAATTAGCCGGGCGTGGTGGTGAATGCCTGTAATCCCAGCTACTTGGGAGGCTGAGGCAGAAGAATTGCTTGAACCCGGGAGGCAGAGGTTGCAGTGAGCTGAGATCACGCAATTGCACTCCAGCCTGGAAAACAAGAGTGAAACTCTGTTTCAAAAAAAAAAAAAAAGTGGAAAGAGGAAGAAGAGGAACAAGGGAGACCCAGGCAAAGGGAACAAGCCCAGGCAGTTGGAGGAAAATCAGGGACAGCAGGGTCTGCATGAGGGA
Organism: Nomascus leucogenys; assembly: GCF_006542625.1. NCBI lineage: Eukaryota > Metazoa > Chordata > Mammalia > Primates > Hylobatidae > Nomascus > Nomascus leucogenys. Next base: position 11,284,368 of record NC_044388.1, on the reverse strand, counting down.
AGCTTCTAAATAGGTTTTGCCCAGCTTAACTCTGTGGGTTGACCCTCCCCATGAAGGCTGACCCTGTACCTCTGACCCAGAATTTACTGTGGAGATTGCTCACAGCCTCTCTTCTTCCTCACAGTATGTCTTCGTGCTCCAGCTGGCCAAACCTGGTGCCATGGAAAATCCAGATGCTTGCTTATCTGGCAGGCAGTGCTGGATCTGCTACCTGGGGCCAGTACAAGGAATTTGCGTGTTACTAGTTCCACCAGCACAAGCAAGGGGGTGGAAGTTGGGGATAGGGTGGGAGAATAAGAGGGGGGACATCCTGTCAGAGAGTGCTTAGGAGGGGCACTGAAGGCCTCATCCTTTTCACGGGAATCTCCGGCCTCTATTATTTATATATATGTGTATATATATATATATATATATATATATATATATATATATATATATATATCTCAAGGCAAATAGAAATAAATGGGTCCCAGAAGATAAGAGTGCTAGATCAGTAACCAGATAACCAGGGAAGAGTGAGCATGTCAGGATCTCTTGATGAAGAACTCCTTGGGGTCTGGGATCCTTTTATTCACTGCAGGATACCAGCCCCCATGTTAGAATCCATGGCAGAGAAAATGTGCATTACCATTTGTTGAATGAATGAATAGCAGAAAGCATTCTAGTGGCACTCTTGCAGTGAACACCACACTTTCTCCGGGCAATGTGGCTGTTTCTTCCTCACAGGTAAGCCTTATAGAAAGGGGTTAGCCATTGGAGTGATCTGACCCTGAGTCTCTAAGGCTCAGAGTGCTTAGGCTCTATACTCAAAGGCACGCAATTAGGAATAGTATAAGACATGGTTTAAATCCCCTCTGCCCAGCTCTGAGCCCATGGTCTGCCTAGTGTTCCCACATGAACATTTTGCTGGCATGAATATTATGGCCATTGAATATCACCCGGCAGGCTGCGGGCCTGGTCTGGCCCAGCCATAGGACAGCTGCCTACCTGCCAAGCTGGGCATTCAGGAGGGACCCAATGATAGCCTTGGGGAGAGGCAGACCTGAATTGCAGGTTCCCACCTCGTTCTTGCTGGGTGACCAAAGCAATTTACTCCACCTCTCTGAGCCTTCACTTCCTCATCTGCAAAATGGGGCTAGTGAACCCAGCCACAGAGCAGAGCCATCAGGATGAAATGAAACAAGGGGTTTCAAGGACCTATTTCAGTGCAGGACACATAAAATGCGCAGTAAGCAATAATTCCTCTCTGCTCTTGGCCTAGTCCTTCCTGTTCCCTGTGGGTGTGGAGAGGCAGGTGCCTTTTCAGGCCAGCCTCCACTCTCATAATCCTGCTAGCTCTTCTCTTGTTTGCCAGGTATCCCTTCATACATGTGACCACCCCCAGAATTTGTCTTCTGGAAGTCACAGGTCAGTGTGAGAGGATTAATAATAACAGCTCATAACGATGGGGCAGTTTGCACTGTGGGTTTTCCCACACACCATTCATCTAATCCTCACCACAAAGCAGGTATCCCCTTTTTCATAATTATCCCCATTTCACAGATAAGTAAAGGCACAGAGAAGTGAAGTAACTTGCATAAGGCCACCCACTTTGTAAAGGGCAGAAATGAGATCCCAAAGATGACAGTCTGGCTGGTCTGGCTGGTCTAGCTCTGGAGCAGAACCAGTTACAACTTAGTCAGACTGAGTCATTTTCTTCACATATAATATAGGAAGAATTTTGGCATCTTCATCATAGAATTATTGTGAGGATTAAAAGAACTAATGCATGGAAACTGCTTAGAAGAATTTTTGGCACACGGAATACCTAATAAACATGAGCTATTATTAAATGGCAATTGCATCTTGCAGTGATACGGTCAATGACTACCATTTATGTTTCTGAGGTTCTGCTATTTTCACTGAACATTCGTTTAATGAACACATTGGAGCTCACTGAGCCCATGACAGTGTGGCTGCTGCTGTGTAGAATCTCAGACACATTAACTAGCATTACAGGTGCCCTAAAAGCAGCACCTGAAGAGATAGAGGCTGCAAGGCAAAGGAAGGGCACGGTGGTGGGATGGGGAATCAGGATGGGATCAACAGAGCAGATAAGCCTGGGCTGGGTCTTGACCAGTGGGTAATTCTCCTCCCAGAGGAAGAGGCAAAGAAATACCTCAGGGAAGTGAGTACAGGGATGCAAAGAGGATGGCAAGTGAAGGCACTGACAAATGATGGCATGGGGCCAAGCATAAGGAGTGAGGGAGGGAATAGGGTTGGAGAGACAGGCAGGGCCATGATCTGAAGAGCCTGAGTGCCATCTGGCTTTTACCCATCAGCACTAGGAAGCCCTTGGGAATTTTGAGCTGGGGAGTAGCATGATCAGATTCCCTTTTTAGAAAGGGTGGGATGGGCTGAAGTGTTGAGCATGGTAAAATGGAGATCGACGTGAAGATACTGCAGTAATTAAATGAAATAACCCATGGAAAGCGCTGAGTCTGGCACACAGTAAGCACGAGAGATGTTAATTGTTATTATTATTACTGGCATGAGATATTCAGAGTAGTGGGAATGAAGAAAAACAGGAAGAGACATTAAGAAGCAGAATCTACAGAACTTGGTGACTGAATGCCTATAAAAACTTTTCATTTATCTTCATAGTGATCATTTACACGGCTACATAGTGGTCTATGGAATTAAAAAGCCACAGTCTTTCTAACCACCCATAGTTATTTGATATTTAGGTATACCAGCAGGAGACAGCCTGTTCTATAAACCATACAAAGTAGGGAATCAGAGACATCCGAAGTGAGATCACAAGTCTATGGTTAACCAGTAATGTGAACCTGGGCAGGACCTTTGGCTCCCTGTCTGTAAAATGGGAGCGTAGCACCTCCTATCCAGGATTGTTAGGAGATTAAATAAACACAAAGTGACAGGGCAGGGCCTGCCGCATAGTAGGCCCTGAGATAGTGGTTATGCTTATGTGGGTTGTTGAGAATTATTATCACAGAGTGACTAACAGATACCTTTGTACAAATGGAATGATTTTCCTGGAATATAATCCCATAAGTGGGATCCCTGAGTCAAAGAGTAAGATGATTTTCTGATTTATTGCACATTGTGAGAAGATCATTATTATTTTCTCATTTTCTTAGTGCAGGGCCAGTTCCACTGTAAAGCTGGCAAAGGTAGGTTTTGGAGCCTGGGTTCCATGCCATCCCCAACTTCACACCCATCTTGTTTATACCATTCTTTCCCAGAGTACTCCTATGCTATCCTTGGACCCTCAGTTCAGGAATGACAGAGGGAAGAAAGAGGGAAGGGGTGGGAAGAGGAAGGAAGAAAGGAAGAACTCATTAATCCCTGTATTAAATGTAGCTGGTACCCCATGGTGTTTGCGTTCTTGGAAACTACCTGCCACGTAGTGAGGAAGCCCATGCAGCCAGCAGAGAGTGAGTGTGGGTTAGCCATCTGGAAAGTGGATCCTCTACCTCCCCACTGGCAGGGCAGGCAGCAGGGACAAGGCATCCCCACTGAGCCCTGTCCAAATTGCAGATTTGTGAACAAAATAAATATTGTTGCGTTAGGGTACTAAGTTTCAGAGTGGTTTGTTACACAGCAACAGGAAACAGAAATAATTCATTACCACATTTAATTCTCACATAACTCCATTAGGTGGGTATTACCCTTGGCTCCTTTTACAAATGAGTGCATTGAAGCTCAGAGGGATAAAATACCCTTGCCAAGGAGACAGCTGGATGGCGGAACCAGGGTTCAAATCTAGGTCCATCTCAAAGTCAAAGCTCCTAATTGCTCTGTTGTACCTCACACGTGTCCAGCTGCACACACTATTGGTATCACTTACTTGGACCCTCAATTGCAAACCACTGTGGGCTGCTGCAAGATTGACGTCCCCAGGCAGTCTTCATCCCCCACTACCCTGATCCTGGGATGCAGCTACACCTAACTATTCTCATTCATCCCCTAGAACTAGGCACCTTTTACCCCAGCACAGGCTTATTACATTGAATCATGATGAGAAAAATCACAGGAAACTAGGCACAGGCCAGCCTGCTTCCTTGTTTTTCTTTGTTAGTAGTTATCAAAAGCATGGTCCTTGAACCAACGGCATCAGCATCATCCAGGAACCTGTTAGAAAAACAAGTTCTCAAGCCTCACCCCAGACTTTCAGAATGAGAAACTCTAGGGGTAAGGCATAATCAAATTTGAGAACCACTGCTCTACTTATGTGGGTCTTAACGCTTGATATCTGGAGTTTGAATGTCTTAGGATGTTTTCAGATGCAAGTGACAGGAAACCAATTCACATAGCTTAAGGGGAAAGAAAAAAATATATTGGTTCAAGTACATGGGAAATCTAGGAATGGTGTGTCAGGAAGTTTAGTAAGCCTCTAATGTTGCATTCTCTCTGTCTCTATTGGCCTCATCTTTTATTTTCCTTCAGTTGGATTTTTCCATGCAGCCAAGGAAGGTGGGGTAAGGGGACTGGCCTCAGAGAACTCCAAGCTTACATCATAACAGCTCATCAACCTTTAAGGGAATAGAACTCACCTGTCTCTCAGGGTTCTTAAATTAACTCCCAGGAAATGGTGACTGGCCCAGCTTGGGTCACATACACAAGTATGTGACAGGCCACGGGACACTGTGATCACCCTGGCAGAAGGTGCTCGTCCCAGAAGAGACAGGGTACTATGATTTGCAGCCCCACCAGGACCCAAAAGGTTGAGGAGGAGTAATTCCCACCACTTCTCTTGGGTGGGAGGTGGAGGAGCCATGTTGGTCGGAAAAACAAACAGCTGTAATTCATTCAGTAGACAGCTGGCCATCATAAGTGATTATGCCATGCCCCTCAGTCTTGGGTATCACAGGCCCTGGCCCTGCTCTCACACAGTATTGTGGCTTCCCAAGCTCATGTGCCCTGTACTATCTCTATGGTCCTCAGCTTTGCCTTGTGAGACACGCTGAACAGCAATTATGATGCCCGTTTTGCAGATATGAAAACAAAGGCAGTGTGTCTAATCATTTAAGGCCGCTGTCAGATAATCAAGAAGAATTCAAATAGATGTTCTGACTCTAATACCAGTGCTCCTTTCACTCATCCTAGGCCTTGTCAAAACTGCCTGGGTTTACCTTCAGACTGTGAGAAGGCTCACAATAAGGAACTGAGGTGCTGGCCTTCAGCAAAGCTCTGTGGGAGACCTTGAGGTAGAGAGCTTTATAAACAGACTAATTAGAATTCTTCCTCTGCCACCAGCTAGCCCAAGGGTGACCTTGGGCTAAAAAGGCACTTCTTTGAGCCTCAGATTCTCATCTGTGAAATGAGTATAATGATACTTACTGAACAGCATTTGTTGTGGGGACCAAAGGAGAAAAAGTACAAAAAGCAATTGGGGCAGGCATGGCACTTAGTAAAGATTTAGTACATGTTATTTTCCTTTGTTCCTGCCTAACAAAACCCAAAACCCAACAAAGCAGTGTGATTTTTGAAAGCTACTTTGTGAATTTTATTTGGGTTGCTTTAATTCTTCTTTTTGTAATCCTCAAAAGCATGCTGCTGACACCGATTTCAAAGGTCGGAGAACTTTAGCTAAGACATGAAAGAGATCCTGTGTTTCTAGTCTGGAAAGGACCCAGCTGAATGCCGGGTGCCTGATCTGGGCAGGGGCGGCTCTCAGAGGCTCCCAAATCCAACGGCATTCTCAGCGCTGCAGCCCAGGGAGTTAATTTAGCCAGTGGCTTTGTGTGTGTGTGTGTGTGTGTGTGTGTGTGTGTGTGTGTGTGTGTTTTAAAACAAATCAAAAAATCTCTTTAATGGGTCAAGAATAGGATCAGAAAGCTGGCAAGAGTTTAAACCAAAGTGTCAACAGTGCTTTGGTGGATTTCATATATTACCATATATGATTAGATGGATGGATGGATGGAGAGATAGAAGGATGTAAGTAAGGAAGTCAAGGGAGGGAAGGAAAGGAAACATAGATGGTTAAAAAAGAACTTAGAAAATCTGTAAGTGCTGATATGGAAAAATGCGTAAGAAATATCACTGAGTTAAAAAAATATGTAGAGAAATGGATTCCTTTTTTTCTTTTCCTTTCTTTCTTTTGGTTTTAGATAGAGACCTGGACCAACTGCCTAATCAATAGATCAATTATAAGTCTGAGGAAGATTTCTGGACAGATCCACCAAGTGGGAATCAGGCCAAGTGGGGTAAGGGGCCCTTTTCAGCCCATACTTTCTTGTGCTATTTGAATATTTTCCTTTTATAATAAAAACAAAGAAAGCGACAGAGGGGTGGAGGGCTGGGAGCAGAAGGCAGGCCCTGTGGAGGGGTCATCCTAAGTTCAATGATGGATATGAAGCTGAGGCTCCAGCCATGGGGGGAGGCACCAGTTCCCCCGAGTGAACAAAGCCATCTCCTCCAGGAAAAACCTGACCTGGACACTGGCATGACAAATGGACCCTCTGCCACCCCCACAGAGCCAGGCTCACGGCTGTGATTCCTGGCTAAGGCTCAGTCTTCTCCCACAAAACCTGCTCATGCTGGGGGGACTTTGAGACAAAGAACCAAATCATTTTGAGGCACTCGCTTGCTCAGGAGTGAGAAAACACTATCTGAAGTCAGAGCACCTTCCCTTTCTCAAGAGCTCCCACCCTGCCAAAGCAAACATGTGTTATATTCAACAAATGCTGCTGGTTCCTTGCTGGGCCTGATCGCACATTTTTATGGACAAAGGCATGCAGGAAGCAATGGAGAAAAGCCCTGTGTCTGTTCAGCTGAGCCCAGACTTTACATATCTCTACCAAAATAGTGCCTGCTGTTTGCGGTCACATAAAATCTGATTAGATCAGACTGGAAATGTGAGCCTAGTGATGCAGAGCCGCCCAGATCTGAGTCCCTCCACCCCTCCACCTGGGGAGAGAACACAGAGCTATTTCAGCTGGTTCTGGGCATGCACTGCGATGTTCACAGGACTCAGGTGATGGACCAAACTGGCCCTCTACATGCCTGTGGCCCTCTACACCTAATTTTACAGTTTTTCCATTTTTTTATAGAGACACAGGAGCAGAGTGTGTTTCTTTACTCCAGAGCAGTGATTCTTAAGCTTTAGTTGCATCAGAACCACCTGGAGGGCTTATTGAAACACAGCTGGCCCCACTCCCAGGGTTTCTGATTCAGTAGGCCAGGGGTGTGGCCAGAGAATTTGTATTTCTAAGAGGTTCCCTGTGATGCTGCTGCTGCTGCTGCTTCTGCTGCTGTCTCTGCTTTGGGATCCACAGCTCTAAAGGAACCCACGGTGCAAACAGCGACAAATGGCCATTTGATCCTTGACTTCAGGTAACAGGATGGGCTGAAGATTGTGGTAAACTAGGAAATGTAACATCTAAAGGGAGCAGCTGCAGCATATTCCAGGGATCCACGCAGTGCAGGAATAAACAGGTGCCCAGTGTTTCCAGGGCCCTTCCTTTCCTTGTTTTTGTTAAGAACAGCCAGAAATATGGATTTTCTGTGAAATCTTACAATCTTTGGCAGTTATTGGCAACTGACTCTGAAGTTTTTCAAACATTGTACAGGCCAAACAAAACACATCTGCAGGCTGGGTTTCACCCTCTGGCTGCAGTTCTAGAATACAGATAAGGTTCCCATGGAAAAGAGGCAGGATCAGAGATCTCTGAGCCAGTGAGAGCCTCTGCCCTTTGGGGAGGGATGTCAACCTGGCCACACCTCTCCCAGCAAGGACTCACAGAGGCCTGTCAGGGTCACCTCAAGTCTCCCTGCCAGGTTCTCCTGGCTCTCTTCTCTCCCAGCTGCATCTTGCACTCCAGCCATGCTGAAGTCTTCACAGACTGCTTCTCTCTCACCCCTGAAACTCCCTCCCAGCCAGGCTTTTCTGACCCTGGGCCTTTGTACATCTGGATCCGGCTTACTGGAAAGCTCTTATCCTTTTCTCCACGTCTGCCCTAATTAGTCCTTTAAGGCCCCTCTCAGCTGTCACCTCTTCTGGGACTTTCCCTGACCACTGCTTTCCTACTCCCAGCTGTGTGCTCCCCAGCCCACCATGCTCCCATCATGCATTGAGCTGTAATGGCCTGAAGATGTGCCTGTCTCCTCCACTGGCCTGGGTGTCCAGAGGCCTTGTTGCCTCTGCGACCCCAGGGCCAAGCCCAGGGCCTGGTGTGGGACAGCTCTCGGCCTTGGCCTTTCTTTCAACCCCTTTCTGTTTGCCTGGCTACTTCCTGTCTATCCTTTAAGCCACAGTTCAGACTCCACTTCCTGTGGGAACCTTCCCTGACCTCTCAGACCAAGCAGGGAGTGTATCCAGTGTCCACTAAATCGTGATTGGCTGCTTCAATCTGCCTCCTCCTTACACTGAACTCCATGAGGGCAGGAATCATGTGTGATTTGTCTCATTGACACAGGGGTTGCAAAGATAGTGGAAGCACCATGAGATGCTTGTGGTGTCCAGAGAGGAATGAAAAAAAATAGATGAATGACCGATCCCAAGTGAGAATGGGACTCCTGTAATATGCTGGGAACAAACTCCTCTGGGCCACTGCTCCTGGCTGATGGGTGCCCAGTGTGTGAGGCAGAGTGGGTAGCAGTGAAAGTTATCTTTGGCAACCACCTTGTCCAGGACCGCTGGCGGCCCTCAGAGAGCCCAGCTTGTGGCCTCTGGGCACCCAGCTCCCCTCCATTCACAAGTCTCAGGCCTGACAGCTGCTCTAATTCTATCATCCTACCCCCATCCAGCCATGTCCTTCCGGCAGTCCAAAGCAGCATACCACCCAGCGGCCAGCCCAGAGAGAAATGCTTTTCTGTACTGCATGGGGCTAGGCGAAGGCTTGAGCAGAGCAGAGGGGCTGTTCCATCTCCCAACAGGCCACAACAGGTGAGTGAATGGCTGTCTACTTGAGAGTGGGCATCCCTGAGTCCTGGGGCAGTGACAGTAACCATGCATCCTAGACCAGTTTCACTGGATTCGTCCAGTGGCTGAATCTCCACGGTCTGCTCAACTACTGCTTGATGCTCGATTGACGCTGATGCTGTAGTGAGAAGAAAAGGTGGCCCTTATCCTTTCCTTTGTATCCAAAACCCTCCCTTCCACCTCCCTGCTTTATTTTACAATGAAGCACAGAAGTCACCTCTTCCAGAAATCTTTCTGGGGTCCCCTTCTCTGGGTAGTCCCCATCCCCTCACTCCCACCCTGTGCTTTTCTTTGCCGCGCTGTGTTGCGAGTGTTGGTGTGCCCGCCTCCACTGCAAAGACTTTGCGTTCCTGGACATCAGGGCCTGTGACATGCTCTGCTGTCCTGTGCCTGCTGTGGTGACCAGCCTGTGAGGGAAGCAGTATGTTCAGTGCAGTGGTTAACTAAAATCCTCCCTCTGCACTTCCCCAAGGTCACACAGCAAGAAATCCTGCCGTGGTTTTCTTATCTGTAAAATGAGGCTTGAAAGGGTGTTGTGAAGATTAAGTCAGCTAATGTAATGTTTGAATAGCATCTGGCACGATAGTAAGCACTTGATGAGTACTGCATTTGCTAGTATTACTAGGTGATCAATAAATGTTTCATGTGTTAATGGATGAGGAAAGGAAGAGTGAAGATAATTAGTACAAGCCAGCACATGCCAGATTTGTGGTGACCCAAAATAAAGGTTCGATGTGATCTGTGAGTTCCACAATAGTGAGTGGGGCTAAGGATTATTCTTAAGGAGCAAAGTTCCATGCAGTGTGCTGGGGAGCAGGTCTTGGGCAGTAATGAGAAAGGCAGATGCCATCTGAAGGTCTCCTTTCCTATTGTGAGTCTTTCCTGCAGATTAAGAGTCCTTGAGATTTTTAAAGGCACAGCCTGACATTTCTCTACAACAATGGTGTTTTCTCCCATTAGTGGTCCTTTCAAGGCCACTCCCTGCTGACTACCCCCTCTTTCCCATCATTCCAAAGAGCAGACTCAGCTATCAGTCCTGACTGCCCTCAGATGAATAGACAAGGTGGGGGGATGAGTCATCCAGGCTCCACATGCCTAATCCCAGACATGGGCATCCCTTCAACTACAATCCTAACAGACCTCAGCTATCTTGTTTCTGCACAGACTACCAGCAGAGAAGCTGGCAGAAAGCAGGACTGTGGGCTTCAACATCAGAAGGCCCAGGGCTCAAGTCTCATCTCTTACAAGTCTCTTCCTCTCTCTGAGCCTCAGTCACTGCATAACATGGGGTTACTTATCCCTCCCTCACTGTGCTGTGCTGTAAGATGACTAGCACGGTGCTGGACACACAGCAGACCAGCGGTAAAGACCCTTGGTAAACCGTGGGAGGTGGTGGGTGAGGACCCCATCAATAAGCAAGGCGGCTCCTGGGATGAACATAAGCCAGTTCTGAACCCGAGACTATAAAAGGGAGAACAAGAGTACCTTGACCTCCCAGCAACCAGATAATGTTGATGGAGGCCTGGGGCTGGCCTTCCGGAGTCTGCTGTGGCAGTACTAATTGGGATGTCCTGGGTCAGGAGCTTCCCATCCTTGTGGGAGGGAGCTCTTGGCCCTCCCCCTTCCCCCATTGCTGTTTCCTCTGGCCTGGGCTGGAGGGGCACTGACTTACTGACTAGGTGTCAGCTGCAAAGTTCAAAGAATGCTCAGTAGGCATTGGATGACAGGGTGGGGCAGGGGATGGCCAGGAGCCAAATCCCAGCTCTGGAGCAAGGATGGGCAGATCAGAGGGCTTCCAGCAGAGATCAAGGCACCCCCAGCTTCCTGGAGTGACTTCACACTAGGTCATACTGAAAGTTTACACTTCAAGGGGTTACCTGTGTTTCTTTTTTCTTTCCTCCTTTCTTTGCTTTTACCCTCCACCAGCCCATAGTCAGCCAGAGAATGGCATCAACAGACATGCTTTGAACTCCAGCCCCTCCCTAGCTGTGCTATTCTGGACATGTTACTTCATCTATTTGAGACTGTTTCTTCATCTGTAAAATGGGCATATTCATATCTCCCTCAAAGGCTGTGTGAGGCTTAGGTGAAGTCATGTGCATAAAGCACCGGGCAGAGTGCCTGAACGCAGTGGAGACACAGCACATGGCAGCCTTCATAACCATCACCTTCCAGTGTAGACAGAGCAGGATGCTTCATGAGTTGGTGCTGCCCACCATGGGGGCTGAGAGTGGGAAGTGTTTTCAGTCCCTCAGGCCCTTGCCCCCTCTCGGATGAACTAGCCCAGCCCTTGGTCAGGCCCCCTTGGGCAGGAGACACCGGGTGGACGCGAATCCTCACCATGCACTTGCGGTCATCTATGCCTGTCAGATCCTCCTCAAACTCCTTCCCAACCTGGAAGTCCATGATGTAGTTCCTAAAAGTGCTCAGCGTGCGGATGATCATATGGTCACCATCCTGCACGATCTCTTTGTCTGGCTTCAGCAAGTTGGCGATTTTGCGCAAGGCCACATTGACGTCTGCGGTGGGGGTTGAACGGGGAGAGAGAGAGCGGCAGGGAGTTGGCAGGAAAACTCAGAGAACCGTTCCCAAGGTAGCGGGGCCCCAGGAGCCCTCTCCGCCCGCAAACACTGTTAGGTTCCCGCTGGCTTTGCGTTGTCTCTGCGCACAGCCTGCCTGTGCCTCCCCCGCCGCCCCCAACAAAGTTTTCTGCTCTTATGTTAACCGTTTAAAAACAAAAAGTAGCAAACCAAGCCCCAGATTTACTAATGAAATTACCCACCTCCAGGGCCAACGAGCAGACATTTGCCACCAGTTAACCTAACAACCCCGAATTCTCCAATCCGCAGCCTGGGAGCTGCCCTGGGAGCGGTGGCCGAGGACGCCCTTTCTGGCGTCCGGGGGCACCGGACCGCGGTTCGCCGGAGCGGAGGCAGGCAGGCAGGCAGCGGCTCGGGAGGGCTCTAGGGAGCGGCCCGGAGCTGCTCGGCGGGGCGCCCAGGGCGCAGCGGGCAGCGCTTACCGAGCGCGCGCAGGTACTCCTCGAAATTCTCGTTGGCCAACATCTTCCAGTACCCAGTGAAGTCGACTGGCATTTCGGGGAGTGACTGGAGCCAGTTGGCCACGAGCGGGCGGGACGGCTGGAGACTCCGCCGGGACAGAGGCTGCTGGTGCTACGCGGGTGGTGGGCGGCCCGGAAATGAGCGCCCTCCGGGGACAGGGGGCTCTGCGGGGCGGCGACAGCTGGATTCCGAGCGCGCACAAAGCCTGCGGGAGGATCCATTGTAGCGGTCGCTCCTCCCCGCTTAGCGAGGGCGGGTGCAGGGGCGGGGGATGTCGAAGGGTCAGGTTTGTCCAGGCCGCGCCACCTTCGTTTCAGACGTTCAGTTCGTTTCCCCTACAAAGGAAGAGGAGAAGATGGGAGACGGGACGTTTTCTTTGATGGCCGAACTCTTCGGCTCCTGGGGATTTCCTTCAAACGCCATGAACTTCTCACACTCAGCAGCCACTCGGGAGTTGGGAAACAATCTCCTGGGGTTTGTGCTGGCGTGATTAAGGAAAGAGGCCACTTACAGGCCTTTGTCTAAAGCCTCGCGCCGGTGGTGGCTGGGGTCAGGAAAGCTGGGCGGTTCAACTATGGGCGAGAAAATTGGGGCACTTTCCACGTCTCTCCCGAAAATAAAAGAAAGGATGCCGGGCACGGCGGCTCACGCCTGTAATCCCAGCACTTTGGGAGGCCGAGGCTGGCCCATCACCTGAGGTCAGGAATTCGACACCAGCCTGGGCAACACGGTAAAACCTCGTCTCTACTAAAAATACAAAAAATTAACCGGGCATGGTGGTGGGCGCCTGTAGTCCCAAGTACTCGGGAGGCTGAGGCAGGAGAATAGCTTGAACCCGGGAGAAGGAGGTTGTAGTGAGCCAAGATCGTGCCACTGCACTCCAGCCTGGGCGACAGAGTGAGACTCTGGCTCAATAAATAAATAAATAAAATGGTTGATGTTATTTGAAGTGCATGTGGCTAAAAAAGCCTTCTGGGTGATTCTGATGCACAATCAACTTTGAGATCCACTGCTGCTTTATGCAAATGTAAGCAATATACTGTTTATTAATGTTTCCTCCCGTTTCACCTAATGGCAGCACTGTACTCCACGGTGTTCTGGACTTTGCTTTATTCACTTAATATATTCTGGAGACTTTTCCATAACTGTACATGGAAAGTATCCCCATTATTTTGTGGAGTATTCCATTGCTTATCCAGCTTGTCCCCTGATGAACAAACTATATTGTTTCTGATCTTTCACTATTAAAAGCAGTACTGCAATGAAAATCTTTGATCACATCTCCTTTGTCACCTGCGTGGGTATGTCATAGTGGTTTAACTGTATTTGCCACCAAGGAGATGACATAATCACATGGGCTGACTTTTTGACCCTCTTTTTGACTACCTCTTTTAAATCGCTTTCTGCACAAATCACAGCCTAAGTGACAGCACATAATATTTTCTTCCCCTCTAGCACCTCCTTCCCCAGGTTGCCTCCCTGGGGCTCACATGTGTTCTCACAGTGCAGGCTGAATTAGGAAAAGAAGGCTCTTCCTCAGAGTAGAGACAGCCTCCTCCCAGGCACTGACTTGGATTTCAGCGCTTCTCACCCTCTTTCCCTAGACTAGGATTTGTTTCTTAACCTCTGTGCTACTGACATTCTAGGCCACATAAGTCTTTGTTGCAGGAGGCTGTCCTATGTACTGTAGGATATTTAGTGGCATCCCTGGCCTCTACCCATTAGATCCCAGTGGCACCCAGACACAAAGATGTCGCCAGACATTGTCAAAGGCACTGGGGTATGGGTGCTGGTGGCCCTGGTTGAGAGCCACTTCTCTAGGCCCCTGTTTCCCACTGCTTCTTTGCCTGGCTCTGGATGGTCAGGTCGTCAGTTGTTCACACAAGCACTGGCTCTGTGTCCCTCCCTAGCCAGCCCAGGGCTCATCTTGGCTGGGCACTCAGGGCAACCTATCCCAGTCCTTCCAACCTGAAGGTGCAATAAGACACCTCTGCAAGGATGGATGGGGCCTGGCCCAGGTTCTGTAAGGCGTCTCACCAGGGCCAGCCATGCTTTGGGCTTTCTTGTCATCCTGACTTACCAGAATGGAGCACTGGTCAAAGGCTTAAGCAGTGAACTGGCCATTCCTTGGTCACTTCCAACTAGTCTAAACTCTTCTCCCTGCTCTCTGATGCCATCCAGCCCAGCTAGCCAGATTTCTTATCCTCCCCAAACTTCTCCCTTTATGCTGAATCTCCTGAGATGGTTTATGCCAAATGCTCAGCACAGTGCCTGGCACACAGCAGAGGCCAGTCTGTTCTGACTCCCTGCTGTGCTTGGAATGGCCCTTTCGTGCTCGAGGCAGAGGCCTGCCCACCTCTCCAGTCCTTATTGTCCATCCCAAAGAACCATAAGCTTGCCACTCCTCCCTCTTGGATAACTCCTGCTCACCTGACCTCACTTTTCTGACCTGGTCAGCTGAACATACAGCACTTAATTTAACTGGTTTCACTCAGTTTCTGTCTGTCCGCCTCTTTGTCTAGTCTTCCAAATGGGTCAGTACACTCCTGCCCTTCTGGGTCTCCTCCCGGGCACAGCCCCTGGTGGCTGTGCTATTTCTTGCAGCAAGGGGTAGGCTGCATGTGTAGGCTTTAGAGGCAGAATGCCTGTTCTGCTGCTGGCTGGGTCACTGTCTACCAGAGTGATCTGGGGTAAGATACTTGATTGCTTAGTTACCACATCTGTGAAATGGGGACACTCTGACTACCTCTCAGGGTGCTGAGAAGCAAAGGATGAGGAATCTACAGGGCGTGGCACTGAGTACTGTTCAGATCCACTGCTGTTTGAGCCAGAGGAGCCCTAGAAGGGAGGGAAAAGGCAAGGGAGAGCCTGGGTGCTGGTTTGTGCCCCTCTTCTGGGGCTTTAAGATCAGTCTAATGAGTTGAAATGGGAAATGCTCTTCAGAAGCATCAGGTACCATCAAAGTTATCCTTCCTCAGCCCATGCTGTTACGCTTGATTTAATCCATTTGGTTCTCAATTTAGAAACAAAAATTATTTTCTGGAGCTCCTTTCTGTCTCAGTTAATCTTACTTGGGATGTGTGAAGCAAAGAAAGAGTAACTGAACACAGTATGTAAAGAAGAAGGAGGGTGTCTGTGTGGGCTTGCAATCAGTGAGGGCTCCCTGGACGGGGTGAGGCTCTAGCTGGAGCTTGAGGACAGCCAGGATCAGAGAGATGAGGAGGAGGAAGGATAGTCCAGGGGACCAAGGAGATAGGTGAGCAATGGAGTGCCAGAGTGCCAAAGCAATGACTGACTTGTAAATGACTGAGAGAAAGAGATGTTAGTATACTCAGGCACCTCTAATGGGGTTCACTTCATTCACTAGCTTTAAAGAAGAGCAGCAGAGATCTACAACCAATTCTTGGAGGCCCAAATTGCTCCCAAGGCCACAAAGAAGAGCCAGGCCAGTGGGAAACCACCCTGGCCTGTGTATAGAGTGAGTTAGACGGCACAAAGAACAATTTCATGTTGGGGAGGAGAGGAGAGAGCCAAGGATCTCCAGCGTGAGCTCCTGAGTGAGGGAAGCTCAGGGACACTGTAGGCCCTCCCTGTGAGGATAGGAAGGAAATGTGCCTTTTCATTTTTCAGCTGATCAGTCAACTCCACAGGAATAAATCAGAGCTCAGAAAAATATGTCCATGGGCCGGGCATGGTGGCTCACCCCTGTAATCCCAGCACTTTTGGAGGCTGAGGTGGGCAGATCACTTGAGTTCAGGAGTTTGAGACCAGCCTTGCCAATATGGTGAAACCCTGTCTCTACTAAAAATACAAAAATTAGGCAGGTGTGCTGGCACACACCTGTAGTTCCAGCTACTCGGGAGGCTGAGACAGGATAATTGCTTGAACCTGGGAAGCCGAGGTTGCGGTGAGCCAAGATTGTGCCATTGCACTCCAGCCTGAGTATCACAGTGAGACTCCGTCTCAAAAAAGAAAAAGAAAAAAGAAAAATAGGTCCATGAAATGATGCCTCAATCACCTGCCTTGTGAGGCGGGAAGTACTATGCCTGTATCACTGCAGATCAAGCAGGTTGCCAGGGTCCCCAGTTGTTGGGGTGGCAGAGCTTCCCAAAGGCAATGGGGTTGGAAGAGAGCCCTGAAACAGACCCTGAGGTTCTGTCCCCAGCCCCCAGAAGATATTTCTCTCAAGATCCTGGTGTAGGGGGTGACTTGCAGTCTCATCCCATCCTGTCTGCCAGGTCTGCCCCATGCCAAGAGATTCACTCCTAGCAGGGGAAAGGTGGCCTGGTACTTCTCCTACAACTTATAAGGAAATATTTCTCATCTGGCTTTCCCGGCTCTCAGACCACGTCCCTGCTTTTCTTCTCAAGGGCTCATTGTTATCTTGGAGACTTCTAAAATCTTCCTTTTTCCTGTGTTCAAATATGTCTCCAGAGTTATGCGATGGAGAATTACCCTGCTCCAATCTCTGAGCCGTCACCATGCCATCTGTGAGGTTAATGTCTGAAAGGATGAGAGTGGCCCAACAAAGCTGCCTTCCTGTGTAAGGGGTGAGAGAGCTTGTCAAGAGGCCACAGAGGCTGAGGGGCATTGAGGTCTACTGAGGACACTCCTCTTTGATGAGTTCATGAATATTCAAACATGCAAATGACATACCATGTCTACAGGCCCCACGATCTTCAACCCACTTTCAAGGGTGGCCGGTGGATTTATTTCTGTGTAGAAAATGGTTCTGCAGAGTGAGTCAGCTACTTTCTATCTGACCCTCTTCATACAATCACATATTTGTTTCTTAGATCATGACATACGGTAAAAGAGATGGGTTTCTTTCTCTCATTTTTTTGTTCTCTCTCTTTCTTATTTTATTATAGGAAATTTTGAACGTATGTAAACTTAAAGAGAATAGCATATTGAACCACCATGGATTCATTCCCTAGCTTCACCAATTATTAACCCCTAGCCAATCTCATTTCATCTATATCTCCACCTACTACCCAATTTTCAAAATTGCTTTGAGGCAAATACTGGATATCATATCATCTGGGGACATTTCAAAAAGTATCTCTCAAAGATAAGAACTCATTTTTTAAAAGCTTAAAACAACAAGAACTTTTACAGTTCTGAAGGTCAGAAGACTGAAATGGGTCTCATGGACTGAAATCAAGGTGTTGGCAGAATTGCATTCCCTCTGGAGGCTCTAGGGGAATATCTCTTCCTTGCCTTTTCTAGCTTCTAGATGCTGCCTGCATTTCCTCACTTGTGGCCACTTCATTCGGACTGTTGCTTCCTTCCTTACATTTTTTTCTCTGACTCCCTTGCATTTTGTATAGGTACCTATGTGACTGCATTATGCCCACTCAGATAATCCAGGATAACCTCTCCATCTTAGATCTTTAATCACATCTCCAGAGTCCCTTTTGCCATTAAAAAGGTAGCCAGCCTATTTGTGATTAAGATATGGACACTTTGGGAGAGCCATTATTCTGCCTACCATATCAAGGAATGAAAAAATCTCATTCCAGTAATAAAAATGTCAATCAATATAATAAGCAAGACCTTAATGTGATCTCAACATTCTTTCTGTCCCAATTTATGACTTTGGGCTAGAAAGCTATAGGAAATTATTTTTCTGCATTTTGCTTCTCTTATGTTACCCAGATAGCTGGGCTTTTTAAATTTAAATTTTTATTTTTTATTTCTCCTGTACCAAACAAGGAAAGGAGGTAGTGATATTGGACTGGGAAGTTCTTACTTCCACTGTAATAATCTGCTTCTGTGTGTCTGGGTTGGTGAGTATTCAAAGGTAGTTCCTTCTCAAGGTGCACTTTTGTGGGTCCCTCTGAGATTATCTTGCTGAAAACATATAATTGCATAGCAGTGCATGGACAATGCAACTTCTTTGGATGACTGCTTCTAAGAAGGAGTCACTTTTTGGAAATATAACCACAACATCATCATGACTAGAAAAAAATATTAATTCCTAATGTCATCAAATATTCAGCAGGTATTCAATTGCCTCATCTTTTTTTCAGTGTATTTGTTTGAATTGGGATCCAAAAAAGTTTTACATAATACCATTGGTTATCTCTTTTATTTTATGGTTTATTCTTTCATTATAAGATATAAATTTAAATATATGTATACAGCTCTGCGTTTTTGGATAAATGGTAGCATAACATATACTTTTCTTTAACGTAGTAAAACATCCTAGAGATTACTCCATGGTAATACACAGAGATCTTCCTCCTCTTTTTTTTTTTTTTTTTTTTCTGAGACAGAGTCTCGCTCTGTCGCCCAAGCTGGAGTGCAGTGGTGCGATCTTGGCTCACTGCTAGCTCCGCCTTCCAGGTTCACTCCATTCTCCTGCCTCAGCCTTCCAAGTAGCTGGGACCACAGGTGCCTGCCACTATGCCCGGCTAATTTTTTTGTATTTTTAGTAGAGATGGGGTTTCACCATGTTAGCCAGGATGGCCTCAACCTCCTGACCTCATGATCCACCCGCCTTGGCCTCCCAAAGTGCTGGGATTACAGGCATGAGCCACCGTGCCCAGCCTCTTCCTCCTCTTTTACAGCTGCATGGTGCTCCCTTATGTGGGTGTACTATAGGTTCTGGAACCAGTATCGTACTCATGGATACACAGGTAGTTTCCAGTCTTTTCCTGTAAAAAACAGTGCTGCAGTGAGTGGGTTAAATCTTCTTATATTTTTGCCAGTGTATTTTTGGAATAGATTCCTGGAAATGGAATTGCTACGTCAAAGGGCAAATACCTAACGCACTTTTGCTAGATATTGCTGAATTTCCTTCCATAGGATTGTATTATTTTGCCTTTCCACGAGCAATGTATGAACATATCTGTTTCCTCACGGCCTTCCCATCAGATGATGTTTTCAAACTCTTGGATTTTTGCAAGTGAAAAAGTATATCTTGGGGTAATTTGCATTTGCATTGGGGGAGAGTTTTGATACCAAGAAGTGAGTAGTCATTTTCTTACTTAGCCAGCATTATAAAAGCCTCAATTAATCCCCTCTGTACATGTGAATAATTATCATAGTGGGATGCAACTACTCAACACAAATATGACTTCTGGGTTTTTTTTATTAAATTGTATTTATAAATTCTACTTGCAGTTCTTATTCCTGGATGTATGTCATGTGAATGGCTGCTCAGTGTAATACGCTACCAGAAATGCCATATGTATGAGGCTCTGAGTATAGCTGGGTTTCCAAGGATCTGGGAAGATGGGAGGTGGCCCCGTAAGCAGCTATATCTATCCACCATCTTGGTAGGCTCCCCACTAAGTCATGTCAGGGTCCAGTTTTAGGGAAGGAGGGTCATCTTTCACATGCCTTCCTGCTATTCAACCATAGGCTCATGTGGCAGACTCTTCTGTGTTGCCACTAGATGGCTAGGGCACCTTGGAAAGGGTGGTTTAGCAGGTAGAACTTGGCAAGGATCCTGCCCACAGTGATGACAACATGGTTCAGTGGGCAGATCCAGGCACTCAGTGTGGCAACTGCTATTAATTGTGGCAGTTTTGTGAAAAACAGAACACCTTCTACTTTTTCTATCCTAGCCTACTCGCCCATACTAACATCCTTCTGCAAATATACCTCAGTCTCGACTCTCTAGTCCTGCAGCCCTGTAGACATCAATCCATTTGCAAGGGAAGTGCCTCCTGGAGGAGGGAGCATGGGTCCTGTGGAATCCCGTGGTTTCAGTGGGGCAAGCATAGATATGGACTGGGGATAGGGGTTACCCGTTGGCTGGTAGAAGCCCACACATGAGTTCCAAGGTTGTGCCAGGGAGAACTTGCCTTGTGTCCTGACAGCCCTATCTTGGGGGTGAAGACCTTATGCGTCTCAGAGGCCCATCAACCCAGATGGTGGGACTAAGGGGACTTTGGTGGAGTTATGGATGCCTAACAGGATGGTTGCTCAGGGCTTGGATCAGCTGAGAAACAGCATCTCAGGTGGTGGCATAGCTGATAGGAAATCAGAAACAGTCAGCCTTTGAATTTCAGTCTGATTTTAGTCTTTAAGTGGCCATTTCAACCTATGAGAGACATGGTAGATGAAACGACTGAGAATGTCATGATTCTATCCCTTATGATGCCATGACAGTGATCTAAGAATGTTTTTTAGTCAGAAGCAATTACTAAAGGAATTTTCAAGTGAGATGTCAATGACAATTTGGTTATATTAGAGTCACTGAAAGTTGGGGTAAGGGTCAGTATCATTTATCTGCCTACCGGTGGCCAGTCAGCCTCTCTATCCCATGACATGCCCATAAAAGGACTGAAGTGGGAGGTAGAGCAGGCTATCTGAGAAGCTTGGCAACTAGGAGCAGCCATTGCCAAGTTAGTTTTAGACAGAAGAGAGGTGTAAGCAGATTATTCATCCACATGGGTGCTTGTTTTGTTTTCCATAGGGCCATTGAGCCAGTGGTGAGGTGTGGGCGAGGATTTTTTTTTAAATCTCTTACCTTGAGCAGTTTTTCTCAAGTACCTGGTGTACTTGGGCCTTGAGGGCTTAAGACTTAACAGAAAATTTATTCAGTTTGGTATTTTCACTTTGGTTTAACTCTTAAAATGTATTTTTGGCCAGTAGTAAATTTGAAAAATATATGAATTATAGACATTTACAGCCTTCCCCACCTCCTGCCTTTTAAGGAAGATGGTAGTTTTGTGTATTTCACCCTGCACCCTCTTATTCAGTTAATCAGGAGCAATGGGTGATGGTGAGAATGGCAGGTGGTCCTATAAGGTGAATAGAGGAAGAGCAGGTAGCTAGCCTTGGAAGAAATGGGGAGATGGGAAAGGGTGAGGGATGGGAGGGTGAGATGAGATGGGAGTTCTTGCATGGAGTTAGACTTTGCAAAAGTAATTGTTATGACTATTTATGGGTTTTGTGCTGATTGCAGAATGCTGGGTAAGATAAAACTCCATTGGGTCTTCATTTTCAGAAGAGCATGAGGTTTAGAGAGGTTTTATAACTTGCTCAAGGACACATGGGTAGAGTGGCAGGACTGGTGACTCAGTTTGTGTCTGGCTCTGTCTGATCCTAAAGCCCAAGGTCTTAACTACCTATTGTTTCTGGATTGAAGCAGAGATCCATGGGATCCTGGCCTGCTGGACCTGATAAATGAGCCTGCAGAAGGAAATCCCAGAGAGAAAATAAGTCTCCCAAGTCATCATCAATATGGGAGTAGAACTTGAATCCCCAAGTGAAATGAAAGTGCAGGGCATACATTCTAAACAGAAAAATCTATGAACAGTTAAAGATTAATGCACCTTAGTCAGGCTCTGGCCAGATTTTAACAGAACAAATCTTGCCATAGCAATGTTTTTACGTTCTTGGGGCAGAATTATACCATGAAGAGATGAAAGGGGAGCTGCTGGTCAAACACGCATTGATTTCCAGGAAGCATGGGATCGAGTCCTCTAAGGCCCTCCCTGTGAGTGAATCCAGATCAGGGCTCATGCTGACCCGTGACTAAGGGGGCGGCCTCGAGCAGTGTGCCAAGGTCACTCCTTCAGGGTTAGCCTCAAGGCCTCAGTATCCGTCTTGTCTCCTCAGAAGCAGCAGAGGATAAACACGATGTTTAGGCAGCTTGTAGAGAGTCTGTACTTCCAAAAAGATAAGAAATAGGCCAGGAGCACATAATTCAAGAACAGAGAACACATTCCCAGTAGCATTATAATAATATTTATGAAGCCCCAGTGCCTCTGGAGAGATAGAGTCCAGTGCAATGAACAGAGCTGTCTTTTAGAGTCAGCCTGGTGTTGAGTCCCAGGCCCACCATTCTCTAGTTGTGTGGTCTTGGGTCAGTCAGTCACATAATGTCTCTGAGCCATTACTCTCACAGAGTCGTTTTGAGGAGTCAGTTTCCTTCTTTTCTTTGTCCCTGGAGGTACTCCAGTATCCAGCCCCAGCATCTTTTCCCAGCCCTATGCCCACTTCCCTTTTCATTACCATCTTGTGCTGATGGCTTTGTCTTCTGTGCCCTCACAGTCCAGTCTTAGATCCCTTCTTCTAGATCCCCTGGCCCAAATATTCTCCATCTTCTCTTTATCCTCCACTCACCAAGGTCCTTGTGTTCCAACTCCACCATGATCTCCACTCTGAATCTAGAGAGCCCTGGGCTCTCCCAGAGGTGCTGCTTCTACTGCCTTGGGTGGACAGAGATTTTTCTCATGCATGACTGCTTGTCCACACCTGCTTCAGCTCCTTCACCCAGACTGTCAATGCTTTGTGGCTAGTGACTGTCTTAAATTCCTTCTGTATTCCTTGAAGCACCTGGTCAAGAGCTGGACACACAGTAACATGAGCTTAAAATGGACACTCATTGAGAGAACTAGGAGAAGGTGCCAAAGCTGTGGGCTTATGAATCCTTTCAGCAAACACTTCTGGGCACCTTCTGGGTGCCTGGAACTGGGCTAGATGCTGAGGGCAGTGCCATGAGTGAGACACAATCCTGAGGAAGTCAAAGTCCAGTGGGAGACAGAAATGTAACAAGTAGAGGATTGTAAAATGTGCTTCAAGGTTAAGAGGGTGGTTGATGGCATAGGAAAGCTGGCATCTTCAGGGAAAGTGGAATAACCAAATGTGGCTCAGCATGGCAAATGGGGAACAGTGCGGGTGGGGGGAGGCAGGAGGGATGAGATGATCCAATACACTGGGAGAAAATATTGGAGAGACAGGCGGGGCCAGGCCATGGAGAGCCTTACAGGTGGTATCAAGCTACTTGGGTTCCATCCTGTAGAAAATAGGGAGCCACTGAAAAGGTGTAAGCACAGGAGTGTCACTACAAGGGAAAGGAGAAGAGGAGAGAAATGTGGTTATGGAAACAGTTATATAAGTGAGCTTCTGTGGAAAGCCAGCCAGCATACCAGGAATGGAGTATACCGTGGGGGTGCAGTGGGTGGGGAGGGGAGGGTTCTGCCTGCCAGGAGATGGCCAGGGCTAATACAATGACAGGCACAGCTGTCTTGTTCTTGTGCCACCATGCTCCAGGGCTATAGGGATGAGAGTGGGGTGTGAAGATCACCTTCCCACCAAGCCACAAATCCACCATCTATCACAACAACCTCCTTCTATCTACCCACATAATACACCTCCATAGAAATTGTCCCAATGCCTACCCATTCACCTATCGTTCATTCACTCGCCTACCCATTCACTCACTCGTTCATATAGAGCATTGCACATATAACTATCCTTCTGTCCTTCCTTCCGACTGTCCACCCATCTTTATTTTAAAACAGATATTTTCACTTTAGTGCACAACTGAGAATCACAAGGGATGCAGAGAAATGCTTGAGGCCTGTGTAGATTACAGAAGTGGCCATAAATCACAATGCTTTGCAGCTCCTCTCATCAAGAGATGGGGTATATTTTCCCACCCCTTGAATTTGGGCTGGCCTCATGACTTGCTTTGATCAGTAGAATTTGTGGTGGAAGCAATTAGTTGTATCGGTTCTGGGCATAACCTCCAGAGGCCTTGCAGCTTCTGTTCTCAGACACTTGGGAAACTACTACCTGCTTCCAGGTGAACACATCTGGCTGGTCTGATGGGTGATAGACACATGGCTCAGCCACCCACATTATCTCAGACAACCATCGGTCACCACTGTACATGTAAGTGAGCCCAGGCAAGATCAGCTGATCTTTGCCCAGAGGTACCAGCTAACTGTTAGACTCATGAAAAATAATAAATGGTTCTGATTTTAGATCACTTAATTTTGGAGTGGTTCATTACACAGCAAAAGCTAACTGACTCAAGGGAGTAGCATATTCAAAATCCTGCCCATCTTAAAATAATTGTATCTGCACATAGGCTCCCAGGGCCCTTGCCAAAGTACTTGCCTTTATTTCCCTTGGCAGACCAAATAGTGGATGTGGAGGGGCCCCAGGCAAGACACAGGAGCACTGGGATAGATTGTGATGAGCATAAAAGAAAGGTTCAGAAATTTTTTTTCATAAAGCCTGATGAAGACCATGACAAGGATGATCCCAGCCACTGTTTGCGTGGTCACCATGTAGCAAATATGTTGCATATATTATCTAATTTAATCCTTGAACCACAGCATGGGATAGGTGTTCTTATCACTCTCTTTTTTTTTTTTTTTTTTTTTTTTTTTGATACGGAGTCTCGCTCTGTCACCCAGGCTGGAGTGCGGTGGCGTGATCTCGGCTCACTGCAAGCTCCGCCTCCCAGGTACACGCCATTCTCCTGCCTCAGCCTCTCCGAGTAGCTGGGACTGCAGGCGCCTGCCACCACGCCCGGCTAATTTTTTGTATTTTTAGTAGAGACGGGGTTTCACCGTGGTCTCGATCTCCTGACCTCGTGATCCGCCCGCCTTGGCCTCCCAAAGTGCTGGGATTACAAGCGTGAGCCACCGCGCCCGGCCATCACTCTTTTACAGATGCAAATAATGAAATTTGGAGAGAGTAAGTAATTGGTTGAAGACCACATACATAGTTCCAAGTCAAAAAATCTTAATTGTAACCCAGTTCTGTGTGATTCCAAAGCCCACACTCTTTTCTGTTATTGCCACACTGTGGAGTCATTATTTGGGTTGCCACCTTGGAGGTGTGGGATAGGGTGTGATCTTTGCTGAATTCACACCTTTCAGTTGGTTATTTCTCAGTCTAGGGTCCACCTGAGGAACTAAGAAAATCATTTTGTTTGGGCCTCTGGATGCGTGGGCAACCACAGTGTACCTGAGGGCAGGAGAAGCACAGAAAGGGGCTCAGGGAGGACCGGGGTGATGAAGCAAGAACACAGTTGGTTAACTTAGAGCTTAGGGTTGGGTCAAGATGCCTGGTGTGCTACTGAGAATTGATGCAGTGGTCTGGAGACCTGACAGTCCAACTCAGGCTTGCTCTGGAAATCTGCCTGCACCCCCTTTCATTCCAATCTTTCCAGGTCAGGCAGTGTACATGGATTTCTCCTCATGGACTCTCTGACATACTCTGATTCAGAGGCAGAGAACCCCCATGTCAGCCTCAGTTGTCTAATACAGAGTAACACCAACATGAGCTGTGAGGTCAGAGGAGGGGGACCAGAGTTAGGAGGGGAGCTTTCTGGAAGACACGGGGCTCAAAGGGGTCCCAAAACCTGCATAGTACTAAGAGGGGATAAGAGGAGAGGGGAGTGCATTCCAGATCAGAGAAATGGTATGGGCAAAGATTGTGAGGTGGGAAGCCAGTGATTTGTTACAGTGACAGAGAAGATCTCAAGATGTTCAGGGGAGAGGGTTCATGGATAAACAACTAGAGAACAGACAGGAGCAAAAGGAAATGATGAGATTCAGAGGCTCAAAGGTCGACCGAGAAGCCAGGCATTTTTCTTGAGATGATGAGAAGCTATTGAATGCTTTTGACACCAGAGTGACTACAGCACAATTTGAAGATGTTTTTGGAGGAATTATCTTGGGAGGGGATGAAGGGCAGATGTGCTCTGTCCCCTGGGAGCTCTGCAGAGGTTCATCAGAGGCCAAGCTGTCTGCTGCCACTAGGGCATGCCTACCTGCATTTCTTCCTTCTCTCAATTCTCAGTGTGTCTCCTAAAGAGAGACCATTTGCCTCAGAGTCCTGGGGTGTTGTTAAAGCCCAGATTCCTGAGCCTACTCCAGGTTGCTGAATCACAGTCTGGATGGGCCCAGCAGACGGCATCTTTACCAAGCTCTGTAGGTGAGTCTTATGCCCTCTGCATGTTGGGAACCTGAGCCCAGATATCTTTATAGCTCAGTTGCCCTGGCCACTTCCCTGCACTCTGACCCTGGCAATCTGGGGCAATCTGAGGCCCAGGGCCTTGGCCTTCCTGTCTCTATTAGCAGGAGCTCAGTAGATGTCCATTAGTCATAACTTAGATGGCAGAGGACACCATGGGCCTGATAACATTTGTGAAGGCTGGGGAGAATTTTCTGAAATAATCTCCATGGTTGGCACAGTGTTGACATAGATGTGAATGTCTGGGCTTGGTCTGGCTGTTCCAGAAAGACAGTATTGCTCATCACAGCAACCATCACCACTGTCCACTTCTGGCCTGCTGTTGGCAGGCTTTCCAGCCAGGCTGTGGTCTTATTTCACACATTCACTCACTCAGGGTTTGAGTTACTTTCCCTCCTTCCCTCCCTGCCCCCCTCACTTCCTTTCTTCCTTCATCCCCCTACCCTTCTTTCTGTTTAAGATGCAAGGAACAGAAACAGATTCTGGAGAACTTAAGAAATAAGAAAATTTATTAGATGGATTATCAAGCACTAAACAACATTTTTGGGAGGGAAATAAGAAAAACAAGTGTGACCTCATACTGGGTTCTGGTTAGAATACAGCCTTAGAACAAACTCCAGTCTTTTTCAGTCTGTTGCTGTACTTCAGATTTAAAATCTTGGAATGAGCACGCAGCAATGCTCCACCAGATGAGGAAGAAAAGCTGTTAAAAGGAACTCAGGATGTTGTTTGGAAGGGGGAGTGGATGCTAGGCCTTCACCAGACTATCCAGAAGCCATTCCATGGGGTATTTGGTCTGCATACTGTGAGACACTGAGCTGGTTCCAACACAGCCCCTGCCCTCACCAGGTACACAGTCAGGCCAAGGAGACAGCCATGGAAATGGGATAACCAGGATGAGTGGGGATGTGACTGGGGATGTACAGGGGCTCGGGAGCACAGAGGACAGGCTCTCCTCCAGCTTTGAGGGGAATGAGGTGCAGGGTACTGGTTAGGGAAGACAGGTCTCTGGAAGAGATGACACCTTGAGATGAGATGAAAATCCACACAATCCTCATAAGCATCCATTTGTACAAACATGCCATCCTTTTTCCAAGAAGCCAGTTGAATTTTGGAGACAAGGTTCTGGGGCTGCAGAGGATTGGGCCCTCATGCCTGGCTCGGTGCTCCCAGTTCTGAGCTCAGTGTGCCTGCCTCTTGGGCAGGAGTTTCCTGGTTCCTGTGCAGAATCGGGCTGAAGGTGGTAGCTCACCAGCCAGCTTCAGTCCCTTTCCTCTGCCCTCCCCTGTGGAAGTCAGGCTCATCCAGGCCCAGCTTCTGCCCAACCAGCCAGGCTCAGGTCCTGGATGCCCACAGTGGAAGGAGAACAGTGAAGAGTGGCTGACATGCAGGTGCCATCCCGCCAGCTTTCCTTTCTCCCTCCAGTGGTGTGGTTTGGCCACCAGCATGCCATCCTAGTCCACTGCCTCCAGCAAAACAGGAGTAAGAGGATATATTCACAAAATGCCAGGTTACTTGGGTTAGTTTGTGATTTAAGGGGCACTTACTCAAGTGTTTGGGGTGCCTATCATTTCCTTTCTTCCTACTTACTCTTCCTCTTTACAGAAATGTCACTGCCACAGTTTGAAGAAGAAACATATGGCCCCGACCTGCCAGTCATGGCCACATAGGCAATGATGAACAAGTCCATTCAGGGATAGCACATATCTCTGGGAATTTGGAATCATGACACTGAGATGAGGGGTGAAGGGGGAGGGTCATCTGGGCATAGGTGTTAAGGCTGCTGGATAGGGAGAGAGAAGGAGAGCGAAGAAGAGAAAGAGAGAAGATAGGGAAGAAAGAGAAGGAGGGAGAGAAAAGGAAAGAGAAAGAGAGAGGAGGAAGGAGAGGGAGAGGAAGAAAGAGATGGACAGAGGGAAGAAGAGGGAGAAAGAGGGGAGGAGGAGGGAGAGAGGGAAGGACAGGGAGAGAGAAGGGAGAGAGAAAGGAAGAGGAGGAGGAGGAAGAGAGAGAGGGGAGAGAGGAGGGAACTTCAATTTCTTCTTTTTTTCCAGTTCTCCTGAAACCTATTATATGTCCTGTCATTGGGTCCTTCCATTCTTGACATTCTTATCATACCTGATGCTCCCACCTCCTTTATTTAGGCAGTTTGAAGAGTTCTTTTTGCCAATAATTAAAAATAATGCTTGACTTAGGCATCCAGCAAATGCTAGGAACAATGTTTGTCTGTGAATTTCTATCTCTCTGTGGCAAATAAATTCCTGAAATTCTTCATCATAGATTGTCTGTTGAAATAAAGAAATGGATTTTGCTTAGGTTTGTATCAAAGATAATGAAGGAGATTCTCTGGAAAGCAATAAGGAAATGAGAATTTTAGCAGCTCTATGGGATTCTGCTTTTTATTTTTTTAAAAATCAACTTACTTAAAATCTACTGTCTACAATCTGGTAACATCTATTAGAGTAAAATGTACACATACCATTTAACATAGCAATAAACACTCCTGGTAATCTATCCAGCTAAAGTACTGGCTTCTAAGGGTTTATGCATAAGAGTGTTTATTGCAGCATTGTTTGTAGCAGGAAAAAAAAACTAGAAAAACTTTAGACAGTAACTTACTAAACTGTTCTTCTAAATATTGTGTTGCACATACTATCAAGTATATGTGTATAAAAAGGGGTTCTTCCCAGGAGGCAGAGGAGGTTGCAGTGAGCCAAGATAACGCCACTGCACTCCAGCCTGGGTGACAGAGTGAGACCCATTTTTTTTTAAAAAAAAGGTAAGGGTTCTTTGTGAAAACATGCCTCAGAAACACTGGTTTACACGAAGTTAAACAGGTTTGTTTATCATGGGCTTCTCAGAACTATTCAGATGAGTATTCAGACACTATTTTATGAAATATTTATTGAGCACCCACTATAAGCCAGAAGCTGTACTTAGGAGAAGAGTCAATAGTTTCAGGAGTGATGAGTGTCCCCAAGGAAGAGGGCAAGGAGCTAGGAGTGCAGTGGGCAGAGCCAGAGAAGCTTCCTGCGAGACGTGACTTGAGGTAGAGAGTTGAAGAAGACTCTGAGTTACCCCAAGGAAGTGGAGAAGCAAGAAAGCGTGCCAGGCAGAGGGAACAGCACCTGCTGGAGCACTCATGGGAAAGAGGGTGGGGTGAGAAACTGGAGAAAGCCCCATGGATGAAGCAGAGACAGAAAGAGCTGCAGGGGGGAGATGGCCACCCCATGAGGAGCTGAGTTTTCACTTCAAATGCAAGCAGGAGAAACTCATGGGAATTTTTCTTTTAAACACCTTAATTAAGGTGTCATTTAAATAACACAATATCTATGCATTTTATATGCACAGTTTGATGAGCCTTAGTAAATGTACACAGTTGTGCAACTATCATCACAATCTAGTTTTAGAACGTTTTTATCACCCCCCAAATTTCCTTGTGGCCACTTGCTGTCAATCCCATTCCCAGGCACTGACCTGCTTTTGCTTCTATAGTTTTGCCTTTTCTAGAAATTTCATGTGAATGGAATCATTTAATATGTATCTTCTGTGTCTGGTTTCTTTCACTTAGCTCATTTTGAGGTTCATCCATGTCGTTGCAGGCATCACTAGTCCTTTGTGAAATTGCTGAACAGTATCCCATTGCGTGGATATAATACATTTGTTTGTATATTTGTCAGTTGGGGGACACCTGAATTGCTTCCTGTGTTTACTATAGTGAATTATGCTGCTACAGATGTTTGCCTATAAGTCTGAGTGGACATATGTTTTTACCTCCTTTTATCTAAGAGTGGATTGCTAGATTGATTTGAACTATTTTAGTGGGCATAAAATGGTATCTCATTGTGGTTCTGGTTTGTATTTCTCTAATGACTAATGGTGTTGAGCACCTTTTCATGTGCTTATTATATTTATCTATGTATCTTCTTTGGTGAAACATCTTGTTTGGGGTATTGCTTGAAGGACTCACAGACCTCAGAGGCAGTTGCATCCACGCAATGGTTACCATAGTGAAACACCACACAACAGGAGGAAAGGCACATAAGGTAGAGTCTGGAGGTGTCCAGGTGCAGGCTTTTAAAGTTCTCTCTTCTGGGGTGGGGTTTGCACTGAACATGCTTCTCTCCCCAGCAGTGAAATGCAGCAACAGTGCATGCTGTTTCTGCCTGGGGGCCTTGCTTGAGACTCGACACCCAGAGTTTTTTGTGGGCTAGTGATGTAGGCGCTCTTCTGCTACACGACCAATGGTGATTACTGAAATTCCAAACTCTTAGAAGAAAAGCAGGTGTGCACCATAAATCATACTGTTTGTACAAATGGTTTAGGCAAGCTGGTATTGTAGGATTCAGTGCCCTGGAAAGACAAAACAGCCTTATCAGCTGGAAACATAGGTAACATTCCAAAAGCCAGGTTCTCAGATGCCAGGCAAAGGCCAGCTCCACAGGCAGACCCTTCTACAGAGCAACATCAGGCCTGCTGTGTTCCCCTCTCCTGCACATGTCTAGTCAAATCTTTTGGTCATTTTTTAATTGAGTTGTTAGTCTTCTTATTTTTGTCATCAGAGTTCTTTAGATATCCTGAATTTAAATTGTTTATTAGATATACATTTTGCAATTTTTTCCCCCAGTCTGTGGCTTATCTTTTCATTTCCTTAATGTCCCTCAGAAGGAGTTTGGGAAGGGAAGTAATATGACCAGATTTGCACACACATACAGCTGCCCTACCTGCTATGTGGAGAATGGACTGGAGGGGTCAGGACTGGATTGGGGCATCCTGTTAGGAGGCTGTTGGGTGATCCAAGTGAGAGATGATGGCAGTTTGGATGGGGAGGCAACAGAAGGGATGGAGAAAAGCAGCTCCATACAGGGGGTGTATAGAAGGTAGGACTGAGAGGGCATGCACTCCACACATTATAGATTTTCAACAGGGGAACAGAAAGGAGGCCTCCCCAAACTCATCCACAGAACACGTTATTATTATTCTTTCTAGTAGTGAAACTCCATTTGTGGGATTTACATATTTGATAATTTGGAAATGTGGGACAAGATGAATTTGAAGCTTCCCTCTAGTCCTCACAGTCTGTGGTGCCACGAACAATCCTTTATGAGGTTATTTTAACACTACTAAAATATTCTGAGGCATGTGCCTAGATGCATTATTACAGATTGTTTATTAGTCACACATGTGTATCTATAATGCCAATTTTTGATCCAGGAAAATAACGTCATGACTGAAATTGAACACAATCTATGCATGAAGATCCTTGCAGAAAGGGAGGGCAGAAATACTGTTAGCCTAGAAAGTGTGAGGATGGGGATAAGGAAATTCATATTCATGTATTAACCCAATTATCAAATGTACCTTGCAAATCTGGAACGCTGTTGGTTTAACATGGGATTTCACATCATTCCGTCCCAAGTGACACAGATAGTATTATAAATGAAAAATCCTTTCCTCAGGCTAGGATACAGAGCTCCTCTCATTTGGGCAGTACATGCTATTACAGGAGAACCTTTATTTAAGGCTGGAAATTCTATTTACTCAGGAGCCCAAACCACTGTTTTTCTGCTCTTGCAAAATAAACAAAACACCCTGGCAAAGTAGATGCAGAAAAGACCCGAGGGAATGGAAAGGAATGTGGAATCAGGTATGCAGGTCAGTGTCAACACAATAAATCAGGAGCACAGCAGTGATATATATTTCTCTTCTGATGCTAAAAAAAGGAGGCTACATAAATCAATGAGATAAAGTGAGAGTACAGAAATTAAGATATATAATGTTTTATTTATATATGTATTTAATGAAGTAGGTTTTGTGGTTTTGTTGTTTTATTTTAGAAAGAGACAACATAAAGGCTCAGAAATGGATGTTTTGCCTGGTAGGGGCTGCATGATGCACACATGGATCAGGGAGATGATGACATCACCTCCAAACTGGTTGGACTTGGTGCCCTGAGCCTATGGAAAGGCTGGACAGGGGGACGGGGGCTTCAGACACCTGCTGTCAGGTGCATGATGCAATAAGGTACCCCTTCTCCAGGAAGTGATGATGACTCCAGCTCAGCATGCTGCACATTTTGGCCTCTTCTGCCTCAAGGCCTTTGCATGTGGTGTTCCCTCTTCCTGAAAGCCAGCTGCCTCAACCCATCCCCAGATCTTGTGAACTCACCCTTCAGGTCTCAAATACATTGTCACTTCCCTTCTGTCTACACTGTCATCAGGGCAAATGACAAATCCATTTTATAGAGACAAAACCTTGTATAATTTTGAAGGCCCTTTTCCAGAAATAAGAATAAAAATTATTGATTTGAAATTAGAGATCCATATAATTAGGGCCCTTTCTGGGACCCTGGAAACAAAGATTCTCTGCCCCTGGGGAGCTTCTAGTCTGGCTAGACCTGTACTGGATCCAAAGAAGGCTGGGTAGGCTGAAGTCAGAGGCACTCAGAGTCTTAGAAAACCAGAACTAGAAGATAATTCAGAGGTGTCTGATTAAACCTCCCATTTTAGAGGCAGGGAAATGGAGGCTCACAGTGGGGGAAGGGAGTTAGTCAAAGTCACACAGCTTGCTGTGGCAGCTTTTGGACAAGGCTGTCTGATTCCTATCCCCCTGGATTCTCAGGGTCCTTAGGGACCTCTTGGAGTGCAGAGTTCATTTAGGGTGAGGAATGGCTGGCAGCTTCAGTGGTTGCAGGGATCAAAATCTGCTCCCCACCCTGAACTTGCTGGATCCAGAAAATCCTGATTTTCTACTTCACTTCATGACACATATGCAAACACTGAGATGTTTTGCGGGGGGAGAAAGTAGATTCTTCCTAACAGGCCCTTTGTTTTTCTGCATGACTAAACCTGTAGCAAGGATGAACCAGAGTAAAACCATGGAGACGTAAATTCTGAATGCATTCAGTCATGTGATCAGCAAGTATAATGAGTAAACCCAAACATAATTAGGCCAATCAAAACCTTTCCCTAATTTGGTAACAGAATGACAAATCTTACATGCACATGAGGCCCCTGTTCTAATATTTCAGAGACCTACCTGAAAAGAGCTATCGGCCCAGTGCTTTCTTTTAGAAGGCCATTTGTGTGGCACCGAAAAGCAATTGCTTCCTCCATTCCTACTACCTGGAAACACAAACTTTTAAATTCATGCCCGTTCAATTGGAACAGTAGCAAATTTCATGAAGCAGCTAAAAAGAAGAGCAACAGCTGGTACATCAGGCATTAATAATATAACAAAGGAAGAAAAAAGAGAAATTTTTCATTAGTACTTTTTGATGTCAATTTATTATTTATCCCTTTGCCAGTATTCAAACAGACAGGCAGTCATAAAACATTAAAAAAGATCCTTTAAAACAGTCAGGCATCTGTTTTACCTCAGTTCCTTTTTAGAAACCTGGAAATCAGGAGCCCCGGCTTTTATACTATAGCAAGTTTGACACTTGCTGTATCAAAAATATTGCTTGAGGATCACTACGTAGAAAGAGTTTTGTTTAAATTTTATGAAAGGCTGGTTAGGCAGGCAGACAATGGTTTGTAAGGCAAGATCCAGTGTAAATCAGCAATGTGCTGTTTCCAACTGTTTGACTCCTCAGTTCATATTCTGAAACCAGGGCGTTGACAAAACCCACTGTTCAGTAATTAGCATCCTGTCAAATCTTTCCAATCAAGACTAGCATGCTGCACCTGGTCCTAGTTAAAAAACGCATTGTGGGCAATTCTGATCTGACCCTCAGGGGCCCCTGCCATGCTCAGAACTGCATTCAGTGTGTACGCCATAATTACCATCCACACAAAATAAGTAGGCCTCCTTGTCCAGCAGCTCTGAGAGATTCTGCCTAATCCTAATGACCTGCCACACCATTTTAACTTTTTTGATAAATGTCTATCCTTGAGATTTAGACCTTTCCTCTCTCGCAAAGAAGGTATCTCTTCCTGGGACAGAAGACTCCTCAGAAGTAGGATCATTGTAGAAATAAAGCAAATGAAAAATGGAGAAGCAAAAACCAAAGTAAAACAGAAACCTTAACAGCCCTCTCCCCAGCAGGAGCTTGTTGGAGGAGGTGTGGGTGCTGAGTCCCCCCTCCCTAGCTTGTCTTGCCCTCAGCGCTCTGAGTGCTTTTGCCTTTCCAGGCACTGTCCTTGGTGTAGAGGCCATGGTCCTTGATGTAGGTGATGACAGCATCGGGGATCAGGTACTTTACGCTCTGCCCTTGGCCCAAGGCTCGCCTGATGTACGTGGCACTGATCTCATTCTGCACGGGCTCCTTGGCCAGGTGAATGTTGTGCTGGTGCATCCGTAGGATGGGAGATTCTGAAATGTAACCTTTTGGGTCGTGACCTGCCCGGCCCACACACACCAAGCCAAACTTCTCCACTATTTCCTGGATGTGCGCATCCTTCCAGAGGTTGGGGGTCTGGAAGGTCTTCAAGACGTCTGCCCCACAGAGAAGCTTCAGTTCAGGCGCAGCTGCAAAAACAAGGATGGACCCAGTAAAGTTACAGAAGGGTCACTGCCAGGAAAGACAACATCATATTCTGTTGGAAAGTCTCACAAAATGCTTTTCTTGGAATGTATCGAGAACTCAGTGTCTCCATGTTCATGACTTGAAAAGAAAAAGCATGTAAATGAATCTACAGCCATTTCAGGGAATACAGTTGTAAGTAATGATTTAATCAATACATCTTTTGTTTAATATTGGAAAAGTGCCAAGTAATATGAATTTTTTTTTTTTCCAGTGTTCTAACGGAAGTTTGTCTGTGGTTGCTTTGGACCAAGGCAGAGTGCTCTAAAGGTGGCTGTGCTGTACCCAGTACTGTGTCTTCTGATGGGAGGTAAGGTTCTGAAAGCTCTGAGACCAACAAGCTGTGGGCCTTGGACAAGTCACTGTCCTATTTGAAATCCATTTCAGCCCTTGTGTTACTAGGAGCTAGTACCTGGCACTTTTATATAAAAATCTACTATAAACATTAATTATAAAGGCTCTTTGGATAAACAAAAGGTCTCTAAGACTCCAGCTGGTGGCCTTTTCGTTTCAGTTTCCACTAAAACAAAGCTCTAGAACAATGCTTAATGTGGATAATCCTTTGGAATGTGTTCTAACAAAATGCTAATTGTGATAATGAAATAATACATAACATTTATTGGGAGATTACTATGGGCGCTACTACTAAGTTCTTTACGTGTATAATACCATATGCACCCCAGAACAATTTATGAGGTGAGTATTGTTGTGCCCATTTTATGGAGGGGGCAACTGAGGCAGAGAGAGATAAGTGATTTGCCTGAGGTCACTCAGTTAGGCAGAGAAGTCAGGTGTCAAACCCAGGCAGCCATCCTCCAGGTGTGGCATTTGTAACTGCTGGGTTCTGCTGCTGCCTGCTGGTGGGAATCTGTACTTGCATCATACTAGAGAAGCCTTTCCTAGAGTCCCAGACTGATTTTCCTGGCACTATCTGTGTCCCTCTTGGTGAGCTAATCAGCAAAGGAAATTCAAGTCTATGCTAGAAACAAGCTGCAGGGTCTCTGATTCTTCCAGAAGCTGATCCCAGCTTCAGTAAATGGCAAAGACTGGGGTCCCAGAGTACTGGTACCTGTCAGTCACCACAAAGTCTCAGTAAGGAGAGGCTCCAGGGCTACCATACTGGAGAAAAACTTGGTGTAAATGGTCAGTTTAGGATCCTCTAAGGTGGCACCTTTGAAGGAATCCCAATGTGGACCAGAGAGACAAGTTCATACAAAAGCACTGGAGCAACTGTGGAATGGAAAGTGAGAGACTGGAGGTATCATGGAGAAGTCTCAGTCCTGGCCTCAACTGGGCACAGGCTGCTGTACGGCCAGAGCCAAGACTTTTCTTTCTCTGGGTATCAGTTTCCCCATCCATGAGATGATGAGCTCTAGACTCATTTAAAGCAACATATGCAATCACAGAAACACCCTTTTCAAATGCTCTAGTGGCATAATACTGGTCTAGTAAATGATATTCAAACATTCCTTCATTCATGCATGTATGAACTCTTAGTGATTACAAACTAAGACTCTAGAGCCAGACACCTTAGACCCAAATTCTGGTTCTGCCGTTCAATACCTCATGTGATCTCAACTTTAAAATGAGGATATTACCCTTCATTTATTCATTCATTCACTTATCCATTTACTCATGTATCTACCACTCTATTCATAGAAACACCCACTCAAAATTTATGAATTATCTCCCAGTGTCTGGCTTTTTTAAACCAATAAAACTGCATTTAACAATTATTCAGTAACTCACACTTTTCACTAATTTGGGCTGGTCCCATTGCTCACAACATATATGTATATTTGAACGGTTCTGCATCTGTGAAGCTTTACTCCAATTTCTTATCTATCCAACCAGTGTAGTATAAAGGAGAACAGTGTTTGGTCTTTCAAACAATTAGGTAGTTTTATGTGGTCTTCCTATGGGGGAGGTACTATGATGTGCATTTCATTCCAGGATCTGCTGGGACCTGGGACACACCCCCTCTCTTCCTACAGGTCAGAGAACAGAGAAGATACCACCTTCTTTTTCCAATAGATTTTTTTGTGGAGACAATTTCTGCATGTCAGTTTCAATATTGGGTACTGTTTGATTCATTAACAATGACAGTAAGGAATACTATTCACTTTGAGCCTTGCCTAGAAGGAACAAGTGCCCACACCTCCCCTGCCCCTCAAATCAAAGGCATGTCTGTGAGGCTGGTGGTGCCTGTTATTCCATGATGACAATACTATGTGATAGATCACTTCTCGGGCAACATGGGCCTCAGACCTCCAATTCCTGGCAGTCCTGTCTTCAGGGCTCACAAACGCATTCACACATCTCTTCCAAATCCGTTTACAATACTGTTAGAACATTTTTAGACTGAGTGACTCTATCCAAGTCCTAAGTATGTAACTCCAGGGTGTAGTATAAAGAAATCAATATGATTTCTCCTAACAGTGATACAGATACATAAACAAACAGGATGTCCATGGGCATTTTGGGGGCAGTGTGCTCTACCTTTGAGTAGCTAAGGGCTTTGAAAGGCAGATAAAGCTGAAATTTACATAGACGGTGAGGGAAGTGCCACTAGGATCTTTGAAAGTTTGGTTGTCCTAAGTCTGTGAGATCAAAGAACACCAATCTTGAGGTCAGTCAGCTCTGGGTTCAACTTTAAATATGCTGGTACCCTTGGGAAAATTACTAAGCCTATGGGCCTGTTTCTTCAGCCATAAAATGGGGATAGTAAAGCTTTCTTTGGAAGTTATGGGAATTGAGTGATGGAGAGAATGCAATGTAAATTTCCTGTCTGGCACAGCATGTGAACACTGCCACCAACAGTGATGTCTGTCATGGTACCTCACAGACACACTCAGAAATCTGGGACTTCTGGGTATAAACAGGACACGAGAGATGAAGCATCTGACAGGCAGCACCTAAATTTACCATACAAGGCCATCTTGGAACATTCAGTATAAAACGGAAACAGATAAAGGGCCTGCTCTGTTGGGAGAGGGAATCCTCTGAATGTGGCTGAGCTGTGCTCTGTTCCATCAGCCATGGGCAGGGGCTACCTTCACAAAAGACAGACAGAGTCAGCTGTTAAAGAACTGAAGGCATCATCCATCCCAAAGTGTCACACCCAAGTAGCCCAGAATGTAGCAATCCATATGACTCTGGGTGAGCCCAAGGAGGCCGCAAATCACAGAAGTGATGGGCAAAGCAAGGCTCTGGCAGCCAGAAATTGCTGAGCTCATCATGTAATTTGCAACCCCAGAGTATAACAGCACACCAATAAAATACGCAGCACACAAGATGGTCCTTTAGGAATATGTCACTAGTAACACACATGCCATCTCATCAAAAGCCAAACTTATGCTGAGAAAAATTCCACCTTCCTGTTTTTAGTTGCTCTACATTTTACACCAATTACAAACATCAAACTGTGTTCATTATGGAATGTATGGAAAATATGTAAGTATTTAAAGCAGGAATAACAACAACAATAATAATTCTGCTTTCTACAAAACACCATCAGTTTTTAGTGTATTTCCTTAGTCTTTTCTATTTAGACATGCAAACAGATGGGAAGTATAGTCATATTTTTATATACTTAAGATTATATGCAGTATTGTATCCTGATTTTTTTCCACTTCCTTCATAAGTGTTTCTTCACATCATCAAAACTTTTTATGTAGTTTCTTTATCCTACGTATACAGTGTAATTTATGTATTCTTTCCTTTATATTTAAACATTGAGATTGGTTTTACTTTCTGCCATTGTAAAAACTGTTGTGATAAACATCTTTCTGCATAAATCTTTGTCCCAATCTCTAATTATTTCCTTAACCAGATTCTTAGAATGGGAATTTATCAAGCAAGGAGTGCAAAGATTTTTAAAGTCCCTGATATATTTTGGTAAACTGAAAAACATAGTTTTCATTTCATGTAAACTTCCTTTTTTAAAAATAGCTACTTTAGAATAGAACAAGATGAGTGGGATTTAGGGTCTGAATAGAGAGAAAGAGGCCCTTAACAATATAGGGCCAATCAGATTAAGCTGGTAGCCCCTAGAAAAATGATTCTGGAAAGAACCTGGAGTGGGCTTTGGCAGAGGGAGACAGCTCATATTAATGAGAGCAGCTGGGGCTGGTTCCACAGGGAAGGTGAATTCTGAACTGAGCCTCACAGACAGATAGGTTTTCAATAGGGGAACCAAGAATTAAGAGGAAGGAGGGGCAGGCCAGGCAAAAAGCTGAGACAGGGATTCTGGAAGCATATGCAGAGAGGTGAAGTGTGAGAGGATGGGAGCCTCAGTGTGTTGTCCCTCCTGAGTCACTCTGGCTGCCCCTGCCTCTCACTGGAGGCTCCAGTCTGCTCTAGTGGCATGGAGTGCCTCACACTTACGCTGTCTCCCGCCCTTGTGCTTTGCTTAGCCTGCCCCTTGGCCCAGTAATGTCTCCCAACCTCAATAATCCAGTCATCCTGCAAGTCTCAGTGCAGGTGCCCCCTCCTCCATGCAGCCTTCCTAATTCATGCCTGGACTCACCTCCATTCATACCCTGTCTCCAGCTTGAGGTGGGGGCTGGGGCTGGCTGTCTCTGTTCTCAGCCTAAGCCCAGAGTCTGTTCCAGTGAGGTGCTCAAAAAGTGTCTGTAGAATCCTTTTAAGAATGCCTGCTGAGCCAGAGATGATGCAGAAAGAAGGGAGAGGCTGATAATGAATACTGGGCACTGTGCTTACGGGGGGATGGGTGGGAAGGAGCCCATGCAGGTAACGGAGAGGACAGGCAGACAGACCAGAGGAATACAGTAAACATTATATAAGATAATTACATAGGAGGCACTGTAACTGCTTCTTAGATTCTTACTCTCATGCACAGCCCCCTAGACTGGCTGTAAAGCAAATCCTCAGAGTGCTTATTAACTATCCAGATTCCTGGGCCCTTCTCCCACTCAGGTCTGGGCAGACACCTGGGAATTGGTGCTTTTAATAAGCTGCACAGGGGATACTGCTGTGAGTGATCCTTTGGCCAGCATTTGGGGACTGTTGCATGGCACCTTTAGGGCCTGGTAGCATTTCCAAGTCTTTTTAGAAGAGTGTTTCCCAATCTTGCTCTAGGAAGCACTAGTTCTGAAAAATACTAACAGATATTAAAGAAAGAGTTCCATACTTAAAAAAGTGGTAAGAATGACTGCAAGGTATTTCTCTTTCTTGTAGAATCACAATGCACATGGACATAGTAAAGGCTCTAAAAAGTCCTTCAGTAGAGAAACCACATTAGGTGTGCTAAACCTCGGCATTCCTAAACTCTTCTAATCTGGAAGCAGTGCTCCACCAACCAAAGTCGGGAGACCCTGCCATAGGAAATTCTGCAGATGACCTGCTGGAATCTGCACACCCACCGCTGCATGGTGCTCCTGCTTATTTGCATGAGAGCGTTACGCATTTTGCCTCTGACACCAGGGCAGCTCATACTGTGAAATCACAGCCAACAAGGTTTTATCAAACACCAGGAAGTGACAACGCTTCTTGGCTTACACATTTAGGCTTACAAATTAAGAGGATAATCCAAACCAACTTTAAATTCCCTTAAAAATAGGTTTCCTCTTTTGAGTGAACCATTGAGTAATTCTGCTATAAATAAAGTCTTAGTCTCTTTGTTCAAGTTTTATAATGGCATATTTTACATTCAAAAAGGCTAAGGCTTTTAAAAGAAACCCAGCAGCACTCATCAGTTTATCCCTGTGTGACCCTGACTATAATCCATGTCATTAGAACAAGTCACAAGGGTAGGTAAACTTCTTTGGGGCAAAAAATCCCAAATTAGCAGAGCCATTTACAGGGGGTGGTGGCGGATTGTCTAATCTGAACTTCAACCTCAGAAGTGTCATCCCAACCAGGCAGGCCTTAAATTCCTTATCTGTGCCCAGAGGGTTGGACTCAAGTCCTCTGCAGCTGTGACCACCCCTACCCCCTTCGGTTCTCAAAGAATCCCTGACATCTCATTCTCCTACAGACAAGAGGGTCAGCACCCACCTGCAGGGGTCGGGGAGAGTGCCTTGCCATGGTCTGGGCCTTCCATCTGGGGTGGAGATCTGAGCAGTTCGCTGCGATGATGCCTGCGTTGTAAACATATGGGCTCAGGGTATGTCTGTCCTCCAGCCCTCAAAGCCACCCAGGGATTTTCAGATTTTGTCTCAACCTGCTTTTATCTACTTTAGTTCACTCATTCCACAAATATCTGTCGAGGGCCTACTCTGTGGCAGGCATTGCCAGGTGCTGGGGCAGAAAGCCATGTGGGTCTTCATGGAGAGTCCTGTCCAAGACAGTCTACTACCTTCCATGCGACATGGGTGAAGGCAGAGAAATTAGTACATTTTTATTCTTTTAACATTTTCTTCAATATTTCTCAAAAAAAAAAAAAGGAGTCACTGCTGAGTAGGGGTTAAGGACATGGGCTATTAGAATCAGACAGACTTGAATTCAAGACACATTTTCATTTGAGAAGCAGGGATAACAACACCTACTTTTAGGCTCTTGTGAAGGTGAATGAGCCATGCACATGAAGCACTGGCACAGTGCATGGCCCACAGCTAGCTCCCAGGAAAGCTGCCTGCTCTCATTAGAAACTAGTACTTTAGAAGGCAATAGGGTGACGGCCAAGAGCCAGGGCTTGCAGCCAGATGGCCTGGGTTGAATCTCAGCTCCTCCACCAGCTGGCTGTGTGACCCTGGGTGGGTGATTTCAAGTCTCTATGTGGATGGTGCTGCATCTGCCAGTGAAGAATTATGACAGTGCCCACCTCTGATGGGTGGTTATGAAGATTAAAGGGGTTAGTACACACAAAGTGCACTGGGCATTTCAAATATGATTAGACTTTCACAAATTTGGCATGCCTGCCTTCTTTAGCAATCTATCTTCTGCAAATCATGAGATACCTACATATGCTTTTGTCAAACACAGGCAACCATTATACACCCCTTCTTGTATCAATTTGATCTTCCAACTTCCACTTCCTGTATTATTCATTTACTAGAACTGTATTTAGGGGGCAGTAGTGCCTGGTGGGAAAAGCATATGCTTTTCAGCCAGAGTGGGTGGGTTTAAGTTCAGGCTTTTTTGCTTGAATGACCCTGACACCCTATAGCATTGATACTCTCAGAGCCACATGGACCTCATCTGTAAATTGGTCATAAAAGTTAATGCTGGCCTTATCTACACTGAGTATCACTAGATCGTGAATGAAAAAGTGCTTCTACCTTGCCAAATGCTGGGGAAGTGGCCTGCTGCTGATTATAATTGGGAGGCGGCTCAGTGTTAAGTTCTAGAATTAGACTGGGTTGGAATTCTGGCTCTAACTAGTAGCTCTAGGGTCTTGGTGTCTCTAGTTTCCTCATCTAGAGAATGAGGGATAACGACAGAACCTACCCCAGAGAGCTATTGTGAGGATTAATTGAAATGCTTAGCACCGGCCCATACACAGAAAGAGCCCAATAAGTGTTAGCTGTTATTATCATTACTCTTAGTCTATCTTCCCACCAGATTGTGAACAGGGACCTCACCGAATTCATCTTTATATTCCTAGCACCTATGAAAATGCTCCTTAAATCTGCTGAATTCAGGAATGATGGAAGGAGTGGATGAATGAATACATTTAACCTGGTTCAAAGCCCTTCTAGATTATCTCAGAGCCTCAGCACAGTCCTCTTAGAGCCTGGCTGGACTCAGTGTTTTCATTATTGTTTTACTGCTTTGATTTTGGTAAACTTTATTTCTGAGGATTCACCCTTGGATTGGTATGGGCTCTCATATCAGACTGAAGTAGATTGAGTCTCACCTCCACTTTCTAACTGTAGGACTTGAAGTATTTTACGACCCTTTCTGAATCTCCATGTCCTCATATATAAAATAGGGCTAAACCCACCTATCTCTTGGAGTTGCTGAGCTTACTAGATACACATGAAAGAGTTTGGCACACATAGAGGGTGATCAGTAAAAGGTGGTGGTGATTCTCATTTTACTTACCTTGAAGGTCCTAGTTCAGGTTGACCCTACTTTGAATAGTAGCTGGATCTCTGAACTTTGTTGTGGAAATAATTACTTTCAATACAACATGCATTTGCCAGGGACTTCCACTGTGCCTCCATGGGGCATGACCATTACTGCTTCTTGCTGCCTGCCTGAGTGGTACCTTGGGCCTGTGGACTGACCCTGGGGGCATGTTCTTGGTGTCCTCAGCAGCCCCACTGGTCTTCAGGAAAGATTGGAGGGTAACTGTGGCAGGTGTAAAGCCAGCCACATCATGTTCCCAGCCTGCAGATCCCTGTTTTGAGGATGGCCATAAGCATGGCTTCAGAGCTCCACAGATGGGAGCTCCACGTCCTGTTTATTTGTGTGTGACTGTGATTAACGTAGCCTCTCTGAGCCTCAGTTTCTTTATCTGTAAAATGAGGACAACACAAGATCACGTTTGCAAAGGGGTGCATGAAAGGGTGATGATGATGACGATGATGGATTACATTAAGTGGCATGTGACTAAGGCCTTGCCCACAACACAAGGAGAAGATGAGTGAAATATGTTATCAAGTGTCCTAAAGGCATGGAAGTTGACCTAGATTTTAAAAATTAGAATAAAAATAAACAATCTTATAGGGAAAGAAGGAATCCTCAATAAGCTCTACAGTGAATTTACATTATAGAGATGTTTGTTACTATGTCACTATGATGCAGATTCACTATGGACTTTATCAAGAGGACACTAAATGGAGCAAAAGATGGGGTGGATTTCTACCATGCTTCTAAAACCACCTGACTTTACAATTATAACTGGATTTTCAGTCTTCAAAAACCTTGATTTTGATAATTTTCGGCAAGTGTTAGTAATCAAACACAAATGCAATTGGTACATTTTGGAGATGAAACTTACTCCAAATAATAATTTTACAAATCTTAATCAGCATTTGATAAAACTGTGTTGACTGTAACAGTGATTCTCAATTTTTGTTGCACAAAATACATATGGGAACCTTTATGAAAATAGCAATGTTTAGAGCCCACCCCTGACAAATCAAAATCTCTGGGGTGGATGGGAGGAGGTGAGCATTTAAAAAAACTTATTAAGTGATTTCTGCAGCCAGAGTTGAGACCACTGGTTTGGATGCATCTTGGTACTGATCATAAGCTTAATTCATATACTTGGCAGCTGAAGCTGTGAGCTAGCCATATATTAGAATCACCAGGTAGCTTTTAAAAATCCTGATGCCCCAACCCAGACCAATGATATGGGTACTTTTAAAAGCTCTCTGGGTGATTCTAGTGTGCAAGCCAATACTGAGCAACACAGGAATAAAGGAGTTATTTAAAAAAAATTAAAAAGAGGCCGGGTGTGGTGGCTCATGCCTGTAATCCCAGCACTTTGGGAGGCTGAGGTAGGTGGATCGCCTGAGGTCGGAGTTGGAGACCAGCCTGGCCAACATGGTGAACCCCCGTCTCTACTAAAAATACAAAAAATTAGCTGGACATGGTGGTGTGTGCCTATAATCCCAGCTACTTGGGAGGCTGAGGCAGGAGAATTGCTTGAACCCAGGAGGTGGAGGTTGCAGTGAGCCGAGATCATGCCACTGCACTCCAGCCTGGGCAACAGAGCTTAATTAATAAACTTGGCAGCTGAAGTGGTGGGCTAGCCATGTATTGGAATCACCACAGAGCTTTTTTTGAGACCCTATCTCAAAAAAAAAAAAATTAAAAAGAAAACGAATGCATTCAATACAATCTTAGCTCACTCCTGTATTTTGCAGCAGAAGCACAAGTAATCATAAATAGTACTATGGTCAACTCCTATTTATCCATGAATGGCTT
Organism: Nomascus leucogenys; assembly: GCF_006542625.1. Classification (NCBI taxonomy): domain Eukaryota; kingdom Metazoa; phylum Chordata; class Mammalia; order Primates; family Hylobatidae; genus Nomascus; species Nomascus leucogenys. The sequence continues at coordinate 11,240,282 of NC_044388.1, read as the reverse complement.
ATCTGTTTTGAGGACAAATTATGGGCCAGCATTAGGGATTCAGGGAAGGTAGCTAACATTATTAAGTACCTACCATAAACCAGGTATTTTGCCTACATCATCTCATTTAATTCACACGGAATCCTAGTGAAGTGGGTGATATTATTTCCATTTTATTAGGTGAGAAATTGAGACTCAGGGAGGCTAAGTCACTTATATCAAGTAATTCAGCTAGTAAATTTGGCTCTAAAACCTGTGTCCTAGGCTACAGTGCTTCTCACTGGGTGGAGGAGAAAGCGTCTGTTTCTGCCTACATATTAAAGCTAAATTACTTGTTGGATGATCTGTTCTCTTGCCTCTATTCCCCCTCTCTTAGCCTAGATAAATGAGAAATGACTGCATGACTCATTCTAAAAGGATGATCTAGGTGTCAATTTATTCCTTATATAATTTTCAATATATGGGTCTTTGTTTATACTAATGGGTCATTAAAAAAAGTAAAGAAGAGCATGTGTCATAACAATTATTTTATAATGGCTCTCCTTTTAATTTGGCAACAGGTTCTGAAGCAACACTGTAACTGCTGAATGCTTCTGGCTAGTTCTTTCCGCAGTAAAAGGTAAGTAATAAAAACGAGGATATAAAAACTAAATGATTACCTCTACTAAAAAGGTAAACCTTTTTCTCCCAAGTGATTTTGAAGACAACGAAAAAATGAAAACTAAAACACATTATGAACAGGCCTGTCAATCATTCCACCTTGTCCCTTGTGCCTCCCATTTCCTGCCAATCCTAGTGGTTCTAAATAGACAAAAGACACAGCAATTTGCAATCCCTTCCAGCAGAGCTGGTTGTCATTAGTGATGAGGCAGGCCATCCTCACAATCCCAAGAGCCAGGAGAGGTGGGACTTCCTGCTTCTCTGGCAATTTCCCCCTTAAAGTCTGCAGACACAGGCTAGTGACCCACCACCCTAACATGCGGGGCTGGCTTGGGGTTTTAAACAGTTTTATTACTTATGCTGTATACAAATAGAAATTCCAGAAGAAAAAATAATCCAGAGTAACTGTTTCTAGATTTATAGTCTTTTTTTCTATGTCACATAAAAGTCTGGGTTTACAGAACCCAGGAATTATACAATTAAAAAGGGCAGCTTATTCTATAGATGTAGTTTTCAACTTAGACAATGATAAAAATAAAAAAAGGTCCCACCTACTGAATATTATTATGTAGTTCTGGGTCAGGAAAGTTATTTACATATAAAAAAATCCTCATTAGGTTTTGTTGTCTCCATTTTGTAAGTGAGAAATATGTTTCAGAGACTTCAAATCACTTGCTCAAAGTCACACAGCTACTAAGTGGTGGCGCTAGACCCCAGTGCTACAGTCGTCTGAAATAAGGTTGGGTGTTTCCACAAAGTGCATTTGAAAGTACAGTGTTTTGTAATTTTTCTGCTCAGGGACCTCTCTGAGAATGTGAATCTGTTGATCTCTCTCCTGCTAAGTAGAAACTGCTTCTTGGATATTTGTTGAGAAGGCCTGGCAGAAACCCAGCCCCACAATCTGCCCTACCTTTTACCCTGCAGGCTCTGCAGACATCTCCCGTGGCCCCTGGTCATCACACAGGAGAGTGACTACCATTACCTCAGCACCTTCACTGTCTCCATCCACTGTGCCTGCTCACTCTCCCAGGGGTCCACCCGGATCCAGTCGGATGTCTGCAGGGCCAGTCGGGCCATGGCCACTCGGTGATGAGAAGCTGCGAGGTCTTTCTTCCCATAGTTGTCGTTGACAGGAGAGATGATACCCTGGATGACCTGGTACATTCCTAGGTAAGAGAGAGCAGTGGTGTTGCACATACAGACAGATGCTCGCCACCTGGCAGCCTGAATTCGGGCAGGTGCTAAATATCTCCAGTGCCTCATCCTGAGTGGGAGCACACTCTGGCAATCTCTCATGGGGGAGAAAGGGTAGCTCCCTTAGGCAAGGGTAAAGGCGCTACCGTAGTGAACGTGTGCTTCTCCCCTAGAGTCTTCTACAACCCGGGTACCACTGAGAGAAAGGCTTCTCTGCTGAGACAAAGGCTGTGAGGGTGGAGCTCAGGCAAGGGTCCCATACAGCAGTGTGGACAGTTAGGATCAGGATATAGTTGAGGAACAGCATGACTTCCCCTTCTATGGGAATTAGCAGGGGCACTATTTTTGCCCTCTATGTGAGGATGAAAATTATATATAGTTTCTTAGCCCAAATGGGGATTTTGAGGATGAAGGACAAAGGGATGGGATTTTAGCGTGAACCAGGGTTGGTGGGTATTGGCTGTAGATGGACTGCACAGGCCACCACTGACCTGGGAGGAATGTGCTGCTAATGGAATGGGAAAGTGTACTTTGAAATAGACATGGACTGTGCTCGCTAATAATGATAACTGCCCTGTAGATCGTCTAAACCACATGGGATTCATCTGGGGAGAGATAAATTTTTGTGTGTTAAGCTCCTAAAACTGGAGGATTTATTATTGCAGCTGGCCTAGTCTATCTTGACAAATATGTTATTTTGAGACATTCCCTGTTATTCCTAATTTAAGAGTGGCTGCCATAAATGAATGTCGAATTTTATTGAATGATTTTTCTGCAACTCTTGATTGTGTGATTTTTTTTCTCCTTCACTCAGTTAATATGGTAAATTGCACTGATTAATTTTCTAATCCTAAACTAACACTGCATTCCTGAGATAAGCCCTATTTGGCCAAGATATATTACCTTTCTTGTGTATTGGTGGGTTCACTTTGCTAATTTGTTTTTTAGGTAGTAAGACAGGTCTATAATTTTCCTTTCTCTCACTGTCCTAATCGGGTTTTGGTATCAACGTTATGCTAGCCTCATAAAAAGCGTTGGAGAGTTCTCTCTTTTTCTATGCTGTAAGAGATCTTGTGTGTTAGGACTGAAATAACTTTCTTTTTGAGACAGAGTCTTGCTCTGTCACCCAGGCTGGAGTGCAGTGGTGCAATCTCAGCTCACTGCAACCTCCACCTCCTGGGTTCAAGCAATTCTCCTGCCTCAGCCTCCCGAGTAGCTGAGACTACAGGCATGCGCCATCACGCCTGACCAATTTTTAAATTTTTAGTAGAGACAGGGTTTTGCCATGTTGGCTAGGCTGGTCTCCAACCCCTGACCTCAAGTGATCCACCCATCTCGGCCTCCCAAAGTGCTGGGATTACAGCCATGAGCCACCGTGCCCAGCCTGAAATAATATTTTTTTAAGTGTTTTGTAGAACTCACCAGTGAAGTTTTGTGAGGCTAGAGTTTAATTTGTGTTGTCACTGACAGGAGAGATGATACCTTGGATGACCTGGTACATTCCTATGTAAGAGAGAGCAGTGGTGTTGCACATACAGACAGACGCTCGCCACCTGGCAGTCTGAATTCAGGCAGGTGCTAAATATCTCCAGTGCCCCATCCTGAGTGGGAGTAGACTCAGTAGTCAAATTTTTGACTACTGATTTAATTTCCTTAATGATTATAATTCAGAATTTCACTTCTTCGTTATGATTTTGGCAACTTACATTTTCCAGGATTTTGTTCATCATATCTAAAATTTGAAATTTACTGGCATAAAGTTCGTTATGATTTTTTTTTGTTTTTTTGGCAATGACCACTTTAATCAAGTAATGAAAGTTATCACAAATAATAGAACAATTTGCATTACGTGTGTCCTAATTTGATACAACAGTAAAGTATGAATTCACCTATGAACTGCTTAACCATACAATTTATCAGCTAAAAGGTTCATTTCTGAGAGTGAAATTACATGTTATTAATAATTATACCCAAATGATAGATATAAACTAGACATAGATAACCCTGGATTTATCCTTACCTATAAGTATCCTAGCCAACATGTTTAGACTGAAACTTATCACAATGAAACATTCAGACAATTGACCTGTCCTCTTCACAAAAGTCTAAGTCATGAAAAAAACAGGACTACTCTAGATTAAAAGAGACGAAAGATACATAATAACCAAATTGTGATGGGTTTAAATGCTATATGGGGGGAAGCTACAAAAGGTATTTTTGGGTCAATTAGGGAAATTTGAATATTGACAGTATATTAGATGATATTATGTAATTTTCATTAATTTTCTTAGGAGTGATAATGGTACTGTATTTATTATACAGGAGAAAATCTTTTTTTTTTTTTAACACAAGTGTCATAGCAACTTTATTTGAAGTAGTAGAAAATGGGAAACAACCAGTGTAAATGTCCATCAACAGATAAACAGATAAGACTAATTGTAGCATATCCATACAATGAAATACTACTTGGCAATAAATGTATGACCTATGGATACATGCTACAACAAAAATGAGTGTCAAGTTATTTATTTTGTGTGAGAAAGCCAAACCAAAAAAAGGAAAAGAGTACATACTATATGATTCAATTTATATAATATTCCAGAAAATGCACCTAATCTATAACGATTAGCTATAGATCATTGATTAGAGATGGGGTTGGAGAGTGTGGAAGTGTGCTGTGGGGAAAGCTGGATGAGAAGGAGCATAAAAGCCAGGCAGAAACTTTGGCAGGGGATGGACAGGTTCATTTTCTAACTTGTAGTGATGGTCTCACGGCTGTACACATATGAGAAAACTTTAATACTCTTGAAACATATGTAGTTTATTATATGTTAATTCTTCCTCAATAAAGTTATTTTTAAAAACTGTAAGGCAGGCTGGGTGTGGTGGCTTATGCCTGTAATCCCAGCAGTTTGGGAGGCCAGGGTGGGTGGATCACCTGAGGTCAGGAGTTTGAAACCAGACTGGCCAACATGGTGAAACCTGTCTCTATGAAAATACAAAAAAATTAGCTGGGCGTGGTGGTGTGTGCCTGTAATCCCAGCTACTAGTGAGGCTGAGGCAGGAGAATCGCCTGACCCCAGGAGGCAGAGGTTGCAGTGAGCCAAGATTACACCACTGCCAGCCTAGGCAACAGAGCAAGACTCCCTCTCAAAAAAAAAAAAACAAAAAACAACAACAACAACAACGAAAAACATGTAAGGCAAAAAACAAAAGAGAAGATCTAACTTCTTAGTAAATGTGTTCACCATTAGGGTGTTTATAAAAGAGATGTCATTCTTTATTAATATAAGAGAATATTCTGATTCTTAGAAAACGTACACTTAGGCTGGACGTGGTAGCTCATGCCTGTAATCCCAGCATTTTGGGAGGCCAAGGCAGGAGGATCACCTGAGGTCAGGAATTTGAGACCAGCCTGGCCAACGTGGCAAATCCCCGTCTCTACTAAAAATACAAAATTCAGGCAGGTGTGGTGGTGGGCACCTGTAATCCCAGCTACTTGGGAGGCTGAGGTGGGTGGATCACTTGAACCCAGGAAAAGGAGGTTGCAGTGAGTCAATATTGCACCATTGCACTCCAGCCTGGGCAACAGAGTGGGACTGTCTCAAAAAAAAAAAAAAAAAAAAGGAAAATGTACACTTAATATTTAAGGGTGAAGTGTTACAAAGCCTGAAACTTACTTTCAATTGATCAATGAAAAATATATATAATAAGTAAATACACACTCATATGTATAATAAAGAGAAATAGAGAAATAAATGTGGCAAAATATATAGGTATTCAATGCAACTCTTCTTTCAAATTATCTGTAAGTTTGAAGATTTTTCAAAATAAGTCTGAGGGAGGAGCAGTCCAAAAAATATATATTTTTTTACCTTGAAGTCGCTCATCAGTGAATATTTTGTTTGTTTGGTTCCAGGTGCTATCTATAAATATAATTTTTTTCAGTGTTGTGCCTTTGCACTTGCTGTCATTCAAATCACAGAACTCTTGTTCTTCAGTTCTTTTGCATTTAAAAGATGACTTGTCAGGGTCATCATTTTTGCCGCTAACATTATTTTGAATCCTTTTTTGCAGATGAAAAGAAATATCTTTTATTGAGATATTCTGAGGTCCAGGAAAAACGAGTGCAACTTCATGGTCCTTTTCTTCATATTCTGGAATACAAGAATATGTGTAAATGTTTACAAATTCAGATGCTAAGAGTTTTGCATGTATAGCAGTACTTTTACCATCTGTTTCATTTGGATGTTTAATGATGGCAATCTTCAATGGAAGCTTCACAAGTGGAATCTGTTCAATAGGAACATTTTCAACTGGAACGTAACATGTATAGCAGTAGAACATTCTGGAACCACCACATTTGAGACATTTTGATCTCCCACTTTGCCGAGCTTTTTGAAGAACTTCTTGAGATGCTAAACATAAGTTTTGAAGGGGATCTTCTGAAGCTATGGAAGTAGTTTGTGACTGTTTCGTTTCCACAAATTTTGATTTATTTTCTTCACTTCGTTTGAGAAATAGAGGTGGATTGAGAGACAGTCTTCATTCAAACAAAAGTTTAACAGCTACTTCTAAAACACATATCACAGGTGCACTGCGAGCCCTCGAACAGTTCCACGCGTCTCCAGCTCCGCCCGAGCCACGTGCCGGGCCGTGATCGCGCACGGACCAGACGGTATGATATTCTTTTATCTGTTTAATGTCTTTTATCTGTACCATCTGCAGTGATGCCCATTTTCATTCCGCATGTTGGTTGTGACTTCTTTCTTTTTCCTTGGGCAATATTGCTAGAGGCTTGTCATTTCATTAGTTGGTTCTTTTCAAAGAACCAACTTCTGGCATATTGGTTTTCTCTACTGAAGGTTTGCTTTCTGTTTCACTAATTTCTGGTCTTATTTTAAATAATTCTATCCTTCTACTCTATTGGTGTTATTTTGCTATTCTTTTTCTAATTTCTTGTGATGTACGCCTAACTAATTAATTTGCAGTCTGCCTTCTTTCCTTGAGAACTTGTTTGGAGGTTCTAGCAGAGGAGTGCAGCTACTTGTATACCCTTGACTGAAGACCGGTCCTCCTCTATCGGGGATGGTCATCCTCTTCAGCCGAGCACGCAGCTTTGGGAGGGACACACATGGAGCGGTGAGGGAGGAAGGGGAACCCGCCTCGCCAGCCAGTTCAGCCGAATCAACTCTGGCGATCAATGGGGTGACAGATGTCTCAGCCAGATCACCCTCACATCCTTATTTCCTACTATATACAGTTCAGGCTATAAAATTGCCCTCTAAGCAATCCCACAAATTTTGATATGTAGTGTTTTCATGATCATTCAGTTCAAAGCATTTTCTAATTTCCATTATGATGTCTGTTTTGATCCATGACTTATTTAGAAGTATTTTTTTTAATTACCAAACATATTGTGATTTTTGGTTCTTTTGTTATTGATTTCTAGCTTAGTTGTACTGCAGTCAGAGAATATACTCTATATTGATTCAATCTTGTGAAATGTGTTGATATTTGATGTCCTAGTATATGGGGAGTTTTGGTAAATGTGCTATGTGTGCTTAAAAAGAATGCATATTCTATGGTTGTCAAATGTACTGTTCTGTCCATTCAGTCAAAATTACTAATTGTTTTGCTTAAATCTATGTTCTGATTTTTTTGTCTGCCTCTTTTATTAGTTATAAACAGAGGCATGTTAAAATCTCTCACTATGATTGTGGATTTTCCATTTTTCTTTTTAATACTTTCAACTTTTTTTCATATATTTTCAGGATTGTTTTATAGCTCAGAATATAACCTATCTTAGTGAATATTCCATAGGTGCTTGAAAAAAATATATATTCTGCTGTTGTTGGATGATGGAGAGTTCTATTACACATCAATTTGATGCTGTTGTTGAGTGTCTTTATTTCTATATCCTTGCTGATTTTCTGTCCAGTAGTTCTGTCTAGCAGTAGTAATTGGCAGTTGTGGGGTGTTGAAGTCTTTACCTATAATTGCGAATTTGTTTATTTTGCCTTTCAGCTCTATCAGTTTCTGCTCCATGTATTTTGGGATCCTGTTTTTGGCGTGCACACATTTAATGGGCTTTCAATGAACTTTTAATTTTGTTTATTTTGGTCATAATTTCTAGAAATTCTGATGAGTTTTTCATCAAATCTGGTGACTTTCTATAGTTTCTTTTTTCTTTAGATATGAATACTGCTTTTAAAATCTGTATCATACAATGCCAGTTTCAAAGTCTGTACAGGTTATTTCTGTTGTCTGTTTTTTCTGATAGTTCTTAGTCATATTGTTTTATTTTGTGCCTAGTTATTTTTGAATGTTTTCTGGTGAATGCTCCTAAGCAGTTATTTGTGAAAGATCCTCCAGATCTAAGATAGATATTCCAGAGACACTTCATATTTGCTTTTGCCAGGCACCTAGAATTATTAAAACTCATGAATAACCTAAAATCAAATTCCTGGCTTGAGTTTTTTTGGCTACTCCAGGATGGGAGTTTCAAATCTGAGCAAGGACTCATGTGTGGCTGCTTCTTCCTAGGGATATTTTATTCTTTCACTTTTCCTCTTTTGCTTGTCTCAGCACTAAGGCACTAAGGCTTCTCAGAAGTTCTCTAGGATTAGGGGAAAAGGTGAATTAAGATCTAGTTTACCTTACCACTGAGGGTATAGCTCCTTGTGGGTTCAGCTTAATGTAGGGGAAGTCAACTCTGAGGCCTCTCAGTTTGGAAGGGATCCAGCCTGTGAATTCTGTTCTTCCCGACTTGCATGGCTGCCGATTCAAAGCTTAAGTGAGAAGTTCTGGCAAGTGATCAACAGGGCACCAGTGGCTCTGGTGCTCCCATAGCCTGCTAACCTCTCATGGTTACAGGTGTTTATCTCTCAGCTTTTTAGCTTTAAAAGTGAAGTTTGCTAAACAGAAGCAGAACAGAAAACCAATACTGCATGTTCTCACTTCTAAGTGGAAGCTAATGATGAGAACTCATGATTACAAAGAAGGGACCAACACACACTGGGGTCTACTTGAGGGTGGAGGGTGGAGAGTGAGAGAAGCAGAGAAAATAATTAATGGGCACTAAGCTTAATACCTGGGTGATGAAATAATCTGTGCAATAAACCCCCTGAGACATGAGTTTATCTACATAACAAACCTTCACATGTACCCTCGAACCCAAAATAAAAGTTTAAAAAAGGTGAAGTGTGGAAAACGTGCTACCCACCACTTTTTGTTGTTTTAATGGAAAAGTTGATCCTAAGAGTGTAGCCTGCCCCCCTGGAAACTGGAAGCATTTTCCATCCATGGTAATCCTGGCAGGCCCAGGCTCTCCTTCCTGAGGGCTGAGGTACCCCCTCCTTCAAGGGGATGGCAGAACTCAGCTGAGAGCAAGGAGGTCATATTCAGTTTTTGACTCCCACAACTGGCTCTTGAAACTCATTTCAGATGTAATGCTTGTGAAGGTTAAAGCTTTCATTTAAAAGAGCCAGGCTATATTGAGAGAGAAAAGGTTTATTTAAGTTCCAAAAGTTACTCTTAAAATAATCAAGAACCAGAAAACCCAGAGAATCAGAGCGCTCAGTTTCACTAAAGCCCACAGAGCAGTAAAAAGAAAAGAATGTGAAAATGAAAACAAAAGGCCCTTTTTGGCCTGAGGGTGAGGTGAGGTGGAAGAATGGGCAGAAGGGCAGAGAAGAGCCTGATAGACAATGTCTGTGGTGACAGTTTAGACAGGCATTAGGCCTGCTCCCTATACTCTCATACCCTGCAGAGATAAACCTAATTTGTATTGGGGTTTGGGAGGGCATAGTTAAGAGGCCCAGTTAAATCTGGCAATGGTAGAGCAGTGGAGTTTATATTTTGCTTCCCACCTGGAATTCTGGAAGACCACCTTGCATTGCCCTGTGCCAATACACAACGGCACTGACAGAATAGAAATGGCATGTGGTGTGTATAGCAGAGAGAGCTTCAGAACACCCTCCTTCAGCTTTGGCAGGGCATGGCACAGATCCACAGCAATTCTAAGTCTCCTAGAGAGGAATAGTGAAGAAGGCTGAGAATTGGCAGTCAGCAGGTGCCTGGGCTACTAGCGGGTAGATACAGGGTATAGGGAGTACAGTCCAAAGCCAGGCATTGACAGTACCAGGGGGAGCCAAGGCACAGGTCCAGACAGCAGGGATATAATGCCTGAGACAAGAGAAGCTGAGGAGGCTTCAATAGTGGAGCGAGAGTGGATAGATGCCAGTGCCTAAGATTAAGGACAGATCCCTTGGCTAGAAAGTAGTGAGGGCAGCTGCCCTGTTTTGGAAGCCAGGATGCTAAGCCATCCAGGATGCTTAATGCACTCTTGGGGAGGTAGGCAGGAAAAAATGTACTTGATTAATAACTAACCTGTAAAAGACTACGTTGAAAATTAAAAAGTTTACCACTTCAGGAACCCCTTGAAGTGGCAAATTTTTTCACAATTCATGGAAATGGTGGCTTAAGATCAAGTTGAATGTTATAGAAAGCAAAGTAAGTTATCTTTCTGCACATCTGAGCTCATGTTATACATGGGACATGCATGCTCCTTCTTTTTCTCTTCCTGTTGAAAAGAAATGGGGGTTCGGAGGACTAACTCCTGCTGGGTGCTGACTTTCTTGAGCAATTTACATACATTTAGCCTTCACATTAATTTCTATTTTATAGAAGAAAATGGTGGAAGGACAGGGCTCTCTCCAGGCAGCTCTGCTGGGCATGTTGGATACCCAGGTGTCACCTGTGATGGTTTAGCTCATCTTGATAGGGCAGGCCCTGCATTGAGAAATCAATGCTTTTTTATAGCACCCAGGAGAGGAGAGTCAATAAAAATAACAATTTGATCTAAAACTCCTTCTTGCCCTCCAAATGGTCGTAAGTCCAAGCCTTTGCCCTTCCCCACTGCTCTTGGCCACAATCCCAGTGACCCTCCCAGCCCCTCCCCTACTAGATGCAGATACTTCTCCTGTGACCTTCTGCTGCTCAGACACATCTCCATGACAGCACCTGTATGAAAATGATTCATCTGCCTGTGCCTTTCCCATGACACTGAGCACTCCTTAAGGACATGAACTTGTCTTTTCGTTCTGGGTAACACGACGAGCACATTAGTTAGAATGAAGATATACCATCCTTACAGACAGAATTCCTTGTTTATCTCTACCCTCTCTGAAAACTAAGAAAATGATAATAAAGGAATAAATAAAGTATGAAATCACAAGGGCAAAGAGAGTGCAAAAGGAGACAATAGTTGGGAAAATGCAAAACATTTTGGACACTGGAGAGCTGATAAAAAATGATAACAAACCAAGCAGAGTCTTCTGCATGCAGGGAAGGCAGTAAGAGGCAAGCTGTGCAGTAGCAGAGGCCCGGAGTGGCTCAGGAATTGGAGGAGCCAAGAACCTCTCCAGGTGGGGGTGCCAGAGGGCCTGAAAACAGGAGGGCCAGTTGAGAGTTTGTATGAAGAGTCCTTAGATCCACCCCAGCCTCCAATCGCCTACGTTATCCTCCCATTGTGGCAGAAGGGTGGATATCTGCTTTCTGCCTGGGTTGGACCAGAGAGAACCTTTATTCTCAAATATAGGCACAGCTGAGGGAGGGGAAGTAACATCTTTAAGACAGAAAGATTAAGTATGTTTCCCAGAATGTCTCTCTGGGGAACAGACCTACCTAGGAAAAGACACCAACACCTATACACATTTGGGGGTCTTGAACCTAGGGCCTGATCATATAACCATGAGGTCTACCAGCTTTACATTCACATCCAGAGCTTCTAGCCTGCATTTAGGGCCTGATTTGCAACCATGAGTGGACAGTCTAGGAAGAGACAAATTTTGGAAAGGTGCTTACCATGAAAGACAGAGACTAAAACAGCCACCAGGAGCAAAGGAACTTGGAGGATACAAAGGCAATGCAGAAATTGTATGCAGCATTTGCAGGAATTGTATAGTACAAAGAAGAAAAGACTAGAGGTTTAATATAAGAGGTACACACTGAACTAATAGAAATTTCTGAAAGAGAACAGGAAAACTGAAGAAATTATCAAATAAATAAGACATTCTATTTTCTCAGACTAGAAGGACATACATTTTCAGAATCAATGGTCCTCTGAGAATCAACATTTGGCATAAAAGAAGATTCACACAATGGCAAAACATTATAAGATTTTAGATGAGTAGGTTTAAAGAGAAGGTCCTGAAAGTTTCAAAAGAGAAAACCAGAGGTTTAACATACAGAACTGGAAAGCAGGATAGCATTGGATTTCTCAATAGCAAGTCTTGAATCCAGGAGACAGTGGAGGGAAGTCTTCAAAATGTTAAAGGAAAATCATTTCCAACCTTAATTCTACATTTGGCCAAACTACCAATCAATTGGAACAGGTGTCAGCAGGCTTTTTCCATTATGGGACAGATAGTAAATAGTTTAGGCTTTGCAGGCCACATACAGTTTTTATGGGCCACATACAAGCTTTGTTGCATAATTTTAAAAGCCATTTAAAAAATGTAAGCAAACCATCCCATAGCTCACAACATGAATGAAAATAGGCTATGGGTCAGATTTGGCTGTGGGCTGTGGTTTGCTGCCCTCTGAAGTATGGCATGAAGTTGTGTTCATACGTGCTAGGTCTCAGAAAATTTACCTCCTCTATACCCTTTCTCACAAAGATGCCAGAAGACGCACTCCACCACCCAAATAAGAGAGTAAACCCAAAAGCAGAAGGCATGGGATCCAAGAAACAAGGGTTTTGAATCAGGAAACAGGCACAGAGAATCCCCAGGGAGACAGTGAAAGGTAATCCCAGGATGACAGTATAGTGGGTACAGAGAGCTGGATGTCCAGCTAGGACCTGGAGGGCTTCAGGAGGGATATGGACAGATACAAAATGGAGCAGACAGATCATCTGATGAATTTGCCTGTACTAAGAAGAGTTTTAGAGATCTTTTGGTAAAATTGGGCCTGAATTAATGATAGGCTTAAGGAACTAAGGCAACAAATACATGAACAATTATTAACTCTAGGAAAAAACCCAAAGTTTATATGGGAGGCAATGGAATCATAGTGCACTGCATGGTTTTGTTGACACTATTTACACAGACATAAATGTGAACAATAATATGAATCAAACCCAAAGTTATGAGCTAATCAATTTGGGAGCATGTGGTGGAGGCGAGCTGTGAATGGGAGGGTGGAGGTGTGAGAGAGTGAAATCTTCATTTTTCCTGAAGGAAGCCAAGATATATTATCTAAATCTGAAAAAACAAGATATAACAGTATAAGCTTGTTATTTGGAAATGCGGAGTCAAGTACCAGAGAAAACATCTGAAAGAGTCATAAGTGATTGCTCTGGGAACCAGGAATCAGAAATGAGGATGGAACAAATAACACTGTAAGCCTTAGAGTAACAACTTTTATTATCTAATAAATTTATAAATATGATATATAAAATAAGCTTAAAAATTAATGCATGCTGTAGAACTATTATAGTCTACTGAAAAGTGAAGGATAAAAAGTTAATAAAACATATCTAAGATGTTAATATGGTTTATATTATAGTTCATTTTGTATTTTTTTGTATACTTTTCTTCAAATCATATAAATTCACTTTTAATTCTTCTTTATTTAGATTATATCATAAGTGTTTTTCTTGGTCATTAGCACTCTTGAAAACATCACTTTTAATAGCTGCATAATGATATGGATTAAAAATATATAAAAAAATTTGCATTAGAATCCAAATATGACTATCTTTGTAGATCTTGGTTCCAAGTCTTGGATAGTTTTTAAAGATAAATTATTGGAAAGAAAATTACTGACTTGAAAATTTTGGGGGCGTTTTGCTATATCTTGCTAAACTGCTTTTCAGAAATTCTGAACAAGAAGAGAAAGTCATCAGCAGGTATGAAAGATGCCATCTCATTGCGTCAGGCCATACTGGGACTGTCCATTTAAAAACACCTTTGCCAGTCTGTAGGAATATTTCGTGGTTTACAATTTGCATTTAAAATTACAGATGTGATTTTAAATTTCTTATTAGACATTTCTATTTCTCTTTTATGAACTGCCTGCTCACATTCATTGATCATCTATCTATTGACACATATGAACTATGTTAATAAGTATAGTCATCCCTTGGTATCCATGGGGGATTGGTTCTAGGACCTCCCATGGATACCAAAATTCACAGATGATTAATTCCTTTATATAAAATGGTGTAATATTTGCATATAACCTACACACATCCTTCTGTATACTTCATCTCTAGATTACTTATAATATCTAATACAATGTAAATGCTATGTAAATAGTTGTTATACTGTATTGTTTAGAGAATAATGACAGTATTTTTTCCCCTGATTTTCTTTTATCTGTGGTTGGTTGAATCTGGGGATGCAGAACCCATGAATATGGAGGGTTGACTATATATTAAATATTTGCCTGTTGGGTATTTTTGGCAATCATATAGAGAGGACTGTCTTCCAAATCACGATTTCCCTTTCACTCAACTCGTGTCTGGCTGGTAGGAATTAGGCCCAGGTCTTAGAATGACTAAGTTTCCCCACTCCCTGTGAAGTAAAGCCTCAGGTCTTCATCTCAGGGATCATTTATTCTGTCATTTTCTGGGTTGTTATTACACCTCTGCTCTATTGTCTTGCATCAATTCTGTATGTCTCATCTCATAATTATCATCCCCTTATCTTTTTCTTGAGTTCTGGAAGAATTCCTGGGACTTGTGTTCTAATTTTCTATTTAGTGCCAGAAATAGCCTTCCTGCTGCCCTCCCTGAGCACTAGTTGGGCAATGGGATTTTCATTCCCAAAGCATTTCACTGTCCACAGACTGCACCTTTTTCTTGACAGGCTGTTCTTTTGCTATTATCACATTTTTCTGTTGAGTCTCATGGAGAACCAGAAATTTAAAAATTTTATATTCTTAAATGGAGAGCCACTTGCCCTGAATCTGCTGCCTGGTCCCTACTTGGGAACTGCAGTCCCTTTTCATATGACCTATGGCTTTTCTCTGATGAGTCAGCCTTTTCCAGAAAGGTCTGTCTGTCCCTTATGGGCTGCTGGGTGGCCCTCTCAGAGCCTGGGTAGGTCCTGTTTAATTATTTTGCTCATGGCAAAAGGATAAAGGCAACATTTAGGCCTACCATAATTTTTTCTCTACCCCTGGAAATACACTGCCTGTGTAGTTCCAGGAGGTAGGTGCAGGTCAAAGGAAACAGCCATTGATAGGGAATTCTCCACATTTAGGTTTTATGTTATATATATGCGGTAGGAAATCAAACTGCTTTTTTTCCCCTCCAAATACTTAAGTGACTATATTGTTTTCTTTTACTAAACAACCTACCCCCGACTCTTTTTTGTTTTTACCTTATTTTTTGTTTTTACCTTATATTATCTTTTGATATAGAGTCATGTTCCATTATGCTGTCTGGAGTCAGTAACGCACTCATTTAATCACTTTCAAAAACAATTGCCTTTTGATATCTCTGAAAACTTTCTGAGGACCTGGTTAGTCTTCTGGGAGAACCTCTGGATACTTTTCTCAAGTTAATAAATAAAGAAAAATATCCACCCATTGGCATTTTCACCGGAAAGCCAATCAATAAATGGTTGTTTTTGGAGGAGCTGGCCATGGTTCCATTTAGTCCAGCCTCAGAGCAGGCCGAGCTGCTGCCTGCTGCCCTTGGTGCCCTTCATGTATGTGGTTCAGGTTAGTCTGGGTAACAAATGTCCTTGGCTGTTCATCTTGTGAATGGGATCTTTTTTCTACTATATTTTTGTCATGTGTATATATATATTTTTTCATTACATTGCATTACAACCATTATATAGGAAATCCCATACTTTGATTGGTTTGAGTCTGGGCTACCTTACTGAACTTATTAGTTCTAATAGTTTTTCAAATGCTTCTCCTGCACTTTCTAAGGACACAGTAACACCACCTGCAAATAATGAACACTGAATCTCCTTTCTATAACTATATTTCTTATTTTTGACTGATACCATTGGAAAATAATGGTGGTGAGTAGGCATTCTTTTCTATTTCCTTGCTTCTGTGGGGATGCTTTTGAAGTGTTACGCCATTATGCATCATGCTAAGGAAGGATCCTTACAGTTCTAATTTACTAAGACCATAAAAAAATCCCCAAGTAGGTGTTGGATTTTATTGAATGACTTAAGTGTGTATTGAGATGATGATTTAAGTTTCATAAAAATATATTATCTTAGTAATGTGGTATATTAATAGATATCTTTATTGTATGTTGTCCTTGAATACCTAGGATAAATGCTACCTGGTCTTGTTGAATTATTCTTTTATTAGCAATTTGATAACCTACTACTTTATATGGGTATTTTGCACCTAAGATTATATTGTTAAACACTAGCTGTAATGCCACAATATCCTTATTCAATTTTCTTTGTGCTAGAAAATGGCTATGGTAGATTGAATTATTGCTCCCAATTCCTCACTCTGCCCTTATAGTATTATACAACCACATCTCTGCCACAGCCTCACAAAGGCCAGAATGTATTTCCCTGCCCCTTGACTTTGGAATTGGTTATGAGACTTGCTTTGACCAATGGGATAGTAGCAGATGGGACATAAACAGAAACTTAAAGCTTGCTTGCTTGGTGGGGCTTGCAATCCTCTGCCTGTGCCATCTACATGAGAAGAATACATAAGGCAGCCACTTCCTCTCCTAACTCTCCTAAACCTCAGAATAGGAGAGGAGGAACACATCTGTCTCAGCTGACTCAAGATCTGTGATCAAGAAATAAACTGCTTATTCTTGTATGCCATTGAAAATTTGCAGTTTTTATGCAGCTGAAGCTGACCAATATAATGTCTTACCTGAAAACAAACAAAAAAGTGTGTGGATACTATTTTAAGACTTAAATAATTAGAATTAGATAACAGATGAACAGCTCATGGCACTTAGCCTGTGCTTGGCAATCATCACTCCCTCCATTCTCTGGCCTGGTAGGCTCACTAGAGGAGAGAATTGTGACAGATGGTCTTTTCAAAACATGGCCACAGGATCATCTCATCTCCTGGTTTACATGCTCTTCTAGAACCTGGCCACTCTTCCATTGAGAGGTGAAGTCTGTGTTCCTCCTAGGGGGCTGGGGTAGGTATTTGTGACTGCTTTACTCAATGGCAGAAGTGATACTTTGTGACTTCTGAGGCTAGGTCATAAAAATGCCATGCACTTACATCTTATGGTCTTGGGGCACTTGGTTTTAGAACCCAGCTGCCATGAATGGGTTCTAAAAAACGCCCAAACTCGCCTACTCAGAAAGACCCCACGGAGTGGCCACATGCATGTGCTGTGGTCAGTGTCCAACATCCAGCACCAACTGCCAGACACATGAATGAAGAGTCCCTGGATGACTGCAGGGACTCCACTTGGTCACAGTCCTCAAGACTTCTCAGCTGAGTCCCCAGGTATCATGGAGCAGGGACAAGCCACCCAATTGTGCTCTGGTGAAATTCCTGACCCACTGAATCTATGAGCATAACAGAATGGTCAATTTACACCAGTAAGTTTGGGGTGGTTTGTTATATACTGATAACTGGAACAGGAATGGAGGTTCAAAAAGGTTATGTGATTTTTCCCATGGTTATACTACCTGAAAATGGTAGGCTTGAGATTCAAACCCAGGTTTGCCCATATTTTTTTTTTCTACTGCACTGTACTGATGATGGACAGTGAATTTTGGAGATGTAGTAGCTAAGCCAGGCAGGGCTAAGAAGGGTACCACTAAGTAGCTCCACCTCCAACTATGTGTAGCCCCAAACCAGGTCACTCTAAGGTGTGATGGAAAAACTGCCCCTTCTAGAGCTGACCATCCCCCTCAGCAAGACTGGGCCTCAATAAAATGTTATTGCTGCTTAAAATGCTAGCAGCCTCACAAACCGTGAAGCAAAAGACTTAATAGCATTCCAAACTGTAAAGACTTCATTATTTCCACAGAGAATGGCTTGGCACATTTATCAGCATTTTATTAAAAATTGCCATACATATTTAAAACAAAACTACATGTGTCAAAACAATTGAGAAAAGCATTAAGTAATGCTCAGACGTGGCTGCTCTGTAGCACAGGCTGGTTACTAATTTGCCTCTTCCCTTTTGTAGACTTCAGTTCTGGGGCTTTTGCTGGGAGAAGCTTGGTGTTTCTGTGGGCACAAGCACAGTCTGGCCTCTACCACCTCATGCACACTTTTGCCCATTTTCTTCTTCCGTTGGTTGTGTTGGCTGAAGTGCACCCTGGGAAACAAAGGCCTTGAAAGATAAAAATCTAAGAGATCAGGAGCAACTGTCGCAAGTGGTGTTAAGAATCAAGTAACAAAGAAGCTGGGGGTAATATAACATGTTAAGAAAAAACATAAAAAAGACCAGAATCTCAACTAAATGGTTATGCATGCTTTTACAAACAGACTATTGTGATTAAACCTCGCCTCTAAGTGAAGCTTGGAAAATATGGTCTGGCTGTGGCTACTGAGACTTTGAGGCCATTTTAGCACCATTGTCTTTATTTTGCTCATCAGTCTTCAAGCTTATTTAATGTTTTGCATCTTTTTTTGTTTCTCCAGAGAGCTCTTCACCTGTGTGATCCAAATGAATTTGAGACCACCTATTTACTGCCCCACCCTGGGTCCTGCTGGCCAGAAGTGCCCATCAATTTCAAAGGCCTCTGTGTGACTGGATTGAGGAAGCCAAGAGCAGGGAGAAGAATAGATGCAGGTCTTCCCATTACTCCAAAATGGAGCCTGGCCCTCTGGCAGCACAGTCGGCCAGCTGGGACCACGGTGGCCATTACTGGAAGTGTGATCATCCGCCCTCTCTCCTCAGTGCCCTTGGAATATGTGCTCTTTTGTCTGCCTTCAATTTCTCTTACTTCTTTGTGTGTGAAGAGTCTTCCCTTCAATCAGCAAACTCTTCCTGCACACTATAAAGCCCACTTTGGTCTTCAGAATCTTTCAGTGCCTGAGCTTGTCAGTATGAGGTTTCTCTTTCTTTATTTCCAAATGTCCTGCTTTCTTTGTGTGCAACTTCTTAAGGATTTGGCAAAGTAAACAACAAAGCAGCAATATTTCATAGGGTTTAGACTTCCCTTTGGTCCCGGATAGAAAGGATTTTTTTTTTTTTTTTTTTGAGATGGAGTTTTGCTCTTGTAGCTCTGGCTAGAGTGCAATGGCACAGTCTTGGCTCACTGCAACCGCTGCCTCCTGGGTTCAAGGGATTCTCCTGCCTCAGCCTTCCGAGTAGCTGGGATTACAGGCACCCACCACCACGCCGGCTAATTTTTTTTGTATTTCTCAGGACAGACAGCATTTCACCATGTTGGTCAGGCTGGTCTCGAACTCCTGACCTCAGGTGATCAACCCGCCTTGGCTTCCCAAAGTGCTGGGATTACAGGCCTGCCACCTAGATCTATTCTTCTCCCTGCTCCTGGCTTCTTCAATCCAGTCACACAGAGGCCTTTGAAATTGATGCTTGCCACCACACCTGGCAGAAAGGATGTTTTTGTTTCTTCTTTCTCCTGTTCCTTTCTCTGCAATCATCTCTCTGAGTCTCAGACATGTGGCACTGGTTGGCTGGCAGCACCTTCTGTGTGTCTGAGCCCTTACAATGCTTCCAGAGGAGGGGGTGCTCCGTTGGGGTCCTGCCTGCTTTTGGAGTATTAGAATCTCCTTTTTTGCATGCCTCTGTCTCTCATCATTTAACACCCAGCTGTGTCTCTCTGCCCACTGACCAGAATCTTTTCGCAGTAGGTGAGTTTTAAGAAGCAGTCACCAGAACTCCCAAATGCTAGGGTCTCATGGCCCCTTAAAAACTCATTACCTTCTCTTTGGGGTCCTCAGACCTGGCAGGAACCTCACATAGGAAGAAAGGCAGCCAGGGAGCAGGCAGTGAGGACAGGTTGTAATCAGGCAGTTCTGGCTGGGCATGAAGTCTGCTCCTGCTGAAGGCAAGCTGCTCAACGCTGCACTGGACATCCTCCACATGTGGAATCTGGGCAAAGCAGCACTGTCCTCTATTAACAAATAACTGAGCCTGGGCAACCTGTTACTTCAACTGTCCTTTCAAGCCAGGCTTTGCAGTAACAGGAATCTGAGGTCCAGCATGCAGAGACAGACCTAAGTGTGAGCCTCTGCTACTTATGAGCTGTGTGACCTGGGGCAAATTACTTAACCTCTCTATACCCTATTCCCTTCACTTGTGCAATAAGAATAAATAATACCACACACTTCGGAGGCATGGCGTAAGTCTCAAATGACTAATATAGGGATAGTTCAGGGGCAGTTACATGGTTGGAGAGCGCACTAGAAATATCAGTAGAAGCTGAATTTTCCCCTACCTGCCTCCTTGTTTTCACTACAAATAGCATTTCCTTTCCTGCTTTTAAGGCAAGAGGGGAACACACTGATTCTTTAGCAGACAGTTTAGCATGTACTTCAAGCCAGAGAGTGTACCAGCAATGTGGATCCAGAAATAAATATGATGGGAGCCCTGCCCTCACAGGATGGGGTTGGGGGTGGGGGATAAAGTCCTAAGGGAGATGGACAGTCACCACATGGGTAGTCACTGCTGGGCAGAAACACATGAGGGAAGCATCAGGAGCCCAAAAGGAAGAAGCTCTGAACAGGTTGGAACACATTTTCTGGAGCATGGGACATTGAAACTGAATCACCTACAATGTTGAAGGCAGATGGTAACCTAAGAAAGGTAAAGCCTTGTTAATCAAATCAATTCTTTTCACTTTAACTGTATTGGAAAGATACTTTAAAAAATCTTCATAACAACTGAAGCTCAATGATGCCTTGATTCTGCATTAATATCCTTGCCCATTTCTTGATACGTTTTCAATTTACCTTCATGGTAATTTACACTCAAGGAAACTGTCCAAGATATGCAGGGGATTCAATAAAATAGGTCATGGAGTTAAATGCTGTGGTGAAACACAGGGCTTAATTTTATGGATAAAGTGTAAACTGCTTAGCTGCCTTTTTTGCATTATTCATGTTAAGACTAATGATTACTCACTAAATGGGAAGGAATCACTGTAGAAATCAGGAAGTCATTTTCTTAATTCTTTAAGCACATCTGGTGGAGTTGTGGACTCTGCCCTTGAGGTTAACAACATTGTATTAGGGAAGAGACCTGCTTGGCCCACCAGTCAACCTCCCTTGCCTGGGCTGCTCCTGAAACTGCTACAGGAACAGGAAGCTTAAAACAAGATTTTTTCCTAGAATTGACACTGGGTAGAATGAGCAGGATAGAAGACAATATATTAATGTCAGTTCCTTCTGGTATTTTTCAAAGTGAAGTCTGCATTGATGTCATTGACAAAAATGCAAATTCCAGATTGTAACCAAATATGCTTACTGGCAGTGAGGTTTAGGCACTTTAATTATTCACAAGCATCCCAGGCAATTCTTATGTGCTAGTGGAGAACCCCAGATTGGCATTGGCTGTAGAGAGACCACTTCCTTCCAGTCATCCAAGGTTATTTTATTAACCTAGCACTGGGTTCCAACATAAACAAGGGCTACTTTTCTATAATGATCAAATTACTAATTTTAGAAGTATAGAATAAAAGGATATGGGTTTCTTAGATTGTAAATGTTTTATGCAGTTAATGTAATTTCATTTTTGAGGTTTGTTTCTAATAATATTCTTAATTTACATGTCTAATGGATTCCTTGTACACAATTCTGATTATGTAAATTTAAGATGATCTTTTCCACTTTGCAATACAAGACATTTAAAATAACCTAAAGTTGCCCATTCTCACTAAGCACCTGAAAATTAGTCCCTGTGGGGAAACTTTTTTTAAGTTTTATTTTTCTTTTTATTTCAAGTGTTGTTTATATTGTTTCTCTAACTGTTCTACCTAATGGTTGATAGGCACCTACCTTCCCCAAAGAAACAGGGTTAAGTGATCAAATATGTTTGGGAAACACGAGGGCAGACAAAGTGAAACAGACTTTTACTGCAGATTGCAGATCATTTGAGAGCCCTTAATGTGCACTGTAATTCTCCAAGAAGAGGGCAGAAGTCCCTGGGCTTCCCATGCTTGTTTAGTTTTTATGGATCCCTCTGCTGGACGAGTGTTCACAGGACCACACTTTGTGAAATACTCGGTCAGCTCTATCAGCAAATTCTATCAGGGGAATTGGTTGCTTTCATTTGGATGGTTTGCCCATGTTACCCAGACTTAGGAAGATATTTTACAATTTGGGGTGTATATGAGATATTTGGGGGCATTTTCTCCAATATCAACTTCCTACTTCTGAAATTCAGGTTAAAACACTGACCTAAATTACGGAAATCACAATCTACTTCACCATCACCAACAGTGCCACCTTCATCAAATCATGATCAGCATCAACCAACATGATGATTCCCACTACCACTATCACATTAATAGCACCACTACCATCCTACCATGCCCAGCAAGACAACTGCCATCACGGTCACTGTGACCAACACCATATTACCACCACTGCCACTAATATGCCCCATTGCTATGCCAATAACCACTAACACCATTACCACCACACTCCAACTAACCAATGCTGCTGCCATCATTACTGCCATGATCTGTACTACCACCGCTGCCACTAGTGCAAACATCACCACCACTGCTGTTAAAGCAGCCACCACCACTGCACCCACCGTCGCCACTGTCTTTTCCACATCCAGATGAAGAAAGAAGAGGAGATAGAAAGCGTAGTTTCATTATTCTAGGTTGTATTCAAAGGTTGGTCACTAGATATAATTGCACACATGTTCTCCTAGTTACTATGGCATCCCAATAGCCATCAAATGGAACCAGACATGGTATCACAGCAGAATCCTGAGGTCTAAGGTCTAGTTTAAATAAGACTTCTGATTCAAGGCAGGGGTCCCTCAATCACCTCTATGACAGGAGGCAAAGATGTCACACAGGGCTGCATGTCAGCTAAACTCATTGGAAGATTCATTTCTGCCTTCATAAACGTGGACACTGGGCTTCAGCTAGTTGTAAGGGAGCAGCCCTGGTGCGAGCCACGTAGCAACTAGAGGGGCTTTAAAATCAGCACAAAATTAAGTTTTATTGCTGCTTTGAGGAATGTTCAGGTTGGTGGGAGGGGATTACAGCAGACAAGTGTTTAATTTACTCAACTATATGCTCAAGTTTATGTAACTGAACTATGTTAAAGTAACATTTTATGTATGCATTGCTGTATATATTGCACATATATAAATGTACAATAATAATAAAGAGTGGCATATATGAGTCTCAGGAATTGTGCCAAAGGCTTTACATATACTCTCTTTAATCCTTTTAACTCCTGTATGAAAGGAGTGCGACTGTCATTCTCATTTTCCTAATGAACAAACTGTGGCATGAAGAGGTTAAATAATTAGCCTAAGCTTACAAAGCTAATTAATTGTGAGACTAAGATCTAAACCCAGGTAGTCTGGTTCCAGGGCCCATGATCTTAACAACACTCTACATTTTTAACACACTGTCTGCACATTGTCTACACACAGATGCAGTGTGTGTACATCAGTTGTATATATATATATATATCATCTTGCATGAGGTAATTTAAGGGATGTTCAAGGATATTGTTGATTATATGCAATTTATCTCGTGCTGATTTTTAAGCCTAGTCCCAGAGGAAATGCGAGTTCACTGAAATCAAAGGGGGAAAAAAAAGACACGAAAAACCAACAAGTGCAAAGCAATGTGGTGCAAACTGTGGTGGCAGAGCAACAACCACTCTCAGCAAAATCCTCATTAATTCATGCCAGTAAGTATGCAATGAGGAGCTGCAGCATGCAGGGCACTGGGTGGGGCGATGCCAGCCCTCCTGATCCTTATCCCATAACTTATCAGGTGTGTTCAAGTTCTTAGTGCGTCTCAGGAAAAAATATCTCAGGTTTGAATTGCTGCAAAGTTTTTCAAGCACATCCACAGATAGCAAGACCCACTGGAGGCAGATCAGCGATGAGTCTGAGGGCGGCACAAAGGGTGCTACCAGGTGATCATCAATCCTTCCTCCTCATACTTATTCATTCCTTAGACATCTTGATATTAGAAATTATTGGTTTGTGAATGCACCTATTGTTAACTCTTTCAACATACAAATACATGCAAACATATGTATATTCTACATATATGGACAGGCACAGATTTTTTAAGTTGGGCTCCCTCAAACAGAATTAATCTGTGAGGGTATAAACCCACTCCACAATGTCCACAGTGGGGCCAAAACCACTTTTGAGGTGATCAACTCTATGCTGGGAGCAGGGGAGTTCTGGGCTGAACTCAAAGATGCTTTTCAGCTCTAAAGTACCATCATCATCATCTTCCTCTCCTTTTCTCTTAAGTGCCCAGAATGTGCCAGGCTCTGTGCTGTTTACAGGGTTTATATTCTCACAAAAATCTCAAAAGCCAATTGCCAGAATTTCTCTAAAGTTTCTTAATTGTTTTGGCACAGGCTGGAAATGGTAGTGCTTGGATTTGAAAGCAGGCCCATTTGCCTGGCTTTGAAGTTTTTTTTTTTTATGTTTTTGGTGCTTGTTTTTACCATACTACGCACCTCTTAAATTCTTCATCTCTAAAATGGGGGAGGGGGCAATAATGCCAAGCACATGGGATTGTTTTGGCAATTAAAAAACTGTAAAATTCTTTTGTAAAATTTAAAGAGCCATGCACGTATAACATTACTATTATTTTGGTTTCGTTTGTTTTTTTTTTTCTGTAACAAATTTACTTAAATATCTAGATAATAACTTCAACATAATTGCCTTCCTTTGTAATTCTACATATTTTATTTTTAAATAATTTTAGACTTATAAGTGTTTTAAAGATAGTACAAAGAATTCCCATATATTCTTTATTCAGCTTCTACTAATGTTAATAACTTACATAACCATGGTACAGTGATCTGAACCAGGAAATTAACATTAATTCAACACTGATCTAGAGACATCATTTCTATTTCCCTATTGTTCCACGGTTCAATCTAGGATCTCACATTGCACATAGTTGTCCTGTATCTACAGTCTCTGCTAATCAAGGACAGCTCCTCGGTCTTCAGCACCTGGGCTTTTACAAAGAGCACTGGCCAGTTATTTTGTAGAACATCCCTCAGTTTGGTTGGTGTTCTCTCATGATTAGATTAAGCTTATTCACCTTAGGCAAGAATACCTCAGAACTGATGCTGTGCTCTTCTCAATACATCCTACGCCAGAGGGTACATGATGTTGATTTGTCTTGATTTTGGTCATATTAACTTTGATACTTGGTTGAGTGGTATATTCTAGATTTCTCCACATAAATTACTATTTCCCCCTGCATATCTGTAAATAATATGTGTCCTGTAAGAAAACACTTTGAGATTATGTAAATATCCTGATTCCCATCATATTTTGCCTACTAATTCTAGCATCCATTGATGATTCTGCTCTATAACAATTATTACTGTTATATTAGTTTGTAAAATAGTGATTTTCTATTTCTGACATTCTTTCTACAATATTAATTAGTATTCTACTGTAAGGAAGGACTGATCTTTCTCCTGCATTTCTGTATTCATCTAATCATTTATTTTTGTCAATATGGATTCATGGGTACTTATTTTATTCTGTGGGGTGTAATCCATTATCATTATTTATTTTGTTCCTCAAATTATCCCAGATTTGCCCAATGAAAGCTCCTTTAAGTTGGCTCCTGTGGCTTTTTTACATTCTCCCATCATTTAAGCATTTCCTTGCTTTCAGAACTGCAGGATGTTCAGGCTTATCTTGTAAGCTCCTTGCCCCAGCCCTGGAATCAACCATTTCTCCAAGGAGCCCTGGTTTCTTTTATTGAAGAATGGCATTTAGAAACCAAGGGGACTAGCTGTACTCATTGCTACTGAGGTTTCATGGTTTCTAAGCCCTCTTAGAGGGCAAAGCTAGAAAATTTTATATAAATATATAATTATATTAATTATATCTGCAACTATCTGTATCTGTCTATCCTCAAATGGGTACACATACCACTCTGCATTTATTTCTAAAACTATCCATCTGTATATATATTGAAAACTGTTCATACTGAAACCTCCAATTCCAATACAACACCAAAGAGTTTATTTTAGCCTCCTCTCCTTTATTCATAATTCCTTTCTTCAACTTAAGAAACCTGGCTCGATTATCTACAATCATTTACTCATTTGCTCAATCTTAGTACTTACGTAAAATAGTTTTAAAATTGCTCATCCACACCCCTGTGGAAAACAAATTACTAACTAGTGAACAGGACTTGTGTACACCTTTTCTTGTCCTTAGCCTTGCAGTATCCAATCACAATGCTGCTTTCCATATTACTGAGGTTATTTTCTTTCCTACTGCCCTCAGTGTGGCTATGTATTCATTTGTAATAGAGTCAGGCTCATTTGTTACTGTTTGCATTTCATCTTGGGTTCCCCTTGCATCCTGATTGGCTTTCATTGTATATTTAGTTTTTCTGGCATGTGATCCCATTGTTCTAATAGTCAGAGCTATATAAAGAGGAACACTCAGAGAAGGGTCTCTCTGCCCTCCTCCTATCTTCTACCCCTTTGCCATTTCCCCATTCTTTCTATTCTGTTCCCATCTACCCCTTGTAAGCCACCAATTTCATTAGTTTATAAAATCTATTCTTAAATGATTTTGTCCTTTTAAGATTTATTTTCCCTATAATTATCAGTAACTCATAAATTTCCCCAAGGCCTAACTCTGTCTTGACAACACCATCTTTAGGAATATTTATACAGATGCATCTATTCAATTCACTTTAATTAATGTCTTTGTGCTGTTTGGAATTTTACCTCACTCTGTTTTATCTGATGCATCCTGGGTTTTCTGAATGCTCTTTGCATGGTTTCTCTTTATGGTCTGTTTAGCAAAGAAGCCAACTGCTGGTGCTCCACTCTGAATGATCATCGCTTCCCATTTGGAAGACAAAGATGGTTACTGGCCTTAGCATATTAACCCTGGAGCTGCCTCCTCAGGAAGTGAAGAGTTGCGCTTGGCTGGCTGGTATAGCAGCAGCGACAGCAGCAGAGACAGTATGGCCTGCTCAGAAGGGGCGCCCTAGGTGCCAAGGACAAGGGCACTGGCTTTGCATTCTTTGAGACTGGGGCTTTACCTAACACTTGCAAAACTTATTACCCTTCCAGTCCTCAAGTTTCCTTGTACCTATAGAATAGGAATGTTAAAACTTACTTCACAGCACTGTTTTGAGGATGAAGTGGCTATTTGAAAGCTCGGGCACTGGAAGAAGTCCAGTGAAGGAGAGTGTCACTTTCTCACTTCACCCTATCATGCTTAATTAACATTTAGTTAATCAAATATGTTGTTTCTATTTTTTTGTATTTTTTTAAACTGAGATAAATGTAGATTTACATGTAGTTGTAGAAATAATAAAGAATTATCCCATGTACCCCTTACCTAGTTACCCCCAATGGTAACATCTTGCAATATTATACCACAATGTCACAATCAGGATATTCAGATAGATGTCATCCACTGATCTTACTCAAAATTCACTTATTTTCCATACACTCCTTTGATTGTGTGGTAGTTCCATGAAATTTCATCCCATCTGTAGTTTTCATGTAACCATCGCCACAGTCAAGGCACAGAATGCTTCACTTCCATCACTATAAGGAACCCTTGTATTGCCCTTTTATAACCACACCCACTTCTCTCCTGTCTCCCAAACTCCATCTCTAATCCCTGTTAACCACTAATATGTTCCTTACTTACACAATTTTATCATTTCAAGAAAGTTACAGATTGAATCACATAGTATGTAACCTTTTAGGATTGGTGTTTTTCACTCAGCATTATTCCCTGGAGATCATCCAAGTTGTTGCATGAATAATCTGTTTCTTTTATTGCTGGGGAGTAATCTATGGTATGGATGTATCACAGTTTAATTATTCGCCCCTTGAAGGACATTTGGGTGGTTTCTAGTTTCTGGCTATTATAAATGAAACTGTGATGAACATTTGTGTACAGGTTTCTGTGTGAACACAGGTTTTCATTTCTCTGGGATAAATGCCCACGAGTGCAACTGCTGGGTCATATGGCAATTGCGTGTTTAGTTTTACAAGAAACTGCCAGACTGCTTTCCAGAGTGGCTGTGCCATTTTAAATTCCCTCCAGCAATTGTAAGAGGTGCAGTTTCTCGGCATTCTTTCCAGAATTTGATGGTGTTGCTATTTTTTATCTTAGCCATTTTGGCAGGTGTGTAGTAATATCTTATTGTGGGTTTTAAGTTGCATTTCCCTAATTGTTAATGTTGTTAAATATTTTCTCATGTGCTTATCCGCTATCTGTGTATCCTCTTCGTGAAATCGTTCTTCATGTGTTTTGCTCATTTCCTGATTGTGTTTTAATTGTTAAATTTTGAAAGTTCTTTAGATATTCTAAACACTAGTCCCTTGTTGGATATGTGTTTTGCAACTCATTTGTTTTTTTTAAGAGACAAAGTCTTGCTCTGTTGCCCAGGCTGAAGTGCAGTGGCTATTCACAAGTGCTATCCCACTATTAATCAGCCCAGGAGTTTTCACCTGCTCTGTTTCTGACCAGGACCTGTTCGCCCCTCCTTAGGTAACCTGGTAGTCCCCCACTCCCAGGAGGTCACCATATTGATGCGGAACTTAGTGGATCAGCATAGCGCATTACAGCCCAGAACTCCTGGGCTCAAGCGATCCTCCTGCCTAAACCTCCAGAGTAGCTGGGACTACAGGTGCACACATTAAGGAATAAGACAGTAAAACTAAATAAGCAAAAAATGAAACAAATATATACATTTGTTTTAGTTTTTTATTTGGTTGGGGGAAAAGAGAAGAGGATGGGAAAAGAGGGGAAGAGGTGAGAGTTACCATAATTTGCAAAGATAAGAGTAATGGTTCCCCACTTTTCATAGCATTGTGTATATCGGCAGGAGTGAGGCAGCGAATTCCAGAATACAGGGGTCTCATGAAGTGTCTGAGGGCCTCAAAATAAAGCACACTCATCTGCGAAGTGCTGTTTATCCCCTGACCTGGTGCAGTCAAGTCTGGTGCTAGAGGACATCCCATGAAAATTTCCTTCTCAGAGACCCTTTCAAGATCTGTTTCATTTAAACCACATCTCAAGATAGACATATTAAAAAGAAGGAAAATGCTGATTTGTTATTAAATCAGGAAAGCATTTTAAAAGAATTTGGAATCTAACATGTGCAGCCTCAAATCCTTGAAGCCTCACGTGATATGAAAAAAAATTATCTTGGTTCAAAACAATTGTTGGAGTAATTCAACATTCTTAAATCTATCTTCTCCAGAAAAATCTTTTAAGTTAGAAATGTGAAAATGAACAGTTTTTCAGACCAGGCTGGAGAAACTGTCCATGAATATATATTAAAATCAGTATATTTTATTAATAAACATCCGTGTGAGCCCAAGATTAAAGCAACATGCTGGGCTTATATAATATTTACTCATGCTCTTGTGGCATCTCCTAAAGCCCAGAAGACCCAGAAGTGGGGCTGTCACTGCCTTGAATAGAATTATCATAGCTTAATTTCCCCCTTGTCTCAGATTGTACTGAACCACCTTATCATATGCATTTAATTCTCTCCATATTCACTGTGTAATAGAGAATTCAAATTAAAATCACCAAGGTAGCAAAAGTGATATACATCACATTGGACACTGATCAGACATTTTTATTTAACACAGAACATTGCTGGTGTAAATGATTTTACAATAAATATACTTCAATTAAAAATGCAAGTCACTGAGAGGAAAAACTGGGAGCCATAAAATACCTTTCCTCTCCTCAAGGTTGTCCAAAGTTGGTGAGGATGGGGGGTGGGGGGGTGGTGTTAAGAAAAGGACAAGGCTTCGGACTGGGTTGTTATCTTTACGATGCAATTTAATCTGGGATGCCACAAGCACGTGGGGCAGGATCGTTAGGAAATAACATCATAAAGAATCAAGAAAGGTCTAAAAGAAAACAGGAGAAACTGTCTTGAGGCTTTCTTTCTTCCATGCATAGTTATGAGAGTATTATGTTAACCTGTCTGGTCATGGTCACAGGAATAGGGGATGCTTTAAGGAAGTGTTAAGTTGGGGCCCACTCAGGATGCGAGAAAAGAGACCAAACATACATTGGATATATTGCATGGGCTAGACAGTTTATGTATATCATATTTAATCCTTAAAATAAATAACCCTGTATGATGAGGAGATGTTATTCCTAATTCACAATTGAGGAAACACAAGCTAGAGAGATGGGGTAAATTTTTCAAGGTCATACAGCAAGTGAGTTTGACACCAAAATTTGACTCCAAAGCTAGTGATCTCTTTCTGTGACACCATGGTCACAAGGAGGGGAGCATGCGCCCTCTGAAGTTCACCAAAATTCTGCAGTTCTTTCTTTTGTGGGTTGTGGCATCTAAGGGAAAGCAGAGATAGAGAAGAGAATCCCAAGACCCAGGAGCAACCAAGTGAGAGCTAAGCTTAGCTGGGCAGTGAGCCAGGGCTGGGTAGGGTCTTTGTGTTGGCAGGCTGCCAGCCATGGCCTCCTGTATCTTGCCCATGACAGGACAGAGATTTGGCTGACAGCACATCTGTGCCCGTTTCTGCTCCACAAGTCAAGAGAACTAGTACTCTTCTTTCTGGGGGTATCTGTTGAGTCGATCATAAAAAAAACGATAGAGGAGGGCTGGGCGTGGTGGCTCACACCTGTAATCCCAGCACTTTGTGGGGCTGAGGCGGGCAGATCACCTGAGGTCAGGAGTTCGAGACCAGCCTGACCAACATGCAGAAACCCTGTCTCTACTAAAAATATTAAATTAGCCAGGCGTGGTGGCACATGCCTGTAATCCCATCTACTTGGGAGGGTGAGGCAGGAGGATTGCTTGAATCTGGAAGGCAGAGGTTGCGGTGAGCCGAGATTGTGCCATTGCACTTCAGCCTGGGCAACAAGAACAAAATTCTGTCTCAAAAAAAAAAAAAAAAAAAAAAAAAAAAAAAGAGGATATATTCTGGAGACCATAGTTTGGGACTGACTCTGAACGTGAACTAGAGCAAAATCAGGGAACCAAGTCTAAAACTGATAGTTTCTGATTGCTTCAAAAAAGTGAGGTCTGCTCACGGCTAGCAAGAGTTCACTCAGAATAAGTCATTTTCCTACTCGGTAGAGTTTCCAGATGAGCAGGCAAGCAACAGCCATGAATGCAGAACCTTATCCAGGCATTTGACAAGGTGTCACAAGATCACCTTGGCAATGAGGTGGGAAATGTATGCTGGACCAGGCTGCAAGCAAATGGAGTTGTATTCTCCCCGTATTCTGCATGCATTCCACTATGCATTTGGACCAGGTTGCAGGCAGGTAGTCCAAATGCATGCATCCCTCTTCTGGTGAGGTGGGCCTGAATGCTCAGAGTCAACTGCATGAGGATCTGGGCTGAGAATCAGGTTGCTGAGAGATTCTAGTAGTTGCTTTTCCACAGGGTGTCTGAAGATTCCTTGCTAAGTCTCCTCCCATGGCCTAGTAGGCACGCGGTGAGCGAGTTGGTTAAAGACTTCCCAAAACAGCATGGTACTGGTACCAAAACAGAGATATAGACCAATGGAACAGAACAGAGCCCTCAGAAATAATGCCACATATCTACAACTATCTGATTTTGACAAACCTGACAAAAACAAGAAATGGGGAAAGGATTCCCTATTTAATAAATGGTGCTGGGAAAACTGGCTAGCCATATGTAGAAAGCTGAAATTGGATCCCTTCCTTATGCCTTATACAAAAATTAATTCAAGATGGATTAAAGACTTAAATGTTAGATCTAAGACCATAAAAACCCTAGAAGAAAACCTAGGCAATACCATTCATGACATAGGCATGGGCAAGGACTTCATGGCTAAAACACCAAAAGCAATGGCAACAAAAGCCAAAATTGACAAACGGGATCTAATTAAACTAACGAGCTTCTGCACAGCAAAAGAAACTACCATCAGAGTGAACAGGCAACCTACAGAATGGGAGAAAATTTTTGCAATCTACTCATCTGACAAAGGGCTAATATCCAGAATCTACAATGAACTCAAACAAATTTACAAGAAAAAAACAAACAATCCCATCAACAAGTGGGCAAAGGATATGAACAGACACTTCTCAAAAGAAGACATTTATGCAGCCAAAAGACACATGAAAAAATGCTCATCATCACTGGCCATCAGAGAAATGCAAATCAAAACCACAATGAGATACCATCTCACACCAGTTAGGATGGCCATCATTAAAAAGTCAGGGAACAACAGGTGCTGGAGAGGATGTGGAGAAATAGGAACACTTTTACACTGTTGGTGGGACTGTAAACTAGTTCAACCATTGTGGAAGTCAGTGTGGTGATTCCTCAGGGATCTAGAACTAGAAATACCATTTGACCCAGCCATCCCATTACTGGGTATATACCCAAAAGACTATAAATCATGCTGCTATAAAGACACATGCACACGTATGTTTATTGTGGCACTATTCACAATAGCAAAGACTTGGAACCAACCCAAATGTCCAACAACGATAGACAGGATTAAGAAAATGTGGCACATATACACCATGGAATACTATGCAGCCACAAAAAATGATGAGTTCATGTCATTTGTAGGGACATGGATGAAGCTGGAAACCATCATTCTCAGCAAACTATCGCAAGGACAAAAAACCAAACACTGCATGTTCTCACTCATAGGTGGGAATTGAACAATGAGAACACATGGACACAGGAATGGGAACATCACACACTGGGGCCTGTTGTGGGGTGGGGGGAGGGGAGAGGGATAGCATTAGGAGATATACCTAATGTAAATGACAAGTTAATGGGTGCAGCACACCAACATGGCACATGTATACATATATAACAAACCTGCACATTGTGCACATGTACCCTAAATCTTAAAGTATAATAATAATAAAAAGAGATGCTAGAATAGCAACTGTAAAGACTGATGAAATTTAAAATATCAATTTGCCTTTCGATGTGTATGTATAAATTTACAATGATATTTCACTAAAAAAAAAAAAAAAAAAAAAAAAGACTTTCAAAAGACTTTCAATGGGTCCCTTTCACCTAAAGTCCCCATTCCTTATCAGGCATTTCAGACTCCACGATCAAACCCTGACTACTTCCCTACTTTCTGCTAGTCTACCAGACTCTCTGCTCTCACCAAATCTGTGTTTGGGACTTGCCCATTGAGGAGGCCTCACAGAAACCTGCTGTTGTCTCTCTGAGCACAAGGCAGTGAGAGAGACACTGGCCTTGGGCCCAGAGACCTGGGTTCTCTTTAGCTTTCTTTCTTCTGGAATAGCTTTTTAGTTTGTCTTTCATGACACTGACATTTCGTATAGGCCAGTTATTTTCCAGAATGTCCCTCACTTCAGGCTTGTCTGATGTTTCCTCAGGAGGAGGTACAGGGTACGCCCTTCTGGCAGAACCAGCACAGAAGTGGGGGTGGACCCTCCTCAGTGCATCATATCACGACATGCATGAGGTCATTATGTCCCATATTGGTGGTGTTAGCTTTGATCACTTTGTTAAGGTTGTATCTGCTACATTTCTCAGCTGTAAAGATATTTTTTTCCTGTGGAATTAATCAGTCTATTGTCAGGAGTTACTTTGTGACCGTGTACATATCTTGTTATTTCAACCCGCTAGTATTAAAATTCATTAGTGATTCTTGCATTAATCAATTATTTGGATGGTTGCTAAATGGTGGTTTTCTGATTACACTATTCCTCCTGCACTGGCATTCTACTGTAGGAAAGAGCCTTCCCCTTTCTTGCATTTGTTTGTTCATTTAATTAACCAATATATTTATTGGTTTTAAATCAGTTTAGACTCATAGGCTGTAAATGTATTAAATGAGTTATAATCCCTTATTATTTGTTTTTATGTTCAAATTGTCCTCAGATTTTATTGGTGGGAGACCTTACATTAGCTGTAGTGTCCCTTTGACATGTGCCATTCTTTGAACACTTCCTTACTTTTTGGTACCACAAAATGTTCCAAGTTTATCTTGTGTTTTCCATCCCCAGCCCCAGATTCAACCATTTTTCTAAGGAGCTCTTTTAGTATAAAATGGTACTTAGAAACCAAAATTAGGATGCCAGTTTATATTATGGCTACTGGGGTACAACTATTTCTAGGCTCTCTCAGCAGACAGGGCTAAGATAGAGTTGTATGTGTATCTACATAAATATCCACACACATCTATCTATCTATCTATCTATCTATCTATCTATCTATCTATCTATCTATCTATCTATCCACCCATCCATTTATCCATCTACCCACCCACCGACGCACCCACTGTATCTATCCTTTTTATCTTATCTATTCATGAGTTCACCCTGATACCTTTAATTCCAATCCCATATCACAGGACATTTGTAACTTCTCTCTGTCCACATTTGTAGCTTTTCTCCAACAGTGAGATGCTTGACTTCCAGTATCTATAAGATATTTACTTATTGCTCAATGCTAGTATACACAGAAAGTAGTTTCAGAATTGCTACCCTGTATATCAGGAAAAAGAAATCTACTTATTAGATTAGAATATTTGTTTAGAGTTTAATGTTTTCCATATTTTGCAGTTGCAAGCAATGCAGCCATCAACAATCTTTCAAACATGACAATTCCTATTTCTAGCTTCTTGTGAGAAATTAGAAGGTATGGCCACTCTCCCCTCTGGACAGGGCATGTATGCTCCCCCAGGGCTGCTTGTCTCAATTGGCTCCCCTTGTCATTATGACAAATAATCTCTCCTTGTTCTTGTACATTTGACCTCAATTTACCTGGGTCCTTGCCATTCACAAGAGGACTGTTGCTACTAGCCACCTCTATCTCCTCTTCTCCTAGTCTCTCCTGAATGCACAGCCAATCCAGTTGTCAATACCACTGCTTCAACAAAGCCATTCTCCCAGATATCACCAACAAAGCCATTCTCCCAGACATCTACATTGCTGAACTGCACAGAAGTGATTTTTCAGTCTTCATCTAACTCCAATACTAAATTCTTAACACTTCATGCTGGGGACCCTTCATCTTTCCTGTCTTCTGTGACAGAAACTACTCTGGTTCCTCCTATTTCTTGGGTCTTCTTGAACTTCTTTGTAAGCTGATTCTCCTTTGTAAGGCTGTCAAAGCCTGGGGCTCCTCAGGGCTTGTCTCTCCTTACAACTCTCTCTCACTCTCTCTGTGATCTCATTTACCCCTATGGATACCTTCATTTATTATCTACAGGTCACTCATAAATGTCTGTCTCCAGTCCTGTATTCTCATAGGTCTCTCAAACTCAGCATGTGTGAAGGTAAACTTGTCTATTCCCCAGATCTGGTCCTCCTTCAGGACTCTCTCTTTCTAGTGGGTAGCACTCTCTCTTCCTCACATTCGATCCATTACCAGGTCAATTTTATCTTCTAAATACACCTTCCACTGTCAACTTCTGTTTATTGCCATTGTCACCCTCTCATCAAAAATATTGCTTCAATTCCCTCTGAACTGGTTTCTCTTCATCCGCTCTTCTCTCTGTGTTTGTGTGTATGTGCTGCAGGGTGGATGAATATATTCTCATCTTCTCACAGCTCTAGGATTAAGAAGCACATTTTTCACAAATTGCCTGCAAGGCTCTCATGGTTTGCCTCTTTCTGTGTCTCTTGCTTTACCTACTGCAGCATGTCCTTTTGCCCCCTGCCTCCTGGTCATTCCTCAGTGGCCACGTTCTCTTCCACTACAGAGTCTTTGCATATGTACTTTCTTAAGCCAAGAATGTTCTTTTTCTGAATCCCCTGACTCCAGTGAACTTCGCCTTTAACTTAAGAAGTACCTCATCATTCTCCTCCAGCTCAGCCCTTAACATTCTCAGAAAAACCTTCTCTGGACCCTCTGTCTGCATTAGAATGTCACACTGTTCACACTGATGGCACTGGGAGCGTCCCCTGAGTGGCATATGTCACCTTGGTAATTTTTGTCTCTGTGGGATTCAATTAGTGTTTGTCTATTCCAGAACCACAGAGGCTACTTCTGCTCCCATGTATCCTTGCATCGAGTACAACACCCAGCACAGATGGACACACAGTAAGAGATAAGGTGAATGAATGGAGGCTGCATGGCATGGTGGTTATAAGCATGGACTCGGAGGCAAACTGGCTCTACTCCTTCCTGGCTGTGTGATCTCAGGCAAGTTAGTCAATCTCTCTGAGCCTTAGCCTCAGCTTCCTCATCTGTAAAATAGGGAGAATAGCAGTACCCACCTGGTAGGGCTGTTATGAAAATTAAATGAGTTCATGTAATGCACTTAGAGCACTATGTGGCAAACAGTAAGGATGACATAAGTGTTTGTTAAATACAGAAAATAAACAAGTGCTAAGTAGTTGTTAACTAAATAAGTATTAACTGACAAAGTTCGATTTAAAATAAACACAAGTGGATTATTGCTGAAATACAGGCCAATAATTAACTTATATTGATTAGAAGTAACAAACTGTCTAAATAACAGTAAACAGAATTTAAATGTAATTCAATCTCTGTTAGTAAGTTTGTTGGGAAACTTACTTACATGTTGGGAAAACAAGCATTTACGACTGGGAATACATCCAACGTCTTAAGAGAAATGCAGGCTAAAATTCTTAAATATTCAATGAATGCTTTAGGTATGTCCAAAGCTACTGACTAGTCATATGTTGTGCTGAATCATTTTCTGTCAAAAATCAGCAAAATAGGAATAAAAATTCCAAATGAACTTTTTAAAACCACCCACATCCACTACACAAATTCATCCATCAAGCCTTTGAGAATCTTCTCTGTAAGAATTTGCATAGCACATGACACAAGGCAAAGATGTACCCATGATTAAAGAACCACACTGTAAAGTACAGAAAATCCACAGATAACACACAATTTTACCAGCCCATATCTAATTCCCAAACATTCTTTCAAGTAAAGGAGTGTGAAAAAAACAGCTGGGTGCAACATTTTATCTCTTGAGCATGGATGACTTTGGCAGTGTATTATTAACAATGAAATCTACAGACGTAAGTTCCTTTTTATATAATGTACACTTTTTTTCATCATAAAGAGGTGTGTTATCACGGGACTAAAGACAGTTAAAAGTTTTGATATATTATAGTGTCTCTGTCAGCTTTTAAGGTTATGTTGTTATTTCAGGAGAAAAAGGAAGAAATCAACGAAGGAAGGACAACTGTAGTTTGAAGAAGGAATGCTTGTGAAAGGGGAAAGAGTGCAAGGCCCAAAAGGAGTTAGTGCTACTGCAGCAAACCAGGAAGACACTATTAATTTCTATTTAAAGTTACTTAACAAATTGTTTCAGCTTAATTAGATTTATATGCAAGTAATATTGAATGAAAATTGTCAATTGTTTTAGTGAAAATACACCCATGGAAGAAAGATTTACTTTTCTTAATGAAAAAAGAAAGCTTGGGACCAAATTTTCATTCAGCCTTAATCATAAGTTGATTTAGATGGAGAATAAAGGCACTGTTTAAATTATC
Source organism: Nomascus leucogenys (assembly GCF_006542625.1). Lineage (NCBI taxonomy): Eukaryota > Metazoa > Chordata > Mammalia > Primates > Hylobatidae > Nomascus > Nomascus leucogenys. Next base: position 11,202,829 of record NC_044388.1, on the reverse strand, counting down.
TGTCCCTGGAAAGAAGATGGGTCGGGTTATGGCTCGGTGCACAGATCAGCTGGCTGTGGGTAGCAGTGGGTGATGCCTGGCTGTGCAGAGAAGGAAAATTCACTCCACATACTCTCATGGTGGCAAGTGGGTCCACTTTGCTTTATCAGCCTCATCTCTACGCCTGAGTCCTCCCCATCTTGTCAGCCTTATGTTTCTCCCATGCACTGGAACGTGATTCTCCCCCACTGCCGGGTTTTACCCATGCTGCTTTCTCTGCATATATGCTGCCTAAACTGTGCCTGGCTAAACCTCCTCCAGGGAATTTTCCCCAACTCCAGGTGGAAGATGCCCTTCCTTTGCACCTAGTGCCACAATCACCTGCTACCACATGGTAGGTCTCTCACCACCTATGCTGTGCAATCCTTTTGGATAGGGGATGTAATTTAACCAACTCTATTTTCAGCAATAGTGCTTGGAAGATACAATAAATATCTGTGGAATGTTGAAAGGTGGCAACCCAATGTACAACACTAACATAGGTAGAAGAGTCCATTATGAACTCTCAAAAATGACCAAGTACTTTCCATGGAGGGAGGATTGAAAATAAAGGCAAGAGGGTGATTGAGGTCATATGTTACCCAAACCCCTCTACCTACTAATATTCCAAATGACAGAAATTATATATAAAACATATAATGTATCCAATGTGATCAATTATCTATGTATGCTGTGGTTATCATGGCCTTTGGCGACCAAGAGTACTCTCTGAAACCTCACTGGGCCATGCCGAAGCTTCTCCTGAGGCTAAAGGAGAGCCTGTAAGTCCATCAAGTGTCCTAATACAGTGTGTAGGTAGCCCTGTCTGAGAAGCAGCACATTCTACAAAGTAGAGTACAAGCCCTGCCCCCTGGTAAATCTCACAACAAAGACAACACCCAAGATGCCAGGGGCCTTTCTGACGAGTGAAGGTTGGCAGGAAAAGGCGCTCAGTGGCTACAGTCAAGCCTATGTTTTATCAAGCCAAGAGGAAGTTATATATCCCCAGAACAACTCTAACGTTATTCTGCTCACTATTTTCAGCTATACAAGGAACACATCCTTTCTCCCCCTGCTAGACTAAGGGGACAAAATTTTTTCCTAAGAGATAAGGACACATTTTATTTTAACACAGCAGCAATAGCATTATTGGCCTGAAAACATTTAAACAATAATTTTTAAATACCATCTAATATCCAGCCAGTCTTCAAATTTCCCCAACTCCCTCATGAATATCATTTGATAGTTGATTTGTTTGAATCAGGATTCAGATAAGGTCCATACTTGGTATTTAGTTTATGCGTCTTCTAAATCTCTGTGGAATGTTATAGTTTCCAATTTCTCTTACTATTTATTTGTTGTGTCTTTTGCCCTAAAGAATGTATTGTGTCTTATATATAACTGAAGTAACCTTGCGGAGTCTTTTTTTTTTAAAAAAAAGTTTGATCTTTTTTACTGAGGTGTAACTGACACACAATAAAGTGAATATCTTTAAAGGGTGTAATTTGATAGGTTTTGACATATGTATGTACCCCTGAAACCCACACCACAAGTAAGATAATGAACATAACCATTATCCTCTCTTTTTGCTCTTACTGTAGATTAATTTACATTTTCTAGAATTTTATATAAACAGAATTTATATAATACATACTCTTTTTGATCTGACTTTTTTCACTTAGCATAATTATTTCAAAATTCATGCCTACTGCTGGTTCATTCCTTTTTATTGCTGAATACTATTCCACTGTACGCATAAACCACAATCTGTTTATTCACATGTTGTTGGATATTTGGCTTATTTCCAGTTTGGGGCTACTCTGATTAAAGCTGCTCTGAACATTCATGCACAAGTTTTTGCATTTGCTTTCATTTCTCTTGTGTAAGTAGAAATAGAATGGCTGAAACATACAGTAATATAGTAAATGCACATTTAATTTTATTTTTTTTTTGTGACAGGATATCACTCTGTCATCCTGATATCACCATCTTATACCTCCACATATTGTCCCACTAGAAGGTCAGTAGGGTCAGAAATATGCATGGAGCTGCCATCTATGACATTGTGCAGTGGTGCAATCATAGCTCACTGTAGTTTTGAACTCTTGGGCTCATGTAATCCTCTTGCCTCAGCATCCTGAGTAGCTAGGACCACAGACATGTACCACAATGCTTGGCTATTTTTTTTTTTTCAATTTTTGTAGTGATAGGGTCTTGCTATGTCGCCCAGGTTGGCCTCAAAGCCATCCTCTCACCTCAGCCTCCCAAAATGTTGAGATTACAGGCATGAGCCATGCAATTGGCCATATATAACTTTTAAGAAACTGCGAAGTTATTTTCAACAGCCATTCCACTATTTTCATCCCCACCAACAGTGTATGAAAATTCCAATTGCTTCAGGTCCTTAGCCTTATTTGGTATAATCAATTTTTAATTTTAGTCATTCTAATAGGGGTGCAGTGGTATCTCACTGTGATCTTCATGTGCATTTCCCTAATGCTATTGAGCATCTTTCCATGTACTAACGTGTCATCCATATGTCTTATTTGGTGAAGTGTCTGTTCAAATATTTGGCCCAGTTTTTCATTGGGTTATTATTTTGTTTTATTTTGTTTTTTTGAGACAGGGCTTTGCTCTGTTGCCCGGGCTGAAGTGCAGTGACATGATCTCGGCTCACTGCAAGCCTCCCAGGTTCAAGTGATTCTCATGCCTCTGCCTCCCGAGTAGCTGGGATTACAGGTGTGCACCACCATGTCCAGCTAATTTTTGTATTTTTAGTAGAGACAGGGTTTTGCCATGTTGGCCAGGCTGGTCTTGAACTCCTGGCCTCAAGTGATCCACCCACCTTGGCCTCCCAAAGTGCTGGAATTACAGGCATGAATCACCACGCCTGGCCAGAATTCATTTCTTCTATCTTACTGAATGTTTGTACCTTTTAACCTAGTTCTCTTCATCCTTCTACTTCCTCCCTAACTCACCCTTCCCAGTCTCTGTTAACTATCTTTCCACTCTCCAACTCCATGTGTTCAAATTTTTTAGCTCCCACGTATAAGTGAGATTCATCTTTTTGTGTCTGGCTTATTTCACTTAAGATAATGATCTCCAGTTCCATCCACGTTGCTGTAAATGACATGATTTCATTCTTTTTTATGGCAGAATAGTATTCCATTATGTATATATACCACATTTTCATTATCTATTCATCCATTGATGGACACTTAGGTTGATTCCGTATCTTTGCTGTTGTGAATAGTGCTGCAATAAACATGTGAGTACTGGTATCCCTTTGACATATTGATTTCTTTTCCCTCGGGTAGATACCTTATAGCAGGATTGCTGAATTAAATAGTAATTATATTTTTAGTTTTTTGAGATATCTCCATACTGTTTTTCATAATGGCTGTTCTAGTTTACATTCTCACAAATAGTTTACAAGAGTTCCCTTTTCTCTGCATCATCACCAACATTGGCTATTTTTTGTTATTTTAATAATAGCCATTCTGACCGGGTAGGATGATATTTCATGTTGGTTTTGATTGGCATTTCTCTGATGATTAGTAATGTTTAGCAGTTTTTCATATACCTGATGGCTGTTTGTATGTGTTTTTTTGAGAAATGGTCTAAACATATCTAAACACAGAAAAGGTACAGTAAAAAACATGGTATAAAAGATAAACATGCTAGGCACGGTGGCTCACGCCTGTAATCCCAGCACTTTGGGAGGCCAAGGCAGGCTGACCACAAGGTCAGGAGTTCAAGACCAGCCTGACCAATATGATGAAACCCCGTCTCTACTAAAAATACAAAAAAATCAGCCGGGCATGGTGATGCATGCCTGTAGTCTCAGCTGCTCGGGAGGCTGAGACAGGAGAATTGCTTGAACACGGGAGGCGGAGGTTGCTGTGAGCTGAGATCATGCCACTGCACTCCAGCCTGGGTAACAGAGCAAGACTCTGTCTCAAAAAAAAAAGTGTGTATATATATACATATATAATATATATATAAATTATATATATATTACATATATATATACATAAACAGTATACTTTTATAGGGCACTTACCATGAATGCAGCCTGCAGGACTGGAAGTTGCTCTGGGTGAATCAAGGTGTGAGTAAATGTGAAGGACTACTATTATTGTAGACTCCTATGGACTTTATAAACAATGTTTATTTAAACTACACTAAATTTTTAAAAATATTTTTCTTTCTTCAATAATAAATTAACTGTAGCTTACTATAACTTTTTTACTTTATAAATTTTTTACTTTATAAACTTATCAACTTTTTAAACTTTTGGATTCTTTTGTACTTAGCTTAAAACACAAACATATTGTACAGATGTATAAAAATATTTTTCTTCATATCCTTATCCTATAAGTTTTATTTTTAAATTTTTACTGTGTAAATTTTGTTAGAAATTAAGATACAAACACACAGATTAGCCTAGGCCTACACATGATCAGGATCGTCAATATCACCATCTTCTACTTCCACATCTTATCCCACTAGAAGGTCTGCAGGGGCAGAAACATGCATGGAGCTGTCATCTATAACAATGCCTTCTTCTGGAATTCTTTCTGAAGGAGCTGCCTGAGGCTCTTTTGCAGTTAACTTTTTTTTAAAAATAAACAGAAGAAATAGACTCTAAAATGAGGATAAAAGTATAGTAAATACATAAATGAGTAACTTAGTCATTTATTACCATTATCAATTATTATGTAATGTATATAATTATATATGCTAGACTTATTGATCGATCGATTGATTGATTGAGACAGAGTTTCACTCTGTTGCCCAGGCTGGAGGGCAGTAGCTCGATCTCAGCTCACTGCAACCTCCGCCTCCCAGGTTCAAGCAATTCCCTGCCTCAGCCTCCCGAGTACCTGGGATTACAGGCGTGTGCCACCAGGCCTGGCTAATTTTTGTATTTTTAGTAGAGATGGGATTTCACCATGTTGGCCAGGCTGGTCTTGAACTCTTGACTTCGTGATCTGCCCGCATTAGCCTCCCAAAGTGCTGGACAGGTGTGAGCCACCGCGCCTGGCCTATGCTAGACTTTTTAGACTTTTATATGATTAGTCATGCAGTAGGTTTGTTTACACCAGTGTCACCACAAATACAAGTAATGTCTTGAGCCACGATGCTATCACATCACTGGTCAATAGGAATTTTTCAACTCCATTACAATCTTATGAGACCACTGTCGTACATATGGTCTGTTATTTGCTAAAATGTCATAGTGTGGCACATTATTGTATTTCCTTTCTTCTGCTTATTTTGTTTTTCATCTGTTCCTTTGTTTATTAAGGTGGAAGTTGAAATCATTGATTTGAGAACTTTTTTTCCTAATATAATATTTTGTGCTATAAAACTCTTCTTAAGTACTGTTTCAGTGGCATTCTAAATTTTTTATATATTGTTTTCACTTTCATTGAGTTCAAAATGTTTTCTAATTTCCATTTTGATTTCTTCTGTGACCCATGAGTTTTTAGAAGTATGTTATTTCCATATTTGGAGATCTTCCGGAGATCTTTCTGTTATTGATTTCGAATGTAATTCCACTGTGGTCAGAGAATACACTTTGTATTACTTCAGTCCTTTTACATTTATTGAGACTTTTTTTTTTTTTTTTTTTTTTTTTTTTTTTTTTGAGACAGAGTCTTGCTGCACTCCCCAGGCTGGAGTGCAATGGCACGATCTCGGCTCACTGCAACCTCTGCCTCTCGGATTCAAGCCGATTATCCTGCCTCAGCCTCCTGAGTAGCTGGGATTACAGGTGCGTGCCACCACACCTGGCTGAATTTTGTATTCTTAGTAGAGATGGGGTTTCACCATGTTGGCCAGGCTGGTCTCGAACTCCTGACTTCAGGTGATCCACCCACCTTGGCCTCCCAAAGTGTTGGGATTACAGGCGTGAGCCACCGCACCAGGCCGAGACTTCTTTTATGGTTCAGAATATGGCCTATTTTGGTAAATGTTCTGTGTGCCCTTGGGAAGGATGTGTATTCTGTGATGTAGGATGCAGTGGTCTATAAATGTCAATTAGGTCAAATTGTTTAATAGTGTTGTTCAAGTCTATTAATTTTCTGTGTGCCTATTCTATTAATTACTGAGAAGAGCATTAAAATAGCTGACTCTAAATGTGGGTTTGTCTATTTCTCCTTGCAATTCTATAAGTTTTTGCTTCTTATGTATTTTGAAGTTATATTACTAAGTGCAAAAAGTGTATTACTTCTGCTTAAAGAATTAACCCCTTTGTGATTATGAAATGACCTTATTTATCCCTCGTAATATTCATTCCTCTGAAATCTACTTTCTCTGATATTACTATAGCCACTCCAGCTTTCTTTTAATTAGTGTTAGCATAGGACAGTTTTCTGTTCTCTTACTTTTAACCTATTTGGGTTTCTATGTTTAAAGCATGCTTCTTATTTATAGTTGGGTCTTGCTTACTTTATTGAATCTGGCAGTCTGCCTCTTTGCAGAAGTTGTTAGGCTATTTATATTTAATGTGATTATTGATATAGTTAGGTTTAATTCTCTTATGTTGTTTTCTATTTGTCTCATCTGTTTTTTGTTCCCTGTTTCTTCTTTTTCTTCGTTTGAATTAATTGAGTATATTCCAATTCTATTTTACTTCCTCTGTATGCTTATTAACTATAACTGCTTCATTTTAGCAGTTGCATTAGAGTTTAAAACATATCTTTAACTTCTTACAGTCTATCTTTAATTGATGTTATACCACTTTATGTATACTTCCCTTTTACCCTGTCAGCTTTATTCTACTGTTACCATATATTTTACTTCTACATAGGTTATAAATCCCACAATGTATTGTTATTTTTATTTAAACTGTTAATTACCTTTTAAAGAAAATCAATAAGAAATCTTATATAATTGCCCCATGTGGTTACCATTTCCAATACTCTGTATTCCTCTGTGTTGGTCCATGCTTCTGTTTGGTATTATTTTCCTTCTGCCTGAAGAATTTAGCATTTCTTGTAGTGCAAGTTTGCTGGTGGTGAGTTCTTTCAGCTTTTGAATATCTGAAAATGACTTGACTTTGCTTTTGTTTTTGAAAGATATTTTTGCCAGATATGGAATGGATATAGAATTCTAGGTCAACAGTATTTTCTTTCAGTTCTTTTAAAATGTTATTACACTAAATTCTCTTTTGGTAAATTCAGTAACAAGATATCTGCTGTCATCTTTATTTTTGTTCTGTGGTTGCTTTTGACTATTACTGGTTTTGAGAGATTTGATTATTATATATTTCAGTGTTGTTTTCTTAACGTTTCTTGTGTTTGGAGTTTGTTCAGATAGTTGGATCTGTGGGTTTTCATCAAATTTGGAGAAATTTCAGTTATTTCTTCAAATATTTTTTCTAGTTCTTCCTTTGTTTTCTCCTTCTGGGATTCCAATTCCAAGTATATTAAGCTGCTTCAGGTTCTCCCATATCTCATTGTTACTCTTTTTAAAAATTTTTTCTTCCTATATTTTTAGATAGTTCCTATTATTACATCTTCAAGTTCACTAATCTTTTCTTCTGTAATGTCTAATCTGTTTTTTATTCTTTATAGTGTATTTTTCATCTCACAGGTTGTAGTATTTAATTCTAGATATTTGATTTGGGTCCTTTTATATTTTCCATATCTCTACTTAACTTGAACATATAGCACATAATTATAATAATTGTCTTCAAGTCTTTGTCTGCTAATTCTAACATCTGCATCAAATCTGGTTTGGTTTCCATTGGTTCATTTTTCTCTTCGTTCTGAGTATGGGTAGAGACTGTAAATCTTTTGTCACAGAACACCAAATTGTCCTCAAAATTTATCCTATTACTACCAGTAGAGTCCTATTACTACCAGTGCTTCTTTATTCTGCCAGCACTGAATTTTGTTCATCTTTAATCTTTGCCAGTCTCATAGGCTAAAACTATTTACTCCTGCAATAGATATTTTTTGAGCACTAACTATAAGCCCAGTGACAGATGGTGGCAATTCTGTGGTGTTCCAGCAGTCACAGGAGATGCCCTCATGGTGGTGCTTATCACCTTGTGTAGTTTATCACATTTTTATTTGCACTTTCTTTGATTATTAGTGATTTTAAGCATCTTTCCCTAAGTTTGTTGGCCATTTATACTTCTTCTTTGATATACTGTCTACTAATGCCCACCAACTAGTTTTAATGAATTGTTGAATATTTTTTATTCCTATTATTTACTAAGCTATTTATTTATCAAGGATAGACACTCACTTTCACTTTTTCAATAAAAATATGTTTTAAAAATAAGGACATTTCCTTTAAAATAAACTAATACTTGTGCATTACTTCTTTGAAGAAATGATTTCTATGTTACTCAAATACTTTTTGCTATATTAAAAGTAAATAGGGATGGATTCTGGTATAAAAACAATGTCCTTAAAGGCAAACTTTTATAAACAATATAGAAACAAAAAACATATATGAATACATAATACTTTCATAAATATACAAGTAAATAATTTCATATATACTTGATAGCACATGCAGATTACAAATGTCACTTTACTCCTTAATAATGAAACAGAAAGTCAAGCAGATGAAATATCCTCAGATTATGTATTTCCAGCTGATTAAATATTCCTGTCAAAGTCATGCCATCTGTATTGGAAATGCCCTATATACAAGATTATTAATTTGTAACAATCTAAGATCTATTCTTTAAAATGAGAAAATGTCAAAATGCCCATTATCAAGCATTTTCTTATCCTCTGAAGAGTATCAGGAGCTTTCTAAGGCACATGCTACCTATTCATCTGGCTGTGTAGGTAGATGTTGGGAGTACCAGGAAGGATGCCCTGATTGTGGCACAGGTTCTATAGAGGGCCTGTTGTCATTCATTGCCAGTGTGAGGTGGGCAGGGAGGGGAGACCTTGAGATGTGTTCAGCTCTATGGCAAGGGGTATGACTTGTACATATGTCACAAGACTATAAGCATCAACCTTTTGAATATGATGAAAAAAATATGCCACTAGTTATGCTGTGAATAAATAAACTGAGCTGTTTTAATAATAGTGATGCCAGCAGCCAGAAAAGCCCCATGAAGCCTAACCCACCAGTTCTTCTGTTGGACTCAGGGCCCCCTGACTGACCTGTTTGGTGTAGGTGATCTCTGGCCACCTCAAACAAGCGCAGGTGCATGTTGGTGATGGGGTTAAAGGAGCCACAGGCCAGGAGCACCACAGGTATTCGGCTCTTCATCTTGTCAGGCACATCCACACCCGTTGCAGTGGCCACCCTGCTTTTATGGGGACAAAAGCTCATGTCAGGGAGTTACCACTGAGACAATTATCCAGATCAGTCTCTCTAAACCACACACACAGACCATTACATCTCACTTGTAAGATGACTGAGGAGGCCATTAAAACAACATTTAAGGAGGGTTTGCCATGGGCCATGAAGTATGCCAAGTGCTATGCCAAGGTATATCCTTCTTTTGCCAAGTCCTTTTTAACAACCCTGAGTGGTTGCTCATACAACTCAGGGACCTTAGAAGCCACTGGGCCAGGACTGGAACCCAGGCAGCCTGATCCCAGAACCCAGGTTCTGTTCTGAACCTCTGTATCCTCCTTGGGCTCCGACAGATCACCTTGGGGTCAGAAGGAGGGCTAGAAGACCCCCATAGTGTCATCTCTGGCAGTCCTAATAGATCTCACAAGGTCCTAGAGTAGATTAGCACTTTTAAAACGCTTTTTATTTTGAAACAATTTCAGACTTATTAAAAAAAGTTCCAAAATCTATACAAAATTTTTTATACTCTTTATCCAGATTCCCCAATGTTAACATTTTACCACATTTGCTTTATCACTGTCTTTCCACACACATACATACCTGTTTATAAATATTTTTTCTGAAATGTTTGAAAGTCATAGACATAAAATCTCTTTACTTCTAAATACTTCAGTATGTGTTTTCTCAGAATGAAGACACTTTGTTACATAACTGCAGAACAATGATTAAAATCAGGAAACCAACATTGTTACTGGACTATTATCTAATGTGCAGACTGTATTCTGATCTCACCTATTGTCCTTTATCTGGGGCCCAAGCATTTTGAGAGGGTGCAGCCCACCCTCTGGTCTCACTCTGTTAAGGTTAAAGGTGAGAAGGAAACAGCCCAGGCTCCAGGGCAGGCTGGCAGACACGGCTCTCTTGCCTCTGAGATGCTGCCTCCTCGAGGTGGGACTTGGTTGACCCCTAGTTCTACCTCTCACTGGCTGTGAGGCCTAGGGCAAACCACAGACCCTCTCTGAGCCTCAGTTTTCTAACCTGCAAGATGGGGATAATGTTACTTACTCTTACATGGTTATAGTGAGGATAGTTACCTATGGAAAGTGCCTGATACATAAGAAGCATTGAATAAATAATCACTGTGGCTGTGGTGATGATGATGACAATGGTGAGAAAGGTGCTGCTACTGCTGACCCTAATGGAGCAGGAGGAGAAAGGAGATGGTGGTGTGTCTGTGGTAGGCAGTGTTTAAGATGGCTCCCAGTGATCCTTCTAGAATTCACTGGTAATCTCATTCCTTAAGTATAGGCTGAAACTTGCTTACAACAAACAGAATACAGAAGTAGTGGTTACCACTTCTGAGATAAGGTTACCAAAGGCCTCTGGCTTCCCTCTTGCTCACCTCTTTTGCTTTCTCACTTGCTCACCCTGATGCAGCCAGCAGGCAGGTTGTGAGCTGCCCCGTGGAGATGCCCATGGGCCCCGGGAATGAGAGAGACCTCTGGTGGCCAACAGCCAGTGAGGAACTGGATCTGCCAAAAACTATGTGCATGAGTGTGGGTGTGATCTTTCCCCAGTCAAGTTTTCAGATGTGATTGCAGCCCTGCAAACACTGACTGAAGCTTTATAAGACAGGCTTTGTAAGTTAAATTATATCTGGATTCATGACCCACAGAAACTGTGAGATAACAAATAAAAATAATAAATAAATGTGTTATCTTAAGCTGCTACATTTTGGTGTAATTGGTTATGCAGTAGGAGATAATACAGAAACCAATGGGAGGAATGCATTTACTGCCTTTATTGTTCATCTTGCTATGATGGTCTTAGCTGTAATCCTGCAGTTCTGGGGGCAACATGTAGAGTGCTCAGTCACAGGAACCTGGGACCCTGCTTGTATCAAAGGAAACTGTTTCAACTTGGCCCATGTTATCTCCTTCTCCAGGCTTTCATCCAGTTTCCTACTTTATATTCTAGCAACAATGAACTACCTGTTAGGACTTCTTTGTGAGACCTTCATGGCTTCCTGCTTCAACCTTCTGTACAGGCTATTTTGGTTTCCTCCAACCAGAAACCCCCCCAGCACATCCCAATATGTTAAGTTCCAATTCATATGATCACATTATTTATTACTTCAATCACTATTTATCAATTACCTGCTAGGTACCTATATCAGTTAGGTAGCTGCAAATACCAGAAGCCTAACCTCAGTGGTCTAAACAAAGAGGTTCATTTGTTTCTAACATGACAAAAAGTCTGGAAGTAGGCACCTAATGACATTAGATCATGGTCTCAACAATGACCTACAATTCTTTCAGTTTCTCTCTCATGGTCACAAGATTGCTGTTGCAGCTACAGCCATCATAACCTCAATAAAGGCAAGAAGGAGGAGCAAGAAGCTGTACTAGATTGGCTATTCCTCTTAATCAAGAACACAAGAGCTTCTTTAGAACCTCCTGTAGATTTTGCTTCTGTCTCATTGGCCAGAACTAGGTTACATGGCCACTGTAGCTACAACAGAGGATAGAAAAGGCATCTATTTAGCTTGACAGCCTCTCCAGTGAGAACAGTAAGGGAAAGGGGATTGGAAACTGGATTAACTAATCCACTGTGGCTGCCACAGAGTTGGGGATACAAGTGTCTGGGAGCTGGGATGGTGGAAGGCTGCTGAGATGGCTTCTTTGACATCTAGCTTAGGTTAACTCATCTCTGACTTACCTTTAATAAATCACATGTCACATTTTATTGAAAAAGCCTGCTTATGTGTCTTTCCTATCCACTGGACAGTAAACCCTTTAGGAAAGGAAGTGGTGTTTTCTCCTTCTTGGGATTTCAGCTCGAAGCACAGGGCCTGGCCCAGAGTAGGGATCAGTGAAGACTGAAACAGGGCACTGGCAGGCTGGAGGGCATGTACTCTGAGCTACAGTGTGAAGATGAAAAGCTCTCAGCCTAGGTGGGCCGTGGTCTCTCCACACTTCCTTTGAGGCAGCAGGAATACCCCCTACTGTGTGGGAAGAAAGCAGTCAACAAGCTGCTGCTAGCTTTTTCCCAGGGAGGTTGGATGGTTTAATGAGATATTTGCAAATTGTGCCAAGCTATTCACAAGAGCAGCCTCGTGATGACTGTATCTGAAAAGGTGGCTGTTTTTTACAACTGTTATGAAGTCTTTCAAAATCCTGTTTCATTTTGACAAAATATACATTGTTAGAACCATTACAACATGTAACTGTAGCATCTCAGGTAACCTGGGGCTCTCATCCATTTTTCCAAAAGTTCCCAGAAACTGTAAATTAGAACATTTGTTTGAATGGTGGCATCAACAGCAATGAAGTGATGCTGAGAAGTAGAATAAATGACCTTTATTAAGTGCCTCTCTTTCTTTTTTTGCTGTGGGCATACTGAGCCGCACTGTTCTAATGGTGACTGTGCTCTGTCTGGGCCATATCGCAGGCTGAAGGACACAGGAGTGCACATTCCCAGGATCGGTAACAGGGTCAGTGCACCTGTACCATGTGTACACTCAAATCCGCTTCAACTAAGTACCCTCCCAAGCCAAACCCAGGGAAATAGTTATAGGGCTAAAATGGACTCACTCCAGGGATCCACCAGGACAATAAACTGGCTCTGATTTGAGTGCAGATCTCATCAGACACAAGGCAAGATGCATGCTGTAAAAGTGTCTCATCTGCCCTTATCATCTAATAATATCTAGTGAGACGCAGCAAGTGAGGGAGACTTTTGCTATTGGGAAAGGCTTCTCATCAATAAGCATTTAATGGAGGCCACAGAGTGATAATTGCTGCTGAAGGATTTAACAAGTTGAGAATGTGGTGTACAGGCTTGTTGGAATTTATCATTAAACTGGAGACAAGGCAAACAGGTTCTACCTTTGGCTCCCGCCCCCTCCCCAGCTTACTGCCTCCCACTCCATAGTCATCTAGACAGCATTTCACCCCACTCCTCAAGCACAACATGCTGCTTCTGCAAATGCATTCATGACCACCTGAAACACCATCCTCACCCTTGCCACCCTGGTGATCTGCCTTCAAGGTTTTCTCCCTGGAATATTTACCTTGTATCTCCCCCTACTGCCCCTACCACCATGCTAACTCTGTACTTGTTACACATTTTATCACCTTTTTGTTTCTTCACCAGAGAACTGTCATTTGTTTTTAATGCATGTTGCTGTTCTCCAAGCGGAAGATAATATCTTGGAGGTTTTTTATTTTTATTTTTTATTTGTTTATTAAGAGACAGGGTCCCACTTTGTTGTCCAGTTTGGGGTGCAGTGGCATAATCATAGCTCACTGCAGCCTCAAACTCCTGGGCTCAAGTGATTAGCGAGTGGTTTTTAAATTCATCTTGGTCCTTTCAACTCCTAGCACTGTGCCTGGCACCAATAGGTACTCAGGAAATGTGTGTGGAATGAACAACAGAGTCAGTGTCTATCCCTGACCAAGTATTTTTGTCAGATGGCTACCTCCTCTCTTTGGTTCTGTCCCAGTCAATGGAATGAGCCTTCCAGAGATATAAAGTGAACTTTCTGGCTCCCTGAAGGCACACAAGATCCCTCCCCAAAGCCCCACTTCACCCGACTCAATCTGAAATTTAAAAAAGACATCCTTGCCTGCTGGGCCCTCTTTACCACCATGACCCCGTCAACAGGGATATGCTGGCCTCCTGCACATTGACACCAAGGACCCCTCTGCCCTAGAGAACTGGAGGTTGATGGCTGTCCATTTGCCAAGACAGTCCAGACAATTCCTTCCAGATTTTACTGCCTAGACATTGCTCACTGCACTGGTTTTCAGAGTCCATCCAGTTTCTCTACAACAGCCCGGTCTCTGGCACTGCCCTGCCTGCCATCTACTCAGTGGACAACTGCTTATTAAGCATCTACTAGTGGCCAGGCCCTCTACTGGACAGTAGGATGCAATAGGAGGCAATGCAGATGCAGCCCTCACCCTCAAAGAGCTTCCAGTCATCTATGGGAAGGATGATTGAACAGGCGATAACCTCCAGGGTAAGGGCTCAGGGCTTAACACCTCACTGCAAGAGGCTGAATAATTGGCCCCTGAAAATGACCGTGTCCTAATCCTTGGAACCTCTGAATATGTTATGTTACATGGCAAAAGGGACTTTACAGATGTGATTACATAAAGAATCTTGAAATGAGGAGGGTAGCCTGGATTACCCAGTTTTATCATGAAGGCCCCCATAAAGAGGGCAGCAACAGGGCTAAACAGAGAAAGAAGATGTGTGAAAGAAGCAGTCATCAGAGAAGAGAGAGGTGCTAGGAAGGGGCCATGAACCAAGCAATGCAAACGGCCTCTAGCTGCTGGAGAAGGCAAGGAAATGACTGTCCCCAGGGCCTCTAGAAGGAAGGTGGACACCTTCATTTTAAACTTCTGACCTACAAAACTTGAAGGGAATACATTTGTGTTTTTGTTTGTTTTTGCTTTTTTTTTTTTTTTTTTTTTTTTGAGATGGTGTTTTGCTCTTGTTGCCCAGGCTAGAGTGCAATGGCGCTATCTCGGCTCACCGCAGCCTCTGCCTCCCAGGTTCAAGTGCTTCTCCTGCCTCTGCCTCCTGAGGAACTGGGATTACAGGTGCGTCCCACTGTGCCCTGCTAATTTTGTATTTTTAGTAGAGGCAGGGTTTCTCCATGTTGGTCAGGCTGGTCTCAAACTCCGAGCCTCAGGTGATCTGCCTGCCTCAGCCTCCCAAAGTGCTGGGATTACAGGCGTGAGCCACCGCGCCCAGCCAAATTTGTGTTGTTTTGAGCCACGCATTAGTTTGCTATGGCTGCAGTGATTTGTTACAGCAGCCGTAGGAAGTTAAAACACCCATCTTTTTAAGCGGCAGGCTGTCAGAAGGGACCTTCCAGCTAAAGCAAGAATGGAGAGGGAACTGAGATGCTGGGGAAGATAGTGAACACTGCGTCAGGCACAAGGCACAGCGCTGCAAAGGCCTAGACACAGCAGCTGAAGGTGGGAGGTGAGCTGAAAGATGTCAGTATGGCTCACGTGTAGGCGGGAGCTGATATGTGAGTGGCTCAAGATGAAGCTGCAGAGAGTGGAAGGATCACGAGGGACCCTGGGTGCCTATGGAGTTTAGATTTTATCCTATGGGTAAGGAGGAAGCCTCTGAAGGATTTTAAACAGTGATGTGACTTACTCAGTCTGTGTTTCAGAAAGAGTACTCAAGTGCATCAGGAAGTTTCAGGGACATCAGAAAGTCTCAGGACGGCCCCAGCTGCCCTCAGGTCTTTCTGGCTGGAGAAGGTCAGACAGCCTCCATCTTCCTGGAATATGGCCTCTTCCGCCTGCTCACATCTCACTTGGCTCACCACGTAATGTGATGCTGGCCAATACTCCATATGTATTAAGTTCTAACCTAGTGTGCACCCCTCAGCCCATTTGTCATAGGCCGTCGCTGAGGCACAGTAAGGAAGGCGACCCGGGAAGGTTAAGTGCCGTCACTGCAGATGTAACGTGCTAATGCTCATCGCTTGGGAGGCAGTCAATTTACCTTTCCCTGCGGTGAGCATTTCTAATGGGCCCAGGCCTGGGAAAGTGGCTGAAAACATCCCTGTTTATTATAGGCATAAAGCAGATGGCTTCAGGCAGAATGGAAATGGATTCTACAAACATCTTTCATTACACAGACCTCTTGACCAGACTCCTCATCTTAAAGAAAACACAAGTCATGGTTTGTATGTGGGGCTGACGACCACATTTTTCAGGACTTGGTGAAATCATTTCCATCTGTGTGAATGTGTCAACTTCTCTAGGGCAATCAACCTTCATGCGAACTCCAGGACTTTTTCTTTTTAACTTTGTTGGATTCACCCGCTGTCGCTACGGGCACACAATGCTGCTAAAAACAAAAGCAAAGCATGCCTTCCTTGTCGGTGTGAGGATTCTCTGCCAGCCACCCCTTGGAGGAAATAAACATGTCAATTAAGCATTCATCCTAATTATGAGACTCCCAGGAAAGCAGGCAGCCCACTCTTTAGTTTCGAGAAATTTCAAAAAATTTGAAGGAGCACAAGGAGTGGAATGAGATCTCTTGCAATGCCATACTCATCATTTGGGACTAGTTTCAACTGCTGCAATAAAGTACATCTGAGTAACTACTACTGGGTTTACTGAGTAATAGGCTAGGCACTGTGCTAAAAACTTCACACACATCAATGCTAATTCTTTCAACACGCCTGGAAGGGAAGGGTTTGTGCTTGCTTTCTGGTAAAGAGTCCAATCAACCTCCCTAAGGCTCAGTGAGCCACATAGAAAATAGAGATAATTATATCTACCTCTTAGAACTTTCATGAGGGTTATTGGAGGTGACCCGTCTAGCACGGTACCTGGCCCATCGACGGTTCTCTAGAAATATTAGCTCCTTTGTCTTTCATTGTGTTTAAAACATAATTTGTCACTCCTTATACCAGCTTCCAGGAGGTTCTTTACCTTGTTTGAAAAAGCTCTCCCATTTTTCTAGTTACCCCAGACCTGGCAGCCCTTGGACACACATTCAGCATCCTTCTACCTATTAGGCAGCTCGCTCAGGCCAGCTCAGCCTGGGAGATGTCACCACTGAAGGGTGCTGATGAGGAAGGTCAAGCCCAAGTACCAATGCTGTAGTCTTTTGTCTAGCTCCAAGAAAACAACCCTCCTCTAAGCATCTCTTGTCCCTGGAATTCAGAGTCAATATTGAAAAACACACAAACAGACAGTCTAATATCATTCTGGTAGAAGTAAAATTTTCTGATGAAAAATAAATATGCCTCAAATCATAGCTGATCTGTCAACTTGGACAAAGAAGGCAGAAGAGGGGGTTAGAAGGTGAGGAGTGTTTTGGGTCTGCTGTTAGGAATACAAATAGCAGAAAATTAAAAACACAACCTACCAGCTACTGTGCTAGTGCCTTGCAGATAGAGGAGTAAATAAAATCTGTTCCTGTCCTCAAGAAGGTTATAATCTAGCAGGAAGAACAAGCATCAAGGATCTCTGGTAGGATAAACTTTGCTGGTGACTCCTCAATATCCATTTTCCCATCCTCTTTAGTCACAGAATGCCTGTCTTCAGCTGGGCATATTGCTACCTTTCCCAATGTCTTTGGCAGTAGGCTGAGGCCATATGCCTAAGGTCTGGCCAGTGATCTTTGAATAGAAGTGTTAGGTCAGGCACTGTCCTTAAAAGGGAAAGGCATGCCTTTCTCCTCTTCTCTACTCTTGCTACCTGGAATGTGATAGCTGGAGCATGGCAGCTGTATTAGACCCTCAGGATAAGGACCTACTCCAGGTTTGACAAAGAATAGGTCAAGAGAAATCCAGGACTCGATGACCCTGAAGCTGTCATACCAACCCTGGGCTGCCTACCTCCAGGTTTCTTTTACCTGGGGTAGAAACGATCTTCAAAGCCACCATTATTTTCCATTTTTCTATTATACACAGCTAAACCTAATTCTAACTGCTATGCCAATATTTAATGAATGTTTATTGGGTTAGTATATAAAAATGGAAAAGTATGTAAATTTCTAGAAGTTTCTATTTTCCCAGTTAAGTCTATTTTATATGCAGAAACTCAAATGGACATTGTTCGAAAGGGAAAAAATACACCTAAGGAACAAAAACTACCATAACTAAATTTGTTATATGAATTTTTCATGGGAGGAAAAATCCTTACTCAGGACTCTGGATGGCTGAAATGTGCAGCAGTGAATCTCTTCTGTAGATCAGAAAAACCAGACGCTGTCCTACCTACTTCTCCCCCAAAACAGATTCATTATGGCTCGTTGTCGCACTTTGCTTCTAGTGGGCATTTGCCATATGGCTTGGCAGTTTAATAGTTTTCTGATACTTGACAAAAATGAAGCACAATTATTTTGCAAGGAGCTTGTGTTCCTAGATGGGTCTTTTCCAAATAACAGCTGTGCCTCAAAATTGAGTTACTCAATTTGCAATTTGCGGACACAATACTCAAACATTTACAAGTGAGCAAAACCTCAAATCACTTGGGCTATTTCCAGGCATCAGAGTTTATGGAGTTTTTAGCAATGTTATGAGTGTGCAGCTGTCAACAAACTCAAGCCAGCATCTCTGAACCACCAGACCCTGTAGGCAGCAGTGATGTCCTACTTATCAATAGGCCACATGGAATTGACTACAACCTGTGGGACAGAAAGAACATGAGGGTGAGAAGCCTCACTCCCAAAGCCCACAGACTAAATCTCTATTACTTTCTTTCCATGTCCTACCACATTTGTGTAGGTGATGTCCAAATCTACAGCTCTAGACTTGACCCTGCTTATGGGCCCCTAAAGGTACACAGACGTCTGCCTGACACTGGCTTGATGACAAGACAGACATGGAATCAAAGCCAACAAGTACTTTCTAACCAAGTTACCTTGATTAAGTGTATGAGTCAGGAGAGGCCAGGTAAGCCGCACTAACAAACAATCCTTAATCTTAGTGGCTTAAAACAATAAAGGTTTATTTCATGTTCATAATACATACCCATTCCACACTGGTTGAGGGCTCTGCTCTGTGTCATCTTTGTCCCTCAATCCATGACTCGAGATGAGCTCCTAGAAATTATAAGCCAAGCAGCCCATCTTCTCTTCTTTACTGAGCTGTGAGCAGACTGCCATGGTGATAAGCAGGTAACTGCAAATCTAGGCAGTGATCTATGAAGTCAGAGCAGGACTGAGTCAGATTTGAGGCTGTGATTAACTAAAATTTTTAACTGAGTTAACATATATTTATTGGTATGCATAATCACTATTGTGTCGGCTAGAAATTAGGCCAGAATGGTAGGCAGTTCATAAGTTAACAACTGTAGTCTCTATGATTTTTAAGCTGACAAACTTTGTCTTGTTTCTTCCTGCAGTTGTTTCAGAATCTACAACTACAACTGGCAGAACATGTCCTGCCCATGTTTCCACCAAAGCCTGTGCATAGGTTAACAAGTGTCAAGAAGCTTGACACATTTGCCAGCAAGTTATACACAAACCTCCAGCTAACCCCATACCAGGCTCCCTCCCACAAAATGAGGACTTGTTGATTTTCCTTACTGTGTATGAATTTAAAAATCAGCAGAAGCTTAATTTGCTTCTGTGATTTCCAAAGAACTAATGTATTGATCTGCTATGCTACATCTTAGCTGATGGCTCTTTTTCTAGGCCATTGTGATACATGTTGATCTACGAGTGTGCATGCCACAAGCACAGCATTTTCTATAGTTGGAACAGAGAGGCTGTCCAGAGGATAGGAAAGCAAGGGCCTGGCCCCAGGGGACCAGTCATATCCCTGGGCCTCAAGGTAAACAGGCAGAGCTAGAATATAGTTAGGCCAGAGGAACTAAAGAACACTCCATTCTCAGAGGTTGGGATAAAGCCCAAGGAAGACATATGAAGTTATCAACCCCAAAATTAAGACAGTGAAGCTTCAGCCCACAGACATCCAACTCATGAGAATTCACCTGTATGTGCTGGACTCAATAAATAAAATAACAATTTGCGTATAAAATAAAATGTAGGCTGACACGAAATGATTTACGCTGCCTTCCATGAGCAGATGTTCCAGAGTAAATGTGATATAGCCCAGGAGAATCTGCTGGTCCTTCTTGCAGCACAGCAAGTCCCTTTTCTTCTGGCTAACAAACACCAATTTTGTTTTGCTTCAGGGGATAAGGGGCATAAGAACCACAGCACCACACCTACCATGGAAGTCTCAAGCTCTTTGCTAGTGATTGGTTAGGCATGGGCATGTGACCTAGTTCTGGCCAATGAGATGCAAAAGAAAGTACCTGGAGATCAGGAAATATTCTCCCAGATGATGAAAGAGCACTGATGAGAAAGCCCCTTTTCTGTCTCTTCTTTCCCTCCCTCCCCTGGACACTGTGGTATAGAGATATGATGCTTGGGGCTGCTACAGCCCTCCTATGACCACAAAGGGAAGGCCTAGAGAACTATATTAACCTTGTGCAGTATTACCTTTCTCCAGACTTCTTATTATATAAACTGCTAAAATATCTTTATTGCTAAAGCTCCTGCTGATCAGGTGTTCAGTGGTGTGTGGCCCAAAGCATCCAAAGAGATACACCTCCAGAGGCCTCGGGTCTTGCCTTTCTCTAATGGTGTGTACACTTTCATGGGCCAAATGTGATCCTAGTGTGCAAAGATAAGTATCTTCTGCATAATGTGGTCCCTAAAATCAAGGAAGCAACTTCATGTGGGTTGCAGTTGAAGAGAAACTGTACCTGTGCCTGAGGAGGCCTTGGTGTGTGGGGCCTAGGAAAGGATGAGATGTTGAGCCCCACTGTGGCGCTGCCCTGGGAACTTTTCAGAAACCATTTTGAATGAACATTATTTTTGGTTGGCACTGTGACCTGAGAACTTAACCTCAGGAGCAGCTGCCTCCAGAACCTCTTAACAGACCTCTCTGGACTGCATCCAGTGTCCAATGGGCACCATGGGGACATTGATGAGGGCAGCCCTGCATCTGGTAGAATGGTCTCCACATTCTTGATGGCTCCACAGCGGGGCTTCCTTCATTGCGGTGTCCTCATTCCCCCTCTTCACAGGGTGAGGCAGCCCTGCTTTTCCTGCATTAGTGCTGGCTGCTTCCCTCCTGTAACTTATGGTCTGACACAGCCTGGCAACTTGAAAAAACCTGAATGTACCCTGCACTCTGACACCTCTGTGCCTTTGATCCTGCTGGGCCCTCTGCCTAGAATGTCCTTTCCATCCATTTCTGTCTATTAAATTTTGCCCCCCAACACTCAGCACATATGAGGCTGTCCATAAAAGGTCTCCTTTACTCAACAACAAAAACAAACAATCCATTTAAAAAGTGGGCAAAGGACTTGAGTAGACATTTCTTTAAAGAAAACATACGAATGGCCAACAAGCACATGAAAAGATTCTCAACATCCCTAATAACTAGGGAAATCAATTCAAAACCACAATGAGAAACCACCTCCTGTTAGAATGACTGTTCACTAAAAAATAGAAAATACCAAGTGTGGCAAGAATGTGGAGAAATGGGAACCCCCGTGCATTGTTGGTGGGAATGTAAAATGGTGCAGCTGCTATAGAAAACAGTATGGAGGTTCCTTAAAAGATTAAAATAGAATTGCCATATGATCCAGGAATTCCACTTCTAAGTATATACTCAAAAGGATTAAAAGCAGTGATACAAACAGATATTTTTACCCCCATATTCACAGCAGCATTATTCACAGTAGCCAGAAGGTGGAAGGAACCCAAGTGTCCATTAACAGAAGAATGGATCAACAAAATGAATGGAAAAACAAAATATACATTGCATGTATATAATAAAATATTATTCAGCCTTACAAGGAAGGCAATTCTGACATATGCTACCATATAGATGAATCTTAAGGACATTATGCTAAGTAAAAGTAAGCCAGTCACAAAAGAACAACAATTGAATAATTCCACTTATATGAGGTACCTACAACAGTTAAATTAATAAGATAAAGTAGAATGGTGGTGCCAGGGGTGGGAGGAGAGGGGGAAGGAACCCTTATTGTTTAATAGGTATAGACTTTTAGTTTTGCGAGGTAAGTTCTGAAGATTGCTTGCACAACAATATCAATGCACTTAACACTACTGAATTATACACTTAAAATGGCGAAGATGGTAAATTTTATATTATGTGTATTTTATCACAATTAAACATTTAAAATTAAAGGTCTCCTTGTTAAGCCTTCCCTGATGTCAGGCTTCAATACCATTGCATTGCTTGTCAACCTCTGCCTTGATTCCTTGTTTTCTGTTCTATCAGGATTGTCTTGAGATTTACCCAGCTGCCTATACCAAGAGAATCACAGATAAATAGTACCAGAGATCTGATAGAACTATTCCTAACGTCAATCCCATCTCATCCCATCTAGGGCATTTCAATTATGTAAGCCGATAAATACCCTTTTTATCATTAAGTCAATTTTAGTTGGTGTGACAGCTGCAACCAACATCAACCTAATTGATAACACATTTGGCCTGAAATAAAAGAAAGCTAACAATAAGGAAAAGACCTCTGAGATTTCTAGGGTATAGGAAAAAATTCACAAAAGAATGCAAATAAGACTGGCATGCATCTGACCTCTTATTTGCAACACTGCATGCAAAAATACAATGAACAATACCAGCATACTGAGATAAAACAACTTTAAATCTAGACCATCAATTAAGTACAGGAATAGAATAAATACAGTTTAAAATATGAAAGGACACAAAGTTTACCTCTCAGTCACTCTAAGAAGTTCTTTGAGGATGTGTTCCAGCAAAACAAGGAAGAAAAACAACCTAAGTAGAGGTAATTTAAGCCTGGAGAAAGGTGAACCTAGAATGATAGTTGTATAGGCTGAGGAGTAAGAGCTGAGGGCAGAGTGTAAAAATGTGGAGCTCTAAGAAAAAAGGTGAATGCTGGAGAGGTTTGGTAAACTGAGGATATAGTGAAAGCACCTCTCTCTCAACAATAACAACAAAAAATCCAAGTAAGACAAAAAGCTATTTAAATAACACGGTCCAAAAATAATGTAAATTAAAATGTGACATAATTTTAACTCCTTAATGGAATATGAGAAAAAAGTTCATTTGACTCCCATATTAGGAATTTCTCTTTGAGTAATCCAGGGACACTTGACCCAGGAGTGAACATGTATGTGGTCATAATAATCTAAATCCTATTTAATGGTGTTCAACTTTTAGAGTCAATCTAGTGAAAAGACACAGAAGGCTTGTAATCACAGAATAGAAAGGTAATATTATCATCATTGGCAATGTAAGAATACAGCTCGCAGCCGGGCGTGGTGGCTCCCACCTGTAATCCCATCACTTTGGGAGGCTGAGGTGGATGGATCATGAGGTCAGGAGTTCGAGACTAGCCTGAACAAAATGGTGAGACCTCGTCTCTACTAAAAATACAAAAATTAGCTGGGTGTGGTGGCACATGCCTGTAATCCCAGCTACTCAGGAAGCTGAGGCAGGAGAATCGCTTGAACCTGGGAGGCAGAGGTTGCAGTGAGTTAAGATCACACCACTGCACTCCAGCCTAGGAGACAGAGTGAGACTCCATCTCAAAAAAAAAAAAAAAAAAAAAATACAGCTACCAGAAGCAGTAGTTGGAGAATGATGGGAAGGAGGGCAGAAGCACCAATAGTTTCCTCTCACCTTGTGGAGAGTCTAGATACTGATTAAAGTTGATGAATGAGAGGCACAGATTTGTTGTGAATAATAAATGTGGGGGAAAATAATGCCTTAGAAAAAACAGGGCCTAAACTTGTCTCCCATAAAATGAAGTTGAGAGGGATAGGCAGTTTAGGGTTAGGGCAGCAGGTCTGATGTCACCAATTTTCCAGGATCCCTCTAGATTTTTTTCTCTGTTATTCTTAGAACATGACTTCCAGCTACCCTCAAGATTATCTCATGGTCGCATGACCACTGTTGCAGTTCCAGCCATCATATCTGTGCTCCAGGTAAGAAGAAGAAAGAGAGGAGAAGGGTTAAAGGGAACCTACCTGCTGAGTCAGTCCCCCTTATAAGGAGTTTTCCTACCCAACAATTTCTACTTGTATCTCACTGGCCAGAACACTGTAACAAGGCAAACTATCACAAGGAAAACTGAGAAGTATAGTTTTTTTTGATGGCACATTGTTGCTTTCAACAAAATTGGGTTTGTTTTAATAAGGAAGAAGGGGGAAACAGATATTGGATAGGCAAACTGGCCATTTGTGACTCAAGTGATAAAAATGTATTATTCAAGTAAAAATGTATCCAATTAAAGAATAAACATTGTAATAGAATCATCAAAAGTGAGAGGAAGGAGGAAGGGTAGGGTGCAGAGAGTATAAATGAGTTAAATCTTTATTTTTTCATAATGGGACTCAGTGGCATACAATTTAAAGTTGCTTTTAACTTCCAAAATAAAGACTCAAAAGGCTAAAGCAACCTGCCTTTGGGATGTAGGTGGGGTGGGGGACAGTAGGGACAGAGCTGCAACTTTTCATTAAACGCCCTTCTGTATTACTTGAGTTTTAAAAAACGATGTGCAGATATGGTTGTGATTGAAAAGTATCAGTGTTTAGTATTATGTTGAGAAGCTAAGCACCACTATGCTTCCTTTACAATCTGGTTCTGTAGTGGACATTTGGGTGTGTTTTTAAATCACCATCACTGGCTTAGAAAGTGACAAAACTTAGCCATGGTCTGGGCTTTATTTTACTTCTTTCAATTGATTTGTTATCTTTTAAACTTTAGCCATTCACATTCAATAGTTTTTTATAAGACAGTCTCTGGCAGATGCATTCCCCGTTTCAGGTAGGGCAGTCCACGTAGGCCCCATCCTCTGTCTGAAATGAGGCAACCAACATCTCCCCACAATCATTCCCCTGAGCCCCTCCCATTTGCCCACAGACCTCTCTGCAGGGAAGTATGTTCTCTACCTGCCTGGTCTGCACTCTCAAATCACTGTCCTAATGTCTCTATAATATATTAACAGGCAATGGCCAAAGGGGGGAGTTCTGCTGAAATAGGCAGCAGTTTGGGCCATTTTGGACTAAATCCTAGAATGCACATGATAATGCTGAGCGATGCAGTTTAATTTATGAGCATGCAGGTCTGCTATGAAATTGGGAAATGGAGGTATTAGCATTCACATGGCAAGGGGAGGGCCAAGTCCAAAACTGTAATAGGCTTTTTACAGGGAGGACCGAAGAGTTTGAAGCAGGAGACATAATGTCAGTTAAATGTATGCTCACGAACCTTATCCTTGTATTTGAATGCTGCTAAACGCCTAAGCGGTGTGCACGTCTCCTGGCCTTATGCCCTTAATATTGCCTAGCACAATTCATTATTTTTAACAGGAGTGGAACACCTGTATGCACATCTGGGAAGATTTAAAAAATGCATGGCATGGGTTTTGTTTGATCTGCAGGAAAGAAGGTATAATAGACAGCTTCTCAATTTCCTTCTAGCAAGGGCATATAAACTTTCATACAGCTAAATATTTCTAAATTGAAAAGTGAAGACAGGCACGTTTGTAATTTAACTCATTACAGTTGTGCATGCAATTCATGCCACACAGTCTCCAATTTAAGAAGCTTGTAAGCCAGAGATTTTCTGTCTGACCTTGACTCTGGCACTTCACCTTTCTAGCTAAGTTTTCAATGTACAGAGCAAAATAACATCTATTTCTGCCTCCCTTATGAATAAAAATACATTTTTCCAAATGGTTCAAAGGAAATATCAAATATGCCCCAGCAGTAAAATATATTGGAAAGGAGGTCAACAACTCCATCAAACTAGGTTGAATAATGTCCCCCAAAGATGTCAGGTCCTAATCCCTAGAACCTGTAAATGTTACTTTACTTGGAAAAAGGGTCGTTGCAGATTTGATTAAGAATCTTGAGAAGGGGGAGTGCTAAATGCAATCACATGTATCCTTATAAAAGGGAGGTAAGGGGAGTTTTGACACACGAGAGGCCATTTGAAGATGGAAGAGGGAAATTTGAAGATGCTGGCCTTGAAGGTTGGAGGGGTGCAGTCACAAGACAAGGAATGCTGGCAGCCACCAGAAGCTGGACTTAGCAAGGACCAAATTTCTCCCTCGAGCCTCTGAACTAAATGCAGCCCTGCTGATGCCTTGGTTTTGGCTTAGGGATACTGATTTCGAACTTTTGGCCTCCAAAATTGTGAGAAAATAAATTTCCTTTGTTTTAAACTACCAAGTTTATGGTAATTTGTTACAGCAGCCACAGAAAACTAATACACTCGCAGACACGTTGGAAGGAAGAATTGCAGTTTGTACAAAAGGTATCCCCCAGATTCTACGGTTCTTTGATGATATTTGGCTGAATTCAACTTCCTGCCTGCAGCAAGTGGAATAGGAGAGAGTTGAATGCAAGTGTAGTGATATGGTTTGGCTGTGGTCCCCACCCACATCTTATCTTGAATTGTAATCACCACATGTTGAGGGAGGGATCTGGTGGGAGGTGAGTGGATCCTGGGGGCGTTTTCCCCATGTTGTTCTTGTGATAGTGGGAGAGTTCTCACAAGATCCGATCGTTTAAAAGTGGCCGTTTCCTCTGTGCTTTCTCTCACCTGCTGCCGTGTAAGACGCACCTTGCTTCCCCTTTGCCTTCTGCCATAATTGTAAGTTTCCTGAGGCCTCCTCAGCCACGCGGAGATGTGAGTCAATTAAACCTCTTTTCTTTATAAATTACCCAGTCTCAGGTATTCTTTATAGCAGTGTGAAAATGGACTGATACATGAAGGTTAAGAAAAGCAGGCAGCCAACTCCCAGTTCTGGGCAGCGTCCCCTCCTGAAGCAGGAGGCTGAAGGCATGAGAAAAAAATGCTTAGTTCTTAAAGCAAACATGTGAACAGATTAAGTATGAAGGGGCAGGTAATTAGAGGGGAACCAAGGATTTAAGAAACTTTCTATAAATTAACCTCATAGTTTGGATAGGGATGTGTAGGCATGTACGTGTGTTGGGGAAACATATCTTCAAACCAATAGTTTAATTATTAATAAACATGGCCAGATACCTGCAAACATATGTCATCAGACTGTCCTCTGAAGGTTTATCTGCAATAGTGAAAAATTTGAGACCCCACTGTCTACTAACAAGGGAATGATTACATTCCATGTAATACTATGCAGCTATTAAAAAGAGTGACGTACTTCTACATATACCGATGTGGGAGATTATTGAGTAAATACTGGTAAAAAAATGTAAGTTGCAGACAATATTATAGTATTTTCTCACATGGTTTAAACAAAGCAATCTGTGTTATAATATACAGAAACTATATATATATGTGCACCTAGATATGTTTATGAATTTGTTGGATGGGTACACATCAAATAAGAAGTCATTACTTTCAAAGGAAGGAGTAGGGTTGTTGAGGGGGTGGCAAGAAGAGTGGACAGACTTGGGCTTTATTAGTATTACTTTATACTAATGCACTTTTTCCCTAAGCATGTATTCTTTTTGTAATTTTAGTAATCAAAAAAGATGAAAATGCAATAAAGATACACTATGAGAACCTTGTTTTGAATTATGTCTGGCAAACAGTGGAGACCCTCAGTAATTGTGTGCTCAGTGAAGGGCTGTGCAGCAGATGGTCTTTAAAGATTGCCTGTGGCTTCTGGAAGTTTCCTGTAACCCAGCTAATGTTGCAGGATGGCAAGCAAAGAAAACAAACAAACAAACAAACAAAAAAACTGGCTTTTACACCAAACTCCTTGGTGGTCTTCCATGTTTTTATTTAAAAAAAGAAAAAAAAGACACACAGTAAGTAGCCAAAGTCTGAGGCAAGTGCGTCTTTTGTCTCTTCTACAAGAGTGGGGCAAAGTCACCATTCATTGACTCAGTTTCACACAAAAGCCAAGGGAATCTGTCTTTTGAACACTTTCCTTCTGAAAAATTCTATATGATGATGTTTCCAAAGGTTGTTTTACCTCCTGGAAGGGCAGCTTCTCCCCAATGAGCAGTCAGTTCCTGCAGGGTTAGCTATTGTACACAGCCCTCCTAGTGTTTGTGAGTTGCACACCAGGGAGGGGGGCACTATACCTTTGAAAAGGACACCCCTAGCCTCACTCCTCTGAGTGCACCCCAAAACACACCCAAACCACACTTCATCACATACAAAAGGAGAGCTCTTTGATCAAAAGAGTCCCACCTTACTTGCCAATTTGAAACACTGTTTTGGATTAATGTAGTCAGGCTGACAAACTGCACACCCCAAAGGCATTAATACGACTAGAAGAAACATGCATTGACTTTGCAACATTCAATTTAGGGGCACTGAAGAGATGAATGAGAGTGTGTCTCAAGACCCCAAAGCAAAGATGTGATTTCTGGACAACAAGAAACCAGGAGCCCACTTGCCTTTTGGATAAACAAAAGCAAGGGCATGGGTAACTTCTATCTCAAACACAGACTGCACAGGGGCAGTGCTTTAAAGGTGACAGATCTCTACAAATGCTTCTTAAGCGATGGCTCTTACTGCAATTACTGCTTTTTGCTGAATGAAAGGAACAAATCCCTCTCTCTTCTCCATATAATATGAAATGTTTATTTTTTCAAGACATATTTCTCCAAGATTTGCCCCAAATCATAAAAAGTCTTGACATTTTATGACTCCTTATTACAAATTTCAGGAAAGATTTTCATCTTCTGTATTTTACAGACACCATTACAAAAATACACAGATTGGGAGCTGGATTTTTCCTTGCGCAGAGGGAATGCTCTATCTGGAAGGCTTATGCTTAACCAAAATATTTAACCCTGTTGGTTTTGTGCTCCCATTTGCAGAATGTTAACATGTGGTCTAAACCCCCTGTGTTATAATTGAAGAAACTCACTTGTAGTTGAGTACTAAACAAAGCTAGAGTCAGAGCTCTGGGCTGAGGGCTGAGATTTCTATCACACTGTGACAGTGCTTTATAAACCAAGCTCTTTGGCTGTGGAGACTTTTAGGTTTTACCTGAGGCATGCATCCTGACATATAACCCTCATCCCTAGGCCTAATGAGATCGACACTCTGGGACAAATGTGGAAGATGCGGGAGATCCCTTCTGTGAAAGCGATAAATTCAGAGAAATCTAAGGCTGAAAAGGACCTGGAGTGATTCTCTACTCCATTTCCCTTCCTCGAGGCAGAACTTGCTGACATCATGCCAAGGGAGAAGTATTTATCTTTCTAAAACTCTTCAGGGATGATTCATAACTTCACTTAAAAAAAGGAATATCTGATTTTCTCTGAACAGTAGGATCCAAGAAGTAATCAAAGAAAACCACCACATCGTTTATAAAATAAAAAAATATAAAATCTTCCTCACTTTGATACCTCAGAAGTGACTATTTAAAATAACTTTCTAATTTAATCCAATATGAACATTTCTATTGTAAAAGGAAAATATGTTGGAAAAGAAGAAGAGCATGGAGTTGGTATGACACGTTAACCATAATTTTTGTAAGAATTGGTAAGAAGGTAAGAGACCCACTCAGGCCTGTTTGTGTGAATAACTTTGGTAGAAAGTATAATATATAAATACCCGCACGGCATAAAAACTCATGGATTAGAGACTAAATAATGGCTTCCATTATATGATTTTCATTTTAAGTTTCCCAAGTCTCCATTTTTTTGCAAAGTAATTTCTCTATTAGGCCTTAGCTCAAGAAGGTACATTTCTAAATAATCTGAATGGGAAAATAACAGACTAAAAACTCCATCAATGATTCCATATATATTCATGCCAAATGATTCAAAAGCTAGAGGTTATTCTGAGAGGGGAAGGCTGCCTAACATCTGTGATATTAAGAGAAGAGAAGCTATGCTTTATCTGCAGACAATACTGCTGACCCACTGCCAATGACTTTGAACTGCTTCTCCATCAGACATGATGAGATTCCAGACTCCTGAAAACCAAGGGGTGTATCTCAGAGGCAGCTGCTGGAATTAAGGTGGCCTACATCTGTAGTACAGCTCAGGCTGTGTAGAGAGCTGGCAGGTCTGAGGGCAGAGCGAATCCCTAGACTCCTTGTCTCAGGGTCCCAGGCTCTGGGCAAGAGTGCAAAGTGGCCTCCTTAATTACTTCCCCTACCCTATCCCACCCCCTTAATGGCCTATTAAAGCTTCTCCCAGCCATAACTCAATGCTCCTGCTCCAACGATTTAATGCCTTCTCTGCTATTCCAAAGTCAGTGTTCCTCTGAATGTTCCATGCTCCCTGCCCTGGAGGAGGGAAATTGACAGCCTGGGGACCTAAGTCCTCCCTTCCTCACTGAGCAGCATATCTGGAGCCCACTGCTTGATCTGTGTCCAGCCCTCACTGTTCCACCCAGCTTCAGGCCTGCCAGAGAAAATTCTAGGCCCTTGCCTAGATGCTCCCAAAGCCTAGGCTGGAGGTGATGCTAGGAGGAAGCCATGCCTGGGGAAGACCATCGTGCCCTGAGGTCTACCCTCAGACAGCCAGTGCCCAGGCCAGGCATGGCATTCCAGAAGACTCACAGCATCACTGCTCTGCAGCAGCCCGGGGCTGTAATGTCCCCTTACATTTTGTGGGTACCCAGATGATCAACCTCACTGTGTGTAAGGGGACTCAGAAGTGAGGCTAAATGGCTCCGGGTGAACAATCCAAGGAAAACTAAAGAATA
The DNA here is from genome assembly GCF_006542625.1 of Nomascus leucogenys. Lineage (NCBI taxonomy): Eukaryota > Metazoa > Chordata > Mammalia > Primates > Hylobatidae > Nomascus > Nomascus leucogenys. Next base: position 11,172,343 of record NC_044388.1, on the reverse strand, counting down.
AGCATTTGCACTGACTAATATTTCCAACCCTTTAAGGGGCACATGTATTTCAATTAGATGCTATTACTCCGACTTTGCAGATGAGGAAACTGGGACTTAGAGAACGGAACTTGTTTGCCCAAGGTTGCACAGCAAGGAGGAGTGAGCTGAGATTCGACCCCACCCTGCCAGGTGCTCCAGGTATCTCTGCTGAGCTGTGTAGCGTGGCCCCTCAGGACCTGGATGTGAGCAAGAGCAGCCTATGGGGGGCAACAGCACTTCTCAGTGGGCCCAAGAGAGGCCCTTGTGAGGACTTTACTGCACTGACTCCCCGGTTCCCAGCAGCGATGTTTTTAAGTGAAGTTGCAAAATTTTCAAAACCAATTTAAATCCACTTTAATTTTGAAAGCAAAAGCAAACAGATGTCCTGCAGCCTCTTCCCCTGGGAGAGGGTATTGAGAGCCAATAAACCATGCATCTTCTCTTCCTTGAGAGAGGCTGGGAATCACCACGGAATCGAATGCAGTTCTGCCTCTGTGAGAGCAAACAGTTTTGGCTGTACTTCTAGAAGTCCAGAAGCAAAAGCGACCAGAGAAAAGCAAGCATGTGCCTCACCAGTGGGAGGCACATTCACTTAAGAGAGGATTAAAAAGATTCAAAATACAAAATGGGTTTCATGATAAGTATTTTACTCTCATTTTATTGAAATAATGGAGATAAAATGTTAAAGGAAAGGATAGATTGGCGGCGGGGGCGGGGGAGGGGGTGGTGCCATAAATTGCAGTTTATGGAGTCATTGCTTCATAAATGTCACTCTATTGGTGTTATTCTGTCATTTTCTGTGCCTACTCCATTTTATAAAATTACTTATGTTTGGATTAAATGGCTCCTAAGAGGTCATCCTGTAAATAACATGGGACTCAGGTGTGTGTCTGTTTTTTAATTCAAATGCAAAATATCTTACACCTCTCAATGTGTCATGAAATAATGCAAAAGGCGATATTGTTAAAACCCTCATAATTTAAAAAAACTGTTCTATTTAAAAATAATGGAAATCAGAAGTTATAAAATGCTTATTGAGTTGAAGCCATTATTTTCTGAGCAATCAAACAGATCATTTATCAGCAAAACCTACTCTTTCCTTTTATACTCATAGTTCATTAGTTTATATAATATTTAATAAAGTTATTTGACTATATTAGCAAATACAGCCAGCATTGACACTTTTGGAAACAAGCAACTGACTGCTAAGTGTAGTAGCCACGTGGCGGGGTCAGGAGGATGCCTGAGCGGGCTCAGTTTGTTGCCTTCACGGTCTCTGTGCCTAGCTCTGTCCCACCTGGGGCACAAGCCAGGTTTAGGAAATGCTGGCTGAATGGATAAATGAGCTTCCCCACAGCCCCACCCTATTCCAGCCCCAGAAACTCCTCAAGCAAACCCTGGCTGCCTAGACATTCTTCCCCTACTTCCATTCACTCACTGCTTGAGTCACAGCAACACATTGTAACTCGAACCTAGGGCGTGGCAGCATTTCAGAGCAAGGTAGAAGGGACCAGAGACATTTTCTAGTTTAGCCTCATCATTCCATAGGTCAGCGGGTTGGAGACAAGCTATGAGATCTGGTCAAGGGCAAATAGTGCCCTCTGACCAGCGCTTCTGCTCCCGCTTCTTGCCCCTCAGTGTCCAGGAGCTAGTAGAGTACAGAGCACACACAGAGTCTTACACTGGGACAGCTCCCAAAACCATCATGCTCACTACGTCTTATGAATGGGATCCTTCAGGCAGGATTCGCACTTGGCTCCCCTTTACTTCCCTGTGGATAGGAGCATGAAGCACCTGATTAGCTGAAAAGCTAAGCATTTGGCAATTAACCTGCAGATAAAAATAAAGTCAACTTCAAACCAGGGGGCTGATTTAAATGTAAACAGTGTGTCCCTACTGATCCATGAGCCTGGAACTGACTCAGAATAAGGATGGTGATGAAAAACTAAGCCACTGACAGACATGCCCATTCACTGGCAGGCCTGTGGGCCCACCAGGGAGAGAGAGAGCCAGACACTGGGTTACAGAGCAAGGGCAAAAGTGAGAAAACTTGCTTTCTGAGCTCACAACTGATTCATTAATAAAACCAACTTCCTTTAGATGCCGAAAGCATTTGTGTGCCCTTCAATACTTCTAACAACATCACAAAAATAAGATACAAAGCAGCAAACACATTGCTGTCCTGATTATGGTACAGAGGCAAAACTATTATGTTTCTAGGGCCAATTTTGCCTTTGATGTGAAAACTGGGCAGGCCTAACTCATGATCCACCCTAAGCCTATCACAAAAATGAACACAGACAGAGGACCCAAGCAGCCCAACTGGCTGTGGAACGCATTATAGGATTTATGTTATCAATGACTCTATGTCATAATTGTGCTTTTCAAAGACAAACTTCAAAATGGTTTCAAAGTTCTTGACTGCCATTAATAATCCCTTCATTCAGCAAACATCAAACAGCAGCTATGAGTCAGGCAGTATGCCAGAACAAGGGAGACAGAAAGACACACCACAGTCATGCCTAGAGGCTCACCTGTCTGTGCTGGTGGGAGGTAGACAGGCTAAGGATGGTCACAGCCCAGGGTGGTAAGAGCTGGCACAAATGGAAACAGAGGAGCCTAGGTGGGCAGAGGAGAGCCCTTGGCCCAGTCAGGTTAAGAGGGGGATGCTAGGAAGAAGTAACAGATGTTTTGAGTTTTGAAGGATGACTATGAGTTAGGCAGGTAAATGAGTTGGGAAGAGAAAACAGCATTTGCAAAGGCCTGGGAATGTCAGAGGCCACAGAGCATGCTGAGGCAGTAGCAGGGTCAACAGAGTGGCTAAGGTGCATGGGAGGCCCGCGCCAGCTTGCCAAGGGCCTTATGCTCTATGCTGTATGTTGACGAGGTCAAACTTGATCCTGATGGTGGTGGCTGGTAAGCCTCTGCATGGTTTTATGTAGGAGAGTGATCAATCTATAAGTGATTACCTGAGGGTCCCCTGAACAAGCTGAGCAGCTCTCAGGGATGCTTTCCTTTATTCACTGCTCCTGAGGCAACAGCAACTTAAAAGCCTCATTAGCAGGCAGGTCTCCAACTAACAAGTAAGCCTGCCTTCCCTTCCATAATGCCCTCTCTTTGAGGCCACAGCTACTTTCAATTGCATTCTAATTTCAAGAAGTGATAAACATATGCTCATGTTTCCATTTACAAGTTTTTGATTATCAGCCTGGCATTGTAGCTGCAAATTACCCATTTTCTATTATAATTATTTTTACTTCTCTAGATGAAGAAGAAGAAGCATTTCTAAATTACTAAAGTGCCCGAGCCACAGAGGGAGGGAAGTAGTAAGCACGGCTGCATCTTTTGCCAATGGCAATATAATAGCAAGAGTTTGAAAACTAAAATGTAAGCTTGTGGGATGTGTTAGACCAGGCCTTCCAGATGGGCACATTTGCTCATTGTGATTATTCACCTAAAACCTGGCTGGATTGCAGCAAACCAGAGGTGAGCTGAGCTGGTGGCAGAATTGCTGCTTTTGAGGGTTTTCCAAGAGTAGCTCCTTGAAAACTGGGCTGCTTTATGTGACTGGCCATCCCCTCACACTCTTGGGCTCTAAATATTGCTTTTTCTGCTTCTAGCAGGAATTTTAAAAGATTAGAATGTCACTAACTCAGATGCATCCAAGCAACTACACTGTTTGGTAATATGACTGAAATCCAGCCATGCTAACTTGCATCACGGTCTCTCCTAAACAAGACCGTCTGGCTGCCTTTCTGCCCTAGTCAGGGGTGGCTGGGGATGGAGCTGAGGACAAACCTTGGTAATTAATGAATAGGACGCAGTGAATTCAGGTCACTGGCTGAAGTGAAAAGGATTCTATCATGCAGAGTTGCAGACCTATTGGCAGCTTAATGTCCCATTTAATTGGCATGTAACATTAATTGACAGAGTAGCGTGTAAATGAGATCTCAACCATGGTTTTGAAGGTCCTATTGGTGGCTTCGTTTCTAAAGTGCAGCTTGAATGAGCTTAACAGTTTTGTTATTGTGATGACCATCCAAATTCTTAACATCTTCCATGTGTGACTGTGCTCAGTCCTGGGGAAAGAGGCATGGAGGATATACTCTCTGCTCTCGCGGAACTCATTTTAGTGGGGCAGTCAAATATGGAAAAACAACAAGCAGCTACTTAAATACTCAAAATGCCAGCACTTTGGGAGGCTGAGGCAGGCAGTTCACTTGAGTTTAGGAGTTTGAGACAAGCCTGGGCAATACAGTAAGACCCCCGTATCTACAAAATTGTTTTTTAAACATAGCTGGATGTAGTGGTGCATGCTTGCAGTCCCAGCTAGTCGGGAGGCTGAAGTGGGAGGATCTCTTGAGCCCACGAGGTTGAGGCTGCAGTGAGCCATGGTTGTGCCACTGCACTCCAGCCTGGGTGACAGAGTGAGACCCTGTCTCTAAAAACAAACAAAAACCAGAATGCTATTTGTGGTAGAAAACAGGAATTCCAAATCTTACTATTTTCACATTTTGAACCTTCATGGATGACAATAATAAATCAAGCATAACAAATCAATAATAACTAAAAGTTAATATACTATTTACTAGGTGCTTTTTACGTCTACTAACTCATATTTTGGCCGTACCTATACTGTGCCTGTAACTACACTTTTATCTTTAATATTTGCAAACACTGCAGACATTTGCAGAGAATTGCTATCATCTTGTTTCTGATGGGGACGCAGAAACTCCAGGCTCCATCCCAAGATGTGGTATTAGGAAATACAGGCAAGTTCAAGCTAATGTAGTGAAGGGCCAGCCAGGCCATTTCACTTCCCACTGCCTTTATAGGGGCAGAAACTAACAGGAGCCCTGACTGAGCCCATTCGGTCCCTCCATCCAAGCCACAAAATCTTTGGTATTCAAGATGGGCTCATTCATTTTTCTAGGAAATAAATGTAATCAGCATATTCACTATCCTTTAGACATCAATTATAACTTCTTCCCTCAAGAGTAAATTGTTCTCCTTCCTGTGTATCTCAAGATCTTTGCCCAAGCAAAGGAAGGAAAAACAGGTTAGTGCAGCAGGTGTCAGAAATTACTCTTTCTTCTTTAGCAAAGGCAATGGGGCCTCCACTCAAGGTTCAACAGGGGTGGGTCTTAGGAGGTGTGCAGTGGGGTGTGTGCTGTGGCTGTTGCCGGTATGTGTTGCAGCGGTTGTCATACAGAAGCACATGCCGTGGTGGGGTGCTGTGGGGGCTTCTGTGGTGGGGAGTCTGCCATGGAGGGGTTTGATGCAGGATAGGCCTATAGGTGTCTCATGGGGAAGTGTGCCGTGAAGGTTGGGTGAGGGTCGGTGACAGGAGAGCCATGCTGCACGATGTGTTGTGGAAGTCATGTTGTGGGGGATGGATCATAGGGGTATGGTATGGAGGACATAGCATGGGAATGTGCCATGAGGGTACACTGTCGGGGGTTTTGCTGTGGGGGGTATCATGGTGGGTGTGGTGTGGTGTGGTGGTGCTGTGGGAGTGTGTCATGGGGTGCAATGGGCATGCCGTGGAGATATATCATGAGTGTGCTCTGGGGCTCCCTAAAGAGCTCCCTCCTACCAGGCCTGAGAATGCCATTCTTGCCCACTGGACCTGCCCAATCCCCAAAATGGTAAGTGCATGCCCCAGGAACCCCGCCCACACTCTACCCCCAGCCTTAACATTCTCTGGTCTCAGGGTAGCCAGTGGACATCAGGGGTGGCATGTTTTGGGGTTCTGCTGGTTGAAGGAGCTTGGGAAGCACCCCTCTCTGTGGTAAGGCTCAGGTAGTATTTGCAGGCCACATGTAACCTAGCTTCTGCAGCACTCCTCTCCCAGAGGTCACTGCCCAGCTAACCCACCCTGGGACTCCCCAAGATACAGCACAAGTGAAAGGAAGGAAGTACCCTTGGCATTCTCCCCCCACAGTGGGGCCCAGCACTGAAGAGTCTAGGCTCAGACTCCTCTCTCCCAGTGCAGCAGCTTCTCTTAAGGACCCTGCCCTTGCACTCCCAGCTCATCGCTCCAAGCCTCTGACCCATTTGACTTCTGCGAGGAGCCATCCCATATTAAGACCCTCTGGGGTGGCAAAACTCAAGAGCGCAGACATGCAGATGAAGTACTTTTTTGTTTTGAATGTATGCAATTTCCTCCCAAACTTTATTGTGAAAGATTTTCAAACATGCAGCAAAGTCAAAAGAATTTTAGTGAACATCTGGATATCCACCACCTAGATTCTACCATTAATTTTTTACTGTTTGTTTTTATCATATACCTACCCCTCTATCCATTTGGCAATCTTGCTTATTGTTTTTGATGCCTTTCAAAATAAGTCGCAGACAGCAGCATACTTATTTCTAAACACTTCAGCATGCATATTATTAACCAGAATTCAGTATTTGTTTAGCATTTTTTCCTTTCTTTGAACATACAATGAAATGCACAAATCTTGAGGGCATCATTCAGTAAATTTTAACAAATCATGCACCGTGTAACTCCAACCCCTCTTAACATATAGGACATCACCCTCCCCCTGAACGTCCCGTTGTGTCCCTTCCCTCTCAATCCCCCTGCACCCCTCCCTCAAGCAGCCACTATTCTAAGTTTTTCCACCATAGACACATTTTACCTCTTTTAGAACTTTAAATATAAATAGAATCACACTGTCTGGTCTTCTGTGTCTGTTTTACTCAGCACAATGTTTCTGAGGTTCACTCACGTTGTTCTGTGTGTCAGCAGCTTGTTCCTTTTCATTGCTGAATGGTGTTCCATTATTTGGCTATAGCACAGTTTATCTGTTCTCCTATTGATGAATTACCTTTTTTGTAAATAAAGATTATCACTGAATCGAGGCTATTCTTTAACACAGTTGCACTCGCTAGCATTCAGACCTGTTTGTCTTGCTGAGGAGATCAGAGGTGCTCAAAGTTAGCATAGCCCTCTGGCCCATGAGAGTGTATAAAGAACATAAATAGTGCATTTGATCACCTTTGTGACAGAAGATCAAAAAGCACAGTTCTAGAGTAGAGACTGCCCAAGTGTGATGGAACGTAAGACGATTTCAGGTGAGAACTTAAAAATGTCAAATGATAATATATTTGTTTTTACAACTATGCCCCATTTATGGCCTGTGAAACTAGTTTTCCTACATGCAAGGGATACATGGTTTGCTTTTTAAATACATCTGTTTACATAACAGAAAAACTGATTTAAAGAAAAATATTAAACAAATATATAGGGGGGAGTAAAGATAAGAAAAACCTCATGAGGCTTGCATGCAGGTGTTTGAGGTGTGGGAAACATTCTTGAGCAATGGCTGTCAATCCTGGATGCACATTAGAACCAGCTGGGGAGCTTTAAAAATTCCCCTGGCCTGGGTCCCAAAACCCAAGCCTTTCGTGTAATTGATCAAGGTACATCCAGTCATTGACAGGCTTTAAAAGCTCCCCAGGTGATTCTAGTGTGCAACGTAGGATGAGAAATGTTTTAGAAAGTGGTAATTTTCAAAGACCAGCAGTATCAGCATCGCCTGGGTGCTTCTAGAAATGCATGTTTTTAGATCTCACTCCAGGTCTTTGCAATCAGAAATCAGGGCTGGGGCCCAGCAGCTTGGGTCTTAACAAGTCCTCTCGGTGGTTCTATTTCTTGAAGTTTGAGACCCATTGCTTTAGAGGTGGACGGGACAAGTCCAAAAGGCCACTGCTGCCTCCCGAGACTAAGGTCTCCACTACTGTGGTACCGCTCCAGCCAGTGTCAGCTAGATCTGCCTGGTCCAGCTCCTGGGAAGCCCCTCTCCTCCTGAGTATGGAGAGGGTGGGTGGGTGCCAAGTGGCGAGCAGCTGCTGGCCAGTGACCAAAGGGATGACATCCTATGGTCCATTGGGAATTAACCTAAATCCACAAACCAGTTAATCAGCCCTCAGAAAATCGAGTGTTGACTACAATTTTATTTTCACTATGATTTTTGATTATCAGTGACCTCCTTCCACTCCATTACCCTTGTTAATTGAGAATTGACTACACAGTTAAAATGAATGTTTCCTCCACTAACAGAGCTGTACCAGATTCATCTTAAAGTCCCTCACAGCTCAAGAAAATGTGATGAGTCTGCAGATGTATTGATCTGATAAAATTCATTTCACCAAGAATTTATGAAATTACCACTAAGGTCACCTGTTATGCGTTCATATGTTCAAAGGCTTATAGGAAAGAAATGGAGTTTTATCTGAAGGATAACATCGTATTTAGAGAGCTAAACCAGAACTTGGGCAAAACCCGGCCTCCTGATTAGCAGTGATGTCTCTATTAAAGATACTCAACACAGTTCTTCAGATTTGGTAAAGTCTTTGGAAATATTGTTACCTTACAGTTAGAGAGAAGATAAGGTAACAACAAACACTCCAAGGGCTGCTCCTCTTCACCGGCTGGCTATTTTGATAAGGAAAAATACAAAGTAAGAGGAGGCTAAGGGGAGATCAAAAAATCTGATTATCTGTTCCAATGCTAAGTTTGAAAAATGAACTTTCATGTAAAACCAAAAAGATTACAATTTGCTAAAGAAAACGTGCTGGGAAATCTGAAGTGACATATGCAATGCCTATTAAGTAGTATGTGCCATGAGATATTTCACAAAACACCATGGTCCTTTTTTCGTGTCATAATACAGTAAAGGAATAATGCCACCATGGAGGAAAAACCCGCCCAGCTGTTTGTGGAACGACAGTCGCATACCATAAGGAATCTTTCAACGATCAGGTAGCATAAAAGACTCAACCAACTGTTTCTTATTTACTTGATTGCAGATTGACTATAAAGAGCTCAACAAAAGCACCTGTGCAACAGGGAGAACTCAGAATCAAGTCTGGTGATAAGGCCTTCTTGGAGCCTGTTCCCAAGATTTGCCTTACCACGGGCAAGGCACCTAGTGTAGGGCTGTGTCTAGTTCAGCCTAAGCCTAAGTACATCCTCGTACTCAGTGAATGACTTAAAAAAATTTTGTTATGAAAAATTACAAACATATAGAAAAGTAGAGGGCTGGGTGTGGTGGCTCATACCTGTAATCCCAGCACTTTGGGAGGCTGAAGTGCAAGGATCACTTGTAGCCAGGAGTTTGAGAGCAGTCTGCATAACACAACAAGACCTATCTCTATAGGAAATTTTAAATAGCGTAGCCAGGTGTGTTGGTGTGTGCCTGTAGTTTTAGCTACTTGGAGGTCCAGGTGGGAGGATCGGTTGATCCCAGGAGTTCAAGGTGATAGTGAGCTATGACTGTGCCACTGCACTCAGGTGGGCAATAGAGTGAGGCCCTATCTCTAAAAACAAAAAGAAAAATTGGAAACAATAACAGTATAATAAACTGCCAGATAGAGGTCCCCCCCAAATTATTGACATACTATATTTACTTCACCTTTCCCCCTTAAGTATTTGAAGGCACATTATAAACACCATGAAATTTTATCTTTCAATGCTTCAAAAATAAAGTGCACTTTCTAAAACAAGGACACTGCCTTACTTTGCCACAGTATGATCACACCTGAAATTAATAATTAACAAAAATTCCTTGGTATCATCTAATCCAACCTCAGTGTATTTTTTTTTTTTTTGGGAAAATAAAACACAGACACAGTTGTGGTGACTCAGAATGGTAGATGTGAATGCCCCTGCAAAGTCCCCAAGAAGCAAGTGTGTCCCATCTGAGGGCTCCATCATTCCCATAAGTGCACCAGGATGGGAGCGAGCACTTCCTCTAGTGGGGGCCTCCTCTTGGAGATGTGGGGGCTCTCATTCCCACAGGTCCACAGTATCCAGACACAACTCTCGGAGGCCTCCTTCCAGTAGCCAGTGAATGCCAGTTGTCTCTCTTCTCCTACCCTGTAACCAACTTTGTCTAAGAGGCTGGATCTGGAGTCAGATGAACCTAATTTGTAATCCTGGCTCTGCCACTGATGGGCTGTTTGACCTTGAGCAAGCTGCCTGACCTCTTGGAGCTTCTATCTGCTCATCTGTAATATGAGGGGGAAAGACCTGCCTCAGAGGGCTGTCCTGAATATTAAATGAGACAGTGACATAGGCGGTCACAGAGTGCCTGGCCCGTAGTAAGCTCATTAAAGTTCAGCTGCTAACACTGGGGGTGGCAGTAATAATCTTTAAGGCCATGAGAGTAGGCAATAGCATTAGAGTGATGGCCAGGCAGAAGCTCAGGGATGAAAGAGAGGCCCACATCCTACCAAATCCTCAAGGTGGGCTCCTAGCTCCTGCTTTCTCTGATGGTGCTGCTGGAGATGGAAGTGCTGAAGATTTGGAGGAGGAAGGTGTCGCTGACTCTAGGAACAGAGAGGTTCTCCAAGGGTGTCTTTGGCCACCCACTGGGCCATCTGGTGTCTCCTATTGGCCTGTTAGTAGTCCTGTGCCTTACCACAGAGGCACAGACTTTGGTTCTTCAGACACCTGCCCATCAGCTACTCTCCCTTTGCTCTCTTCTAATGACCCCCCAATCAATATTACTCTTTATGAAGCATCTACTATGTTCCAGGATCTTTTCTGGGTAATTTTCAGACATGATTTCCCTGACTGTAAATGCCAGGCTTTTGAGGGAGGTACGGCTATCCCCCTTTTCAGGTGTATTCGTTTGCTATCGCTGTTGTAACTACCCCAAGCTTAGTGGCTTAAAACAACACACATTTATTACCTTATAGTTCTGGAAGTCAGAAGTCCAAAAGGGACTAAAGTTAAGGTGTCGGCAGGGCTGTGTTCCTTTCTGGAGGCTCTGGGGGAGAGTCTGTTCTTGTCTTTCCCAGCTTCTTTCCTGCCTCCCTTCCATCTTCCAAGCCAGCAATGGGCAGTCCAGTTTTTCTCATGCTGCATCTCTCTGACTCTCCTGCCTCCATCTTTCACTGACAAGGACATTTGTGATTAGATTGGGTCCACCTGGATGGTCCAGGATATTCTCCATATTTTAGGGTCAGATAATTGGCAACTTTAATTTCATCTGCAATCTTAATGCCCCCATGCCACAGAACCTAACACATTCACAGGTTCTGGGAATTAGGATGTAGACATTTGGAGGGCCATTATTCTGCCTATCTCACGGTGCTCAAAGCAATGGTGCTTACTCAAAGTCACACAGCTATTAAGTAGTACTAGACTCCAAAGTCAGATTCTGGGATCTCAAACCTAGCTCTGCTCCTGCTACTTCACTGTGTGAATTTGGGCCACTTAACTCCTCTGGCCTCAGCTTCCTCACCTGTAAAATAAAAAGGCAGTCTAAACACTCTCTAAGAGTCACTCCAGCAGCTAGTTCATGACCCTCTGAGCATCTGGGCCTCCCTCTAACTATACACATGACCCGAAGTCAGGACCCTACCGAGCCCTCACCTGATCTGTCCCCACTGACCCCAGCTCAAGTACTGCCCATGAAAGGGGGAGATGTAGACTTATGGTCACAGCACAGACTTCCTTCTCTCCCTGGCTGGAATTTTCTGAGGTTTTTGTTCTGGGAAACTTGGAAACACGGATTTAAGGGCACCTGACTATCTTCACCCCAACACTCTTCAAGCATACCACACAAATCTAAAGTCAACTACTGTGTTTTCTCCCCCGAATTCCCAGCTTAGAGGGAAGTAAGGATTAAGGTCTCTTTGTGCAATGAAAAGAAAAACAGAAGGTGAGAAAATCAGACAGTAAACATGTAGAAATGTGAAGACTTGTTTGTTGAGAGTTCCCAAACCAAGGCATTAAACATTTTTTAATGCACCTTTTTAAAGCACTGTATATTACAGAAAATATCAAACATATGAAAGTAGAGAGAATAACATAGGAATCCTTTCTTAATTCAGGTCTAGCATCCCCAAGTTAGATACTTTTCACAGTCTGAAATTCAAATTTTGAATCACCATCCATGGTAGGCAGCTCCATTGTGTGGTCCTGCAACACCTTCGCTTTCAAAACTGCTAGACTATATGATTCCTCATGATTCTGAAAAGTCTGTCAATCAAGATGGCTAGAAAACTTCAACTTTCTGTGAAAAATGAGTGGTCCAGGAGCTATGATTCCTGAAGAACAAATCAGTTCCTCTTTCAATAGGGATACTGGAAACAAAAGAGTATCTTTTGAGATAAGGGGCTATAAACTCCATGTAAGCCTGGAACTGCTATCTTCTGTGCCTTAAAGAATGAAGCCAACTCAGTGGTAATAAGAGCTGAAAGACAGAGAAGGTGAGATTCCTAGCACCATCATCTAGTAACCTGGATCCAGCTGTGCCTGATTCCCCAAAACGTTTCTATTATGTTAGCCATACTCCTAATTTTGCTTAATCTAGCTTCAGTGAAGTTTCTCTTCCTTACAATAGAAAGAATCTTGAATATAAGCCCCCCGCCCCCGAAAGCCTTCTTTAAAGCAGTGAGCACAACTGTCACTCTTTCTTGTGAAAACTAGAATTTTTCCTCCTTAATTTAACAAAAACAATTTATATTCCTTAAATAATACATTTCCTAGCAAAACCAATGAGAGTCTGAGATTTAAGAATACTTCCTTGACAAGGGAGAATTCTATTTTGCTGGATTTTTATCAGGACAGCAATTTTTCAATGATATCTTAGTACTACTATGTGATGACCACCACCCGCACCCTTCCCCACAATAAACTCCTGCTGGTGCTATTTTTAAACAGGACAAGCTGTCAGGGAGTAGTCCTGGGCTGACCTGGGAGACTCTACATAAACTAGGCTTCAGGCTGGAGTCTTCTGGGATATACCCTGTACACGAAGCCAGGCCAAACAGGCTAGAACCAGATTCTAGTTTCAGTGACAGATTGAGGAAGAAACCACACAGGCCTTAAGTGGTACCTGCCACTAAGAAATGCAGTTACAGATGCAATAAGAGGAGGCGAAACACTGGCCCCCGAGACACCTGTACTCATTCGCCTCCCTCCCTCCCTCCTTCCTTCTTCCCTCCTTGGCACAGACCTCCTCGGCAGAGTGTGGACACAAAGCCCCCTGTGCTAGGCAGTATGGAAATAAGTTACAGTAGCCACAGTCCATAATCTCTAGGAGCCATGGTCTGATGAAAGGAGACATGGTAAGTGCCATGATGGAATGAGGTATAAGGCACTGTGGGAAGAGGATGACCATGTTGGCTTGAGCTCTTGAGGAAGGCTTCCTAATTCTCTCCCATGAAAGATGGCATTTGTTATTCACTGCAGTGTTGTCTGTAACGTTAAAAAATTGGAAACTGCTCAGTGCTTACCCATAGAAAACTAATTTAGTGATCTCAAGTAAAGCCCACAATAGCATACTATTCATTTGTAACAGGAGATAGAGAGAGAGAGGGAGAGAGGGAGAGAGAGAGAGGGAGACAGAGACCTTTTTGTACTGATCAGTCATCTCCAGAATTATTTTAAGTGAAAAAAAAGCAAAATGTGGAACAGCAAGTATGAAATATTGTTTTGTATAAAAAGAGTGAAATACCAAAATATAAACTGAAAGCATATAAAAAATACAGCAGTGATTGTCTATGGGGAGGCAAAGCTAGAAGCTATGAGATGAGAGGGAGTATTTTCATTGAATATATTCATATTTATTTTTCTCAACTTTTGAATCATGTAAATATGTTACCTATCAAAAAATTTAATAAATAAAACAGAAAGCTTCTGTGGCATTCCAGGTAGTTCTCAGAGGAGTAGTCAGACATGTTGGAGACCTGTAGCAGGATGTATTTTCCAACCCACGCACAACAGCATGTGCTGTCCACATGCTCTTCCTACAATGGGACAGTGACATGCCTCCCACAGAGAGGTGGGTCTATTCTGTCCTGCTGAAGATAGGCAGGCCAGAAAATATGGCAAAAGTGATACTATGAGACTTTTGAGGGTAGACCAGAAGAGGTGACTCAGCTTCCACCTGGTCTTCCAGGGATACCAGTTCTTAGGACTCAGCTGCCATGCTGTACAGAAATCTAGGCCACCTGATGTGCCATTCCAGCATCCCAGTGAAGGCCCCAGCTGCCAGCCACCATCAATTGTCAGCCACTGAGTGAGAAAGCCTTTTAAAAATTATTTTGTTTTGTGTTAATACATAATAATTGTACATATTTATAGGGTAACTTGTGATATTTTGCTATATGCACACAGTGTGTAATGGTGAGGAAATCCATAACCTCAAACATTTATCATTTCTTTATGTTGGGAACATTCCAAATCTTCTCTTCCTGCAATTTAAAAATCTACAATAAATTACTGTTAACTATTGTCACCCTACTGTGCTATCAAACACTAGAACTTAGTCCTTCTAACTGTACGTTTGTACCCATTAACTAACCTCCCTTTACTGTACCCGCCTCACCCCTCCCCTCCCCTTGCTACCCTCTGGTTACGATCATTCTACTCTACCTTCATGAGATCAACTCTTTTAGCTCCCACATGAGTGAGAACATGCAATAATTTTCTTTCTGTGCCTGGCTTATTTCACTTAACATAATGTCCTCCAGTTCCATCCGTGTTGCTGCAAATGACAGAATTTTATTCTTTTTTATGGCCAAGTAATATATCATTATGTATATAATACCACATTTTCTTTATTGATTGATAGAATGGTTGGCATGCTGATGGACATTTAGCTTGATTCCAAGTCTTGGCTATTACGAACAGTACTACAATAAACATGGGAGTGCAGATATCTCCTCAATATGCTGATTTCCTTTCTCTTGGGTATATACCCAGCAGTGGGATTGCTGGATCATTCGGTTGATCTACTTTTAGTTTTCTGAGGAACTCCCACACTGCCCTTCATAATGGTTGTACTAAGCTATTTAATACATTCCCATCAATGATGTAGTAGTGTTCCTCTTTTTCTTCATCCTTGCCAGCATGTTATTTTTTGTCTTTTTGCTAATAGTCATTTTATTTTATTTTTTTTCCATTTTTCCTTAGCTCTGTTTTATTTTATATTTACACAAATTTATTTATTATACATTTTATATTTTATAGATGTATTTTTTTATTTTACTTTAAGTTTTAGGGTACATGTGCACAACGTGCAGGTTAATTACATATGTATCCATGTGCCATGTTGGTGTGCTGCACCCAGCAACCCGTCATTTAACATTAGGTATATCTCCAAATGCTATCCCTCCCCACTCCCCCCACCCCACAACAGGCCCCAGTGTGTGATGTTCCCCTTCCTGTGTCCATGTGTTCTCATTGTTCAATTCCCACCTATGAGTGAGAACATGTGGTGTTTGGTTTTCTGTCTAATAGTCATTTTAAATAGGGTGAGATGACCTCTCATTGTGGTTTTGATTTGCATTTCCCTGATGTTAGTGATGTTAGGGATTTTTCATATGTCTGTTGGCCATTTGTATGTCTTCTTTTGTGAAATGTCTTTCAGATCATTTGAACATTAAAAAAAATCAAAATATTTGGAATTTTTTTTGCTATTGAGTTGAGTTCTTCATATAGGCTTGTTATTAATTCCTTGTCAGATGGACAGTTTGCAAATATTTGCTCCCATTCTCTAGGTTTCTCTTGAGTGAGAAAGCCTTTGGAGTGGGTCCAGCCTCAGCCCCCCTCTAACTGCCTCTGAATGAGACCCAGAGTGAGAACTGCCTGGTTGAGCCCAGTCAACCCCCACAATTGTGAGAGACAATAAAATTATAGTTTTGTTTTAAGTCCCTAAATTTTAAGCCGCAGTTCTTGGTTTGTGTGCTTATCTTACACTTGATTTTCCAAGACAGAAGCTTTCTGACAAGCCCATAATGGTGTATGTATGACTTCAAGGAGGTAGCAGAAACAATCCGAGAGGGGCAAGTATTTAGCCTTGTGCAAGGGGAAATAGTCTAGAACAAACAAAACATGCTGACTCTGGATGCCTATAGGAGCCACATGAGAAAGCATTCAACAGGCTGCCGGACACAGATGTCTGGGATTATTTTTTTAAAGCAGAATCTCAGAAGCCAAAAGGTAGCAGCATTTCAGTGACACCTGAAACAGGCAGTTCCTATACTTTTATCATCGATGGTCCTTTGATTACTTACAAAACACAACATGAGTAACAGACAGTGGTATCCTTTCTCTCACAAAAAAAAACAAAAAACAAAAAAACATTAAGACAAGAATGATCAACGACGGCATCATACAAGTTACTCAGAAGAAGGCCAGATGGGGAAATTAAAAGCAAAGCAGTCTTTGTTACTACGTATAAGGTTTGTGCAATAAACCTATTACTGATCTTTAAAATGAAGATTTGAAAGTGAGTAATAATTCCAAGTTAGACTCCTACACACTAATTCATGTAACAGGCATTCTGTCCTAATGATCACTGGCTCACAGAGAAACTTCAAGCCTTCTAAAGGTATCTCTTGACCTGACCTGGTGTGATTCCCTCATTGACACTGACACTCATTCACTCCCATCTGCCACTTATCGAGCCCAAATTCGGGTTGGTTTGCATCACATGTTTTCATCATTCTTTTCCTTTACGGTTGTAAACCTTTCAGCGAGCAGCCTGGCTGATAGCAGGGCAGCTGATGGCAGTGGTTAGGATGCAATTAGGCTGAGCCACGCTTGTCAGCCTTGCTCCACACTCTCCTCTTTCCAGAACACTGTGACAAGGGGCAAGGACCAGAATCAAGGCTCTAACCCCTACACACCTGCCTTTAATATGCTAACTCGGCTTCTGCAAGGCAGTTCCAACCTCCTCCCTGGGCTGTGTCCTGCCTTGACACTTCATTTTTATAAGAGAAAGCAAAGAAAGGGGGCCGTGCTGATGGAAGAGGGAAGGCAGGAAGAAGATTGGCTCTAATTTAAAACCATCTTAGGAGCTCTAAAAAGTTCCAGGTTTACTGATGGACACATTTACTCCTTGAAATCCTTTTCATAAATATCCACCACTTAACATGTACTTTCAAGAGGCATAAATACTGTCAACGTGTCAGCCTTTATGAAAGGGAGATTTCCAGAACCACTTCTTTTCTCCATGGCTAAGAGCCACACGATTACAATCCTATTATAGCTGTACCTTGAGAATATAGCCCTTCCCCACCAGTCTGGGCAAGGCAGGCAAACTCACTCGACTAAGAGCAGCATGGAGGCCTTTTCAATCTCTGTGCAGTGATGCATCCTTCCTTTGCTGCAGAGAAGACGGCAGCTCATCTCTGGTGATAAGGTCTATATCTGAGACTGGTAGGGATTGGAGATGTATTTTGTCAACGGCTCTGGCCAAAGTAACTCTCTAATAATATTCAAGTATGGACAGAGAATGTTTCCTGAGGCTGTTTGGATCACATCTTATTTTGAACAGGCTTTAGTGTGATTTTCTCCCTGTTCTCAGTGGAAATAATGGGTTATGAAGGCAGGCATGGTGCCCCTCTGGAGAACTGCTGGTTCCTCACGAAGGACTGTGCTGGCGTGGCTCTGCATGGGTAGGATCACTGCCAGCTCACCCTGCCACAGCTGCACACAGATGGGTGGGCCCAGCTTTCTGGACAACGGCAGTCAGCAGTGCCCTTCTTTCCTCTCAGACAGCAGACCAGTAGCCACAACATGATAAAATCTATGCTGGAGCCTCAGCCCGGTGTGCCCAGGAGTATCAGAGAAGGAGGAAACAAATAGGCTCTCAGGTGGACTCTGTCACTCAGAAGGGAAAAGGCTCCAGTGCCCACGCCTCCAGATTTACCCTCGGGTGAGCTGGATCCCTGTTTGCTGCTGCTACCCAAGATGAGATGTATGATGCTGAGAACTGGAGCACCCAACCAGACGACATCTGAGGAGGAGCTCTGGAAACTGTAAAGGGGTAAGTGAGTTGGATCACAGCATTATTCTCCCATTTGGAAGCTGAAGCACAGTTGTTGTTTATTTTTTTTCTTTTTTTCTTTTTTTTTTATTATACTTTAGGTTTTAGGGTACATGTGCACAATGTGCAGGTTTGTTACATATGTATCCATGTGCCATGTTGATTTCCTGCACCCATTAACTCGTCATTTAGCATTAGGTATATCTCCTAATGCTGTCCCTCCCCCCTCCCCCAACCCCACAACAGTCCCCGGAGTGTGATGTTCCCCTTCCTGTGTCCATGAGTTCTCATTGTTCAATTCCCACCTATGAGTGAGAACACGCGGTGTTTGGTTTTTTGTCCTTGCGATAGTTTACTGAGAATGATGTTTTCCAGTTTCATCCATGTCCCTACAAAGGACATGAACTCATCATTTTTTATGGCTGCATAGTATTCCATGGTGTATATGTGCCACATTTTCTTAATCCAGTCTATTGTTGTTGGACATTTGGGTTGGTTCCAACTCTTCGCTATTGTGAATAGTGCCGCAATAAACATACGTGTGCATGTGTCTTTATAGCAGCATGATTTATAGTCCTTTGGGTATATACCCAGTAATGGGATGGCTGGGTCAAATGGTATTTCTAGTTCTAGATCCCTGAGGAATCGCCACACTGACTTCCACAATGGTTGAACTAGTTTACAGTCCCACCAACAGTGTAGAAGTGTTCCTATTTCTCCACATCCTCTCCAGCACCTGTTGTTTCCTGATTTTTTTAATGATGGCCATTCTAACTGGTGTGAGATGGTATCTCACTGTGGTTTTGATTTGCATTTCTCTGATGGCCAGTGATGATGAGCATTTCTTCATGTGTTTTTTGGCTGCATGAATGTCTTCTTTTGAGAAGTGTCTGTTCATGTCCTTCACCCACTTGTTGATGGGGTTGTTTGTTTTTTTCTTGTAAATTTGTTTGAGTTCATTGTAGATTCTGTATATTAGCCCTTTGTCAGATGAGTAGGTTGCAAAAATGTTCTCCCATTCTGTAGGTTGCCTGTTCACTCTGATGGTAGTTTCTTTTGCTGTGCAGAAGCTCGTTAGTTTAATTAGATCCCATTTGTCAATTTTGCCTTTTGTTGCCATTGCTTTTGATGTTTTAGACATGAAGTCCTTGCCCACGCCTCTGTCCTGAATGGTATTGCCTAGGTTTTCTTGTAGGATTTTAATGGTTTTAGGTCTAACATTTAAGTCTTTAATCCAACTTGAATTAATTTTTGTATAAGGTGTAAGGAAGGGATCTAGTTTCAGCTTTCTACATATGGCTAGCCAGTTTTCCCAGCACCATTTATTAAATAGGGAATCCTTTCCCCATTTCTTGTTTTTGTCAGGTTTGTCAAAGATCAGATAGTTGTAGATATGCAGCATCATTTCTGAGGGCTCTGTTCTGTTCCATTGATCTATGTCTCTGTTGTGGTACCAGTACCATGCTGTTTTGGTTACTGTAGCCTTGTAGTATAGTTTAAAGTCAGGTAGCGTGATGCCTCCAGCTTTGTTCTTTTGGCTTAGGATTGACTTGGTGATGCGGGCTCTTTTTTGGTTCCATATGAACTTTAAAGTAGTTTTTTCCAATTCTGTGAAGAAAGTCATTGGTAGCTTGATGGGGATGGCATTGAATCTATAAATTACCTTGGGCAGTATGGCCATTTTCACGATATTGATTCTTCCAACCCATGAGCATGGAATATTCTTCCATTTGTTTGTATCCTCTTTTATTTCATTGAGCAGTGGTTTGTAGTTCTCCTTGAAGAGGTCCTTCACATCCCTTGTAAGTTGGATTCCTAGGTATTTTATTCTCTTTGAAGCACAGTTGTTTTTAAAAGTATACATTCTCAGTAGGATGACCTTGGCAGCATACACCATTGCTTACCAGGATTTATAGAAAAATATCATCCAGTGGTCTTCAAGGGTGTATGAAAAAAGGAACATAAGCCTCCCTCCAACACTTTGGGCCCCTCTATCTATAGTGATACTGACAGTATTTCTCTATCTTTCTCCCTTCCACATGCGGCCCTGACACACCAGGCTCCTCCTTCAGGAGAGTTAAGCCAGTTTAAAATGTGTTGCTGTGTGTGTGTTTATGTGCTTAATTCTATTGTTAAATCTGTCTCATGATGTGTGCGGACTCCAAGAGGGTCAGGACTATGTCATTTTGACTCACTGTTTGAAACCCGAGGACACTGCCTGAAGTATGTGTAGAAGAAAGAAAGGGAGGAAGGAAGAGAGAGAGAGAGAGAGAGAGAGAGAGAGAGAGAGAGAAACAAGGTGCCAGGCATGGTGCTAAGTACAGGGAACACTTGGTCCAAAGCTGTGGAAGTGCTCACAGCCCAGCAGTGGAGGTAATTCAGTGTGGCCAGGGAAGGGCATGCCGACAGGCACCCACTGGTACTATGGGAAGGCTGAGGAGGGATTCGGGAAGGCTTCCCTGCAACAGAGTGCGCCTCTGCCACTGCCCCAGGGATTCTGGATTTAGGGGCAGCTCTGGCCAGAGGCAGGGACAGCAGAGAGGCACAGGGATGAAGACCAGGCCTTCACTGGGCAGGAAGGCAGCCCAGACATAGCACTTCTGGGTGGAAAGAGCAGACAGTGCTGACTTCCAGATGCATGGTCACCCTCATCCCAGGCACTTCCAGCCAAAACCTATTACAGAGAATCTTAGATTTCCCTGGAGCTGATTTCTCAGATTCTGTCTAGCAATAGAATGCCTTTCTATTCCTAATTCCTAGAGCGGCACATGGGTCTGTGTGCATGTGGGAGACATAATGATGAAGGAATCATGAGTCCACTGTGGTTTGTTAAATACCATCATACAGAACTGCACAGCTAAACCAATGGGGCAGGAGCTGCCATCCTGAGGCCTGCCCCGCAAAATGGGATCTGTCCATCTTTACTGGGGAACCATGATAAACGAGCAAAGACAGACACTGGTGAGGACAAGCCACTTTATTTAAGAGCTTCGACAGCCCAAAGTGGTTTAATATAGATGCATGGAAGATTTATCGAGATGATAAAATACCTGAACTTGAAAGGCACATAAATTATAATTTTGTAGGTTTTTTTCTTTTTAAAATTTCACATAGTCAAGTGCTTTAAGTAATGAATGAAATGCACATAAAGTTGATTTCATTTCACACAAGCTGTCTGGTTAGTGTCTGCAGAGTGCCTTTGCTTCCAGATGGGGCTGAGTTCAGAATCCAGGTCACCCTTCTGTGCCTATGGCCTTCAGTTTCCTTATCACTGTGGAGATCATTGGGAAGATTAATAAATATAATAATAAGGCAGCCATTATTGACAGGGCACTTACCATACTGCATGTTGTACACTGAGGTCAGTGCTTCATATGCTTATCTTGCTTAATGCTCCTAACAGCCCTATGAATTAGCTACAATGATTCTCATTTTACAGATACCAAAACAGGTTTAGAGCACTTTGGTGATACATGGGAAAGTCACACAAGCAATTTTATCTGACTACAAGACTATGGTGTTCACCACTAAGCTGCGACATACATGAAACTATTTGTCCCTCAGCAAATGCTTAAATACATTAGTCATCTTTCCTTACCTTCATATTCCTTTTAAACATACACACACACACACACACACACACACATGCACATGTACCATGAAAAATCTGCCTCTTGGGTTTATGTTCATTTATTTGTTCATTACTGATTCATGCCTTTTTGGCCTGGTACTCTGCTGGGTGCGAAGTTTGCAAAATTAGACTCCATAGCTGCCAGGTCAAAGAGCCAGACCAGTCTGAGGCAGTTACCATGCTCAAATGGATGGCAAGGGTCTGCATGTTGCAGTGGCAGCCCCCTGCAGGGGACCCCCACTCAGCCATCGGTTAGAGACACATCATCAAAAAGACCATTTTAGACCTTTTTCAACCGTAGTTTTCCCCAACTTTTGCTACGCTTTCTTTGGCCTGAGTCTACAAAGACACTCAAACTCTGGGGCTTTCTGACAGTGCAGCTGCCCAGGAGGCCCTTTATCATGCAGAACACCCCTCTCTGCTGCCAGGCTCTTGCTTTATGGCAAAACCACTGCAACAGATAATCTAACCCCCTGACTAATCACCTTGCACAGTTCCTCATAGTGCCTCCACTCCTATCCCTCTCCCGCTGCTGCCCTGTCTTGTTTCATCAATTTTTGTCCAGACTAAGGGACGATATCTATAGTTACAGTAGTAGTATCCTCCCACACGTCAGGCACTGCTCTATGTATTTTAGGCCCTCATTAAATCCCCATAATAACCTTCTGAGGTAGATACTACCACTATGCATATTTTAGTTCATTCAGGAGAAGGAGAGGGTGGGAGTTAATATTTCTTCAGGGCCAACTATATGCCAAGCACCTGTTAAGCCTGAACAATCCTCACGACTCACATGGTGAGTGAGTTGCCCAGGGTCAGTCGCAGAGCTGGGAAGGGCCAGGTCTGTGACCACCAAGCCTGGAGCTTCCCTTCTCATGGGCTGGCACCCTGCCATGGTCTGAGAGGGGAAAAGAGAGGCTGCACAATGGCTGCCCTCTCTCCTCTTCCCTCCAACACCCTCTGTTAACATCTTACCTGTTCTTTTTTACCACTGCCCACAAATGGTGCCAGACTCCTGCCTCATCTGTGTTCCCCCACTCTCTGGGCCTCTCAGTTAGTTTTCATGGAGCACTTCCTTTGTCTACACCAATGTTGTGAACAGAGCCAAATAAGAAATTGGGATCATTTGAGCCAATAAAATACAGTGAGCAGCTGATAGATGTTTCCTGAAACCTAAAATGCTCTCCCAAATCCATGGGGTCTCAAGGTCTGACATGTCCTCAGCAAGGTACCAGCATAGTTGCTGCTTGTGGGAAGTCTTCTGTCCAGTTTTAGGGGGTGACACCAAAAGCTGAGAACCACCAATGAAATTCAGGAAGTAACTGATGCTCAGTGGAGCTGTGTGAACCATACCTTCAGGGGCTCCTGAGTGGCTTTCTGAGAAAAACTGAGAAGCTTTCCCCTGCAAGGCCAGTGGGTCAGAACCCTTTCTCTGGGTTGTGCCAGGGTGGAACTGTCACTTTATTTCACCTGGCCCAGCCGACATGGCCTCCAGGAGGGCAGGGCCCCTGTCTGATTTCTCTCTGAATCCTCAGAGCCAGGGTAAAGTGGGTGCCAGTTAAATGTTTCAAGAATGAACAACTAAACTAGCCATCATTTTAGAGACAGGCTGTTTGAGAGATTCTACTCAGAAGCACTTATTTGATAGAGGAAGAAACAGGACTCAAGGAGAGGAGAAGTGACTTTGCTGAGAGGCAGGCACACTGTGTTTAGTCCAGAATAACATCCAGCCTTGGATGTTTAGTGCAGAGTAACATCCAGCACCCATCACGCAGTGCTAAGCCATTTACATTCACCATTTCCATCCTCAATGGGTAGAACAGTCCCATTTTACAGAGGAGGAAGTTAAGGTTCAGGAACTTGCTTTCCCCCCAGCTCTCTGCAGGCCAGCTTCTCTCAACAAAATGAGTTTGTTCTGTTGTTCTCTGCCCGGGAATTCTCTACAGTTTTAGTTCCAGCAGCCTTTGTAGCTGGGGGCCCTGATAAAAGCTCTCCAGCACCCTAGACTTTCAATCTTCATAGCTCTGACCACAGTTTTAACGTTCACACTTGTTTGCGTAGATATCCATTTGCTGTCGGTCTCCCTCCACTGGACTGTGAGCTGCATGGGGGAGGGCACCACGTTGTTTGGCCTGCCACTGTAACCCCAGCCCTTAGCCCAGCAGCGGGCACTGAGTGGAACACGTTAAGTATTTGTTAGACACTGTGCTTATATTTTTAACCTTTGAGTGCACGAGTGCTAAAGGTGGGATCCGAACCCACGTCTCCGGGACTCTGGTCATAGCCAAAGGGGTGCTGGGGGTTAGGTTGACACGCTGCAGCGAGAACCGCCGGCTCGCAGGCGCAGCGCGGAGCTGTCCCCCCGGTTCGCCCGACCCCTGATGGCTCCGCACTCCACCGCCACCTGTCGCCCCAGCGGGGACTCCCAGGACTCAGTCGGGGGCCGGGAGTCACGTGGGCCCGGGCGTTCAGCCGCGATCCAGGTCCTAGCGGGCTGACGAGGGGCCCAGGCTGCGCTTACCTGCTATTTGCAGGGCTCAGCAACGGCGCTCGGCGAGTCTCGGGGGGCTGCGGGGGACTGCCGGGGACTAGGGGACCTGCTGGGCCTAGCAGGGGCTGTCGGTCAGCGCGCGGCCCGGCGCCCGAGGTCCGAGAGGGAACGACGTTTGGTCTCAGGACTCAAGGCTGCCTCCGGCCCGGGCAGCCTCGGGTCTAGACCCCCTAGTACCTGAGCTGGAGGCGGGGCCTAAGGCGAACTTGACCTTGCGCTCCCTTAGCGGCCCCGGGCGGACGGAGTCTGAGGGAAACAGATCTGCGCCCCGCCCCCTCGCTGGGGCGGGCCCTAAGGAGACCCGGCCCTGGCCCCGCCCAGGGTCCCTAAGCCCCGCCCTCTCCCTTGCCCCCGCCCCCGCCCGCTGGCTCCCAACCGCCAAGGCTCTTTTGTGTTGCGTGCGTGTTTGCTTTTTTATTTTCCTGTTTTGTATTCTGTTTGTTTTGTATTTTTATTTAATTTTCTTTCAAAAAAACTACATGAAAGTAGCGCCCACTTACTTATTAGGAAATAAAATTATCTAGATTTGCTTATAATGAAAGCAACAGGCCACTTCTCCCTCCCATCACAGCTCTTTTTAACAATTCCTCCGTTAATTTCTTCTGGTGGTCACCCGCTTGTCGCAAAAAAAAAAATAAATAAATAAATAAAAAGAAGCTTACATAGCGATTTCTTGATTTATCCATTGACTTTCTGCCATGTTATATGAGGATCTACTCTTTTACTGCGCGGCCCCTGTTTCCTTCTGACAAATTTACACTTCTATTCTCAAGCCCTGCCCTGGTAAATGCCAGATCTCAAAGCAGGGAAGGATTTCTGGGGCCTGAAGCATACACAGTTGTGTGGGGAGAGGGGAAGGGAGGGCTGCTTAAGAAAGAGAAGACAGAATTGGGGCTTGCCAGTGAACATTTATTTAGAATGAGAAAATAAATCTTAACAGAATCCTGGGGTTTTGGAGATTGGGGTCCCTATCCCCTGAAACCCTGAAACCTTAGGAAATTTAGGTCCCAAATTTGCTTCCCTGATGCAGTCTGGCTTCCTCTGCCCACCCAGAACTCTCCATAAGCCCCCAGGGCTCATGGGAGCCTTGCAGAGAGAGGCCTTGAAGGACAAGATTCACTAGATTCTGCCCATACGGTTTCCTAATGGAGTGAATTGGAGTGTGCGAAAAATAGAGACCTCAAGGATGATGTCAACGTTTTTTGATTGCTGTACACTTAATTTCCAGCGTTTCCTAGACACAGGAACACGTCCTCATCTTAGTATGGAGAGTGTTTTATAAGCCTGTCCCCATCACCAGAGCCTCACAGTGCACCCATGAAGTTGGCTGGACAGGTTCACTGTCCACACTTTTAGGAGGCCCACAAACTTGTCCCTTGTGTATTAGCACCGGGGGCATGCAACTTGCACCCAATAAGTACTCAGGTAAAGGGTACTTCCCCACTCAGTCTGAAGACACAGTGTCCGTGCCGTCTCGGATCCCTTTTCTCTTACCTGTGGTGTAAAATGTGGCTCCAGAAGGTGATCCTGGACAAGTCTCTTTACCTTCCCAAGCCTCAGTTTCCTTTCCTGTAATGGGAGGTAACAACCCCTACCACACTGAGTTTTGGGGAGCATGAAGTGGCTTAACATCTTTGGATATTCTTTAATTGATAAGTCGGCTTGTTTCCCAGCAGGGTGGGAGGCTCATGAGAAAGCTTAGGGATTTCTAAGAATCTTGTGTAGCATGTAGTACCACAGGTTGATTAGAGGCCTTCGATTAAAATCATGGGCTGAAGAATCATTCTGAGTCAGGGTCCTAGGCCAGGGAGGGAGAAGCTGCACACAGAGAGCAGAGAAGAGGCTGGGCAAAGACTTCCTCATGCAAGGGAAGCTTTCTTTGCCTGAGGTAGTGAAGGCTAAAGCTTGATCTAGGAGGAAGCCTGGTTTCCTAGGCAAGAAAAAAGGAATGAATTAATGGCACTCGTAGCAACCGGATGTGATTGGAGAGTGTTATTCTATGTGAAGTAACTCAGGAATGGAAAACCAAACATGGTATATTCTCGTAAGTGGGAGCTATGCTATGAGGATGCAAAGACGTAAGAACGACGCAGTGGACTTTGGGGACTCAGAGGGGAAGAATGGGAAGAGAGTGAGAGATAAAAGACTACAAATAGGGTTCAGTGTATACTGCTCGGGTGATGGGTGCACCAAAATCTTACAAATCACCCCTAAGGAACTTACTCATGTAACCAAATACCACGTGTTCCCCAATAACCTATGGAAATAAAAATATTTTTTTAAAAAAGTAGCATCCCCTTGTGCTGGAAGGTAAGAACCTCATATAATAGCCAAGCTTTACTTAACCTCAGCAGGGAAGACGCAGTGGCTGAGAAATCCATTTTGGAGAGGCAACTACCTCCTAATTTTTTAGAAGGAGGAATACCTAAATGCAAGTCTTGTACTTGCTTAAGCTCACAAAAAGACTACTGGATTTTGGGTATGATGGGAATAATATTTTCAGATCTCTTCTTTATTGGTAAGTTTCATTTCTCCTGGATCCTATCTGCCATTATGGCTCAAGGAAGGTGGCCACCTAATGCCACCTCAGGAAGGAGGAAGATTTTACATAGAGGATGTCTCAACTTGAGTCCCTCAGAACCAGATCCTGAGGTAAGAATTAATGCAAGTAGTTATTTGAGAGGTACACGGAACACCAGCAGAGTAATGAAGAAGCAATACAGGAAAGAAAAGGGGAGCTCAATAAAAGATTCAGCCAGCTACTATAATAGATGATTAGGGCTTAATCCTAGGGGAAAACCCTAGAAAACAGTGTGAAGAGCATGCCTTGGAATCATCCCACCCCAGTCTGCAGGAGACAGGTCTCTACAGGGAAAAAAGCTGGAACTGACCACTTAGCTCATATTTTTGAACATTTAAAACATTATTTCTAGGCATAAAAATGTCATTACTAAAATGAGATCTGGCTATAATATAACACTATTCTGCAGTTTCTTTCTATCACCTGACAGTGTGCTGATGAAGTTTTAGGAGGAACTCTTTGGGCGGTAAGCAATGTGCAGATGGCTGAGAATCGGTCCTGGGTTGGACCTGAAGACATTCTGGAAAGCTTGCTTGTGGATGGATTATGATGAGGCAGTAGACTGGGGCAGCCTCTGTGTTTGGATGAACCCATTCTAACCTTGACTTCTGACCTGTTGCTGAGGCAAGCTTTGGGTGTGTAAAGGTAAAATATAAAAGGGAGACTGGTGGACTTTTCAAATGACCAAAGAGGGCAAACTTTTCAGTCACTGCAACTACTTTAGCAGACGGGCGTTTTCTTTACTTTTCTTTTTGAGATGAAATTTCACTTTTGTCGCCCAGGCTGGAGTGCAGTGGCATGATCTTGGTTCACTGCAACCTCCGCCTCCCAGGTTCAAGCAATTTTCCTGCCTCAGCTTCCCAAGTAGCTGAGATTACAAGTGCCCGCCACCAGGCCCAGCTAATTTTTGTATTTTTAGTCGAGACAAGGTTTCACCACGTTGGCCAGGCTGGTCCTGACCTCAGGTGATCCACCCGCCTCGGCCTCCCAAAGTGCTGGGATTACAGGCATGAGCCACCGCGCCTGGCCAGGTGTTTTCTTACAAACAGTGAACAGATAGTACTCATGCCAGGTCTTCCTTATACAGGCATCAAAGCAGGTCCTCACTAGACAACCTTCACTTTGTCAATTTGGCTTCATGGCTATACTTACTATTGAGCTAAAGTTATCCTTTTAAAACATGAATCAGTTTATAACACTCCTCTGCTCAAAAGTTTCCAGTGGCTTCCACCACAATTAGGGTAAAATCTCAAATCCTCCCCCTGGTATGCAAGGCCCTCAAGGATCTGCCCTGACAAGTGCTCCAGCTGTTGGCCATTCTCATCTCTGGTTTCCTTGACTCCATTGCTGTTCCTTGTACACACTGGGCCTGTTTGCACCCAGAACCATGGTGCTGCTGTCCTCATTGACCTAAATGACACACTGCCCACTCTTAGGGTAACTTTCCCAATTCATTAGCTTTCTAATAGACAGCTCCACTTAACAAACAAAAATACTCCCATACAACCCCTTTTATAGTACTTATTAACTATCATTGGAGGATATTTTGCTCACTATCTGTCGCCCTCACAGAAGTGTAGGGCCCAAGAGGGGCTGAATATTTATACATTTTGTTCCCTGATATGTCCTCACACCCACAATAGTGCCTAGCACCCGATATTCAATAAATATCTGTTGAATGAATGAATGCATTGAACTGAGCAAATGAAAAATATATTCAGTACACATACAGATAAAAATATTCTAGAATGCAGACTTTCAACTAATCTAGGTTAGGTTCGTCTCAAACTGAAAAAAATTGTTGGAGCACAGAGAGAAAAATAAAATGAAATGGCTGAGCTGTATTATATAGTCTGATTTATAATTACAGGTTGAGTATTAGACTGAGAACTTTTGCTTTTTTATATTTGACCCAATGTCTACGTTAAACATTTAAGCAAAGGTTAGCTCGAGAGGCTACATACTCACTTAAAAGTAGTAAAAAGAAACAAGGTTCTCCTAGTCACTTAATAATTTGGAATAGTATTCTGTGGCTTCTGTTGGCATTTGAGACCCCGAGACGGTAACTGGTTACCTGAAAATAAAGGCCTTGATCAAATATTTAACATCTCACTTATTTTCATTTTCTGCATAGTTTGTATTCCTGATTCTCACTTTTTTTTTTTTTTTTTACCCATTCTGCAGTCACACAATTCACACACTGAAGTTAATAGAAATGTTTCATGGATTATTAAATGCAGCTAAGCAATGAGTTTTTGCTAGAAAGTAAGGCCAAACTGGGGCCACTTTGCTATTCTAACAAGGTAATTTTTCCCTGAAGGTACAGACTATGAATTTACAGAGGCCTCTACCCTTTATTCTGAAGTTTTGTAAGGCAAATACATTGCTGCAGGAGAGGCTTTAAAGTGGAAAACAGATTCCCCCTGAAAACATGTTTTATGGTGGCACAATTAAGAAGTCTTATAATCAAGAACAGTTGAAAGCACAGAATAAGTGGACCCTTATAATTATGGCAAGAAGACACTAAATGGTGCCTATTTGCTAATGAAAACATTGCACTCTGGTGCCAAAAGCAGTGGAGTGGGTTTTGGTTGGTGCTTACCTGGGTTAATTGTCCAAGGAGTGCTCCAGTAGCAGCATCCCAATGCTGACAGCTGCTGTTCCTAATGGAGCTTTTATATTTTACCCCTATTGCTAAAACCCTAATCCAGGCTTTGATGTCCATTTGGGCCTACTTGGTACAAAGAGGGCCTTCTGGAGGTGGTCAAAGTCATAATGGAAAACACTTTAGGAATAACCCATCCTTTTGTGATCAGGAGAGAGTACCCAGAGAGGTTAGAGAATTTTCTCAAGGTCACACCTGACCAGTGGTGGGTTTGGAGTATCAGTCAGGACTTTTTTATTAGAAGTAATTGAAACAGTCTCTGTGACCCAGTAGACAGGAGTTTATTGGCAGGATTGGGCCTTCAGAACTTACAGAAAGTTTGGAGATCCAGGCTTAGAATGGGATAGGGAGAAAGCAGCTCTGAAAAGCTAGAAAGTGAAAACCCTGGGAAAATCTCTTAGTAGAAAGGTCTGGTCAGGAAGCTGCTGCAGAGATAGATGATTAAATTCCAGACACTTCCTATGCCCTTGTTTCACTCGCACACTAGCCAAAGTCTTGGGAGAGGCCCTCAGATTGGCCAAGATTAGTATACACTCTCCTGCTTGCCCTGGGAAAGGTGTGGGCAAACTCCTTCAACTGCAGATGTTGAAAGGAAAGCATCCAAATTTACTCTCCTACTAAGACTCTCATAGTGGAGAGGGGCAATTTCCCAAAAGGAAACCCAAAGGATGCTGTTAGGAGGAAGGCAGGGATGCAGAGAAGCCAGAGTACAATGAAGCCCCAGTTCAGCTTAGAGTGATAGACTCCTGTGCAGCTAGAGATGGCCACGAGAAGCAAACAGGAGTCTACCTGGGATTAGTAGAAAGATTTTGCTTTGCAAGCACAGGAGCTTCCTGTCCCTCTCCTCCTTTTTCCTTTTGGCTTAGAATGTGGGTACAAACCCAGAAGCCAAGGAGCCATTATGAGTCTTAGAAGTGAACTCCAAGCGTGAACTCCAAAGCCACCTACTAAAGATGGCTGAGTGAATGAATAGGAGTCTGACATATTAAATATATCGTGGAGCTGCTGTACCAGCTCTGAACTGCCTACTTCCAGGCTTCTTATTTTATAAGAAAACTAAAAAGCCTATCTGGCCATGCCACAGTAGTTATCAGTAACATTCAGCCTAGCACAACCTGATAATACAAATTAGTCCTAGGATTCTGGTCTCTCAATCTCCTATGCAGCACCATTCCTGTTCTGCTTACAAAGACATGGCTCCTGCCTTCAAGGAGCTTATGGTTGAATTGAGGTTATATTAGTCAGGGTTCTTCAGAGAAACAGAACCAATAGGATGGATAGATAGATAGATGATAGATAGATAGATAGATAGATAGATAGATAGACGAGGACATTTATTAAGGGAATTGGCTCACATAATTATGGAGGCTAAGAAATCCCACATCTGCCATCTGCAAGCTGGAGAACCAGGAAAGCCCATGGTGTAATTCAGTCTGAGTCCAAAGACCTGAAAACCAGGGCAGCTGATGGTGAAACTTCAGGTTTGAGGCTGAAGGCCTGGAAACTGGGGCAGCCAGGAGAGATGCCAGTGTAAGTTTCTAAAGGTCCAAGAATCAGAAACTCTGATGTCTGAGGGCAGGAGATGGATGTCCCAGCTCAAGAAGAGAGACAATTTGCCCTTCCTCTGGATTTTTGGTCTGTTCCAGCCCTCAGTAGATTAGAGGATACTCACCCACATTCATGAGGGTGACTTCTTTACTCAGTCTACTGATTCAAATGATAATCTTTTCCAGAAACACCCTCACATATGTACCCAGAAATAATGTTTTACCACCTATCTGGGCATCCCTTAGCCCAGTCAAGTTGACACATAAAATTAATCATCATAGAGATTAAAATCATACTCAAGCAACAAGAGAGCAAGAAAGTGTGAGGTATAATATATTCTGAACTGCAAGGAGCACACTACATCAAAGACAGAGTGCAAAGGAGGTCCTTGCCTAGGCCCTAATCCCTTGCTCTGGCCCCTGTGATTTGTCTGTTATTGCCATTCTCTTCTGTATCTTTACGTTCTCATCTTCTCTGCTCTCTTCTCTTAGCTTATATGGGGGCCAAATCTCTCCATCGTCAAAGACTCTTCCCTTTATCTAATGACATCTCTAATAACAAATCTCTTGCCTTCTCTTCTTATTCAGATTTCTCAAAGGAATGGTCTGCCCACACCTTCCCTCATGTTTAATCTTCAACCCAGAGCATCTAGCTTCTGTTTTTACCTCCACACTGAGACCACTTTTTCTGATTGCTAATTCCTATGGGTAAATATTTGTCCTCATTTTACTGGACCTGTTGGTCGCATTGGACAATATTGGCTATTGCCTTCATAGAAACCTCTCCTCCCTTACCTCTGTGACCTCACATTCTCCTGGTTCTCTTCTTACCTCTTGGAGTGTGCATACTTTCTTGTCAGGACTGTTAATTAAAAACATCAGACCCTGCCAAGCTAATGGGAGAACACTGTATCTCTCCTTAGAAATTGAATCATGAACAAATAAACTATGACACTAAAAATGGTGGTGTTCATCCATTTTCACAGTGGTGCCCTGGTGGAATTGTTGAAAAAGAGCTCTTGCCACACAGGGCCCCAGAGCTTCCAGGCTTCTCTCTGCTCCCCTGCCTGGTTCTTCAGCTCCCCATTGGCCTTCCTGTAAGTCTTCTTTTCTTTTACATTAGCCAGAGTCAGTTTCTGTTGCTATGTCCAAAGAAGTCTTCATGATACCTTGATGCATGCTCAGCTTTCTAAATACACATGTACTGAGCAGGCTGTGAGCCCTGGTTTGTAACTGTGTACCCCAGGAGCTTGCCCATCAAAGCTAACATCAAATATCACCTGCTCCTCCTTGCAGCCTTCCCTACTCCATATTCCTGTGGCAAAACCATGTTGATCTTTACTGCCTCAGCAAGGCCCTGATCTGCAATGGTCCTCTATTGTCTCACTGGCCCTTTCATATTTGTCTCTAATGCTCACAGCCAGAATAGTGTGGCCACATTCAGTCTGCCCAGCTGGTCTAGTAGGGCCACAGGGCCATATCCTGATCTTTCCTACTAACTAGTGTCTCCTACTGGTGCTGTCCTGCCTCAGATGGTAACTTTACAAAGAGATGACAGGACTTCTTAGGCAAAGTTAGATCCCGTAACTTTGATCTGCCTTCTGAGAAGGAGCTGGCAAGAAACATTACCCACTCTCAAACTTCAGAGCTTCTGGCATGAGAGGAGCCCATTCCTTCTTTCCTTCCTCCCACTTTTCCTCCTGTGTTCTGTGCCTGTTTGTTTCTTCAGGAAGCAGCTGCTGAGATGGAGTTAAAGGTGCAAAGGGTTTACAAGGACTAACACTTGTAAAAGAAAAAGGGCAGAAGCAGGATTGGACAGAATAGATGTCAGACTATGATGCAGACCCATGAGAGGAGTCCTGTATTGAGCAGAAATGGCCGGGCTTCTGTGCCTTCACTTCACTTAGTCACTAGCTGGCCAAAGAACAGAATGGCCTTGGCTTGAAAACTTGAGGCAGACCCTGGAGAAGTTAACAGCTGGAGACTGTCAGAAAACTGCACTCCTCCCACCCGGGAAGCAAGTCCTTTCTGAAAGCAGATTTGAGCAGTACATCTCCCTGTCAGCCATACCTTCTACCAACCAGTAGTTGTTGACAGGAGCCCATGGGGTAGCCTAGGTCCCCTGCACATATCTCACAGCTCTGTGCCAAACTTTCTAACAAAGTGGGGCAGTTTAGGGTGGTATCTACAGTGAGGAACAGGTTTTGTCCATATTCCAGAATCTAAAATAACAGCCAGACATGAAGGTTTCATTACTGAGTTCTTGTACCTAGTAACAAAGACTGAGCTGCGAACCCTGGCTCTGTCTCCTTCCTTCGCCCACCAGACCCTGCCCTGTGCACTTGCCTGCACTCTGTGTGCACTTACCTGCATGCTGTGATGTCTCGACCAGTGCTGTGCTCAGGGTACTCACTGGCTGGATGAGTGAGGAAATGGATGAATTATAGAATGAGTGAAGGAAAGAATGAAAGCATGCAAGAATCATGAGAAAAGAACAAATTGAATAAGGACACTTCAGCAACAGAGCAACCAGTTGAGTCATTTAGGGACTAGATGATCATGTCTACCCCCCAGGGATTCCTTGAAAAATCATCTGACTGCTTCATTCAGTGGCAAAAGCACTGCTTTCTTTTCTGCATGTTCCTCAGTGAAGACAGCTACTCTTCTAGTCTCATCCTGAAGTTTTTTGGTTAAGTTGCCATTCTTCTCTTGAAGGCAGCTTTGCTCATGGCACGGAAAGCCCAGACTGTCCGCAAAGGCTGTGTGTCTCTCTGGATCTCAGACCAAAAGGTGGCAATTGGCTGCATTCCCCCCAAGCTTTCCTTCTGTCAGTCTTTATTGCTTCATGCTTTGCCCAGATGGCACCTGAGCCTCAAGCCTCCAGTTGTGGCTGCGGTTGGTTAGAACTCAGTGGCCCTTGAGAGGAGAAGAGCAGACTGAATGCTTCCTTCCATGTGGTCCTGTAATGACTTAGATCCATGCATTAATTGGCCTGCCTTTCCTTGGGCAGCTCCAGAGCCCATGACTGGGACTGATTCTGACAGCCTGCCCCATCGAGAGAGCATGCTGCTGAAATACACCCTAGAGGAGGAGATAATTTTCCCAAGATCATTTTCAGAAAGGACAAGTGAAATTTCACACGAATGCTTGGTCAACACTTTCCTATTTTTTTTCTTCCAAGAAGAGGAAGTATGAAGTGTATTAGTAACTGCTTATACATTTGAATTTTTACGTATATTGAGTCACCTTAGGTTAAGTTACACTGTGGTAACAAGCAACCTCCACAGCTCAATGGCTTAGAAAAATGAAGGTCTATTTCTTGCCAGACCATATTTCTATCATGGGCCAACTGTTACTTTGCTCACTCCGTATTTATATACTGATCTTCTTGGAGACATTGCCTTATGGCAGAGGGAAGAAAGGGACATGGAAAACTATAGCTTGCTCCTACCACTTTTGTGCAGAAGTGACATGTCGTTTTCCTCTATGTTTCATAAGCAAGTCATATGCCACTTTTAGGTTCAATAAGCTAAGCATGTAGAGTCCCTCTGCCAACACAGGTCACAGGGCCAAGTCTGATGTCAATGGGGTGAGAAAGTAGTATCCCCTCCCAGGGAAAGCTAATGTTTTGAATCATAATGTACTGAAGCACTTACATTTACAATGAGGAGTCGGGTGAGGAAATTCAGATGATCTAGTGAGCTTTCAGGTATGTGCAAGGCTCTGCACCTGCAGATGAAGTAGAGGACGGGCATCTCCACAAGCAGCATTATTTAGTGGCTCAGGGCCTAAGGTCTAGTTTGATTTCCACCTCTGCTTGTGTGACCTTGAGTAAATTGCCTAACCTTTCTGAACCTCTAAATGGGCATATTAATATCTCCCTATTAGGGCTATTGTGAAGATTAAGTCAGAGATCTAGCAGGTGCATAATACATTGGAGATTTTATTATGATAAAGTAGTCATGCTTGCTGTGGACAATTTGGAAAATTCAGAAAAATAGGAAGAAATAAATAACACTAAACAATTGCTTGCCACCCAAAGACAACCAGTGCTAAAACTTTCGCATATTTCCTTCAAAAGATAAAAGCATGCTATTTTTAAAGCTGCAGCTGTTTCTGCATTTGGGCAGAAGGACAAGGAAAACATTTGTTTGGGAAGACACCTTAATGGGCTTATTAGCTCCCCTCCCTTTCTCTCCTTGGCTAGTCTGGATGGGAAACTTTGAAACAAAAGTTTTCTAAATTGTCTGTATCAAATCACACAGAATTTTTTTAGTCTTTTGTTGACAGCAGAGAAGAAGGAAAGTTCCATTGTTGGGATCCTAGAAATTGGAAAAGAAAAGATGTGAACATGGTGGGAAGCCTAAGAGATTGTCTAAAATAGAGTTACACATACGGAGAAAGTGAGGGATATAGGGAGAGAGGAGCTGGCAGAGATAAAGACAGAGAGGGATGGAGAGGAAGGGACACAGAGAGGGACACTCCAATGGCAGAGAGAAACAGGAATGTGCATATGTGCTCATGTGCATGCATGCACTCACACACAGACACACACATACACACAACACAGACACACAACACACACACACACACACATATATACACACACACACACACAGCAGAACAGGAAACTCCGAGCACCAGACCTAACCTGCTTCCTTAGGAACGATGCGCCAGGCAAATCTTGGCTGGGCCCATCACGTCCAATCAACTTCAGCGACAGAAGCCGGATTTTTGGTTCCCAGTGTTTTCTTGCCATGTGCTGCAGCCTCCACCTTATTGTCCTCAACATTTTAGGACAAAGGTTGTTTCACAAAACAGCCTCATGTTGTTGCTGCCATGGGGAATGCAGGAGACAGGTCCTTGTCCTGAGAGGGATTAAGTGGCTTAGAGAGAAGAGCAGGGCACAAAAGGTCGGTGCTGAGATCTCTCAAGGGGATTGACAGCTGAGCCAAGAGGAGGGGCTGGAATAAGAGGTGAGAGGCTTCCCCTGGAAAAAGGAAATCTCCTTTTCTCAGGGTGTCCTTGAAATATCAAGGACGATGTTTTGGATTTCTGCCTTTCTGTGAGGTAAGGGGTTATTATATTGGGATATTAAAGACATCTGTTGATTGAGATATATATATAA
Source organism: Nomascus leucogenys (assembly GCF_006542625.1). Classification (NCBI taxonomy): domain Eukaryota; kingdom Metazoa; phylum Chordata; class Mammalia; order Primates; family Hylobatidae; genus Nomascus; species Nomascus leucogenys. The sequence continues at coordinate 11,136,421 of NC_044388.1, read as the reverse complement.
TATAAAATACCATAATATATGTTTGTGTGTATATGTATGTTTAACACAGTTGAAATCATACTGTCCACACATTGTATATCTTGCTTTTTCTTCCAAGTGTTATATTTCAAACATTCTCCCATGTCATTAAAGACTCTCCATAAATATCAGTTTAGGGCTTTTATCTTTTAACAGCCGTTGAATTGCCCTCCCTCTGCCTCCCCATCCCCAGACCTCCCTGTTCCTGCTGCCCACCTGCATTGTTTTATAAATTTCTTTTGGCTGAGCTGAAGGAGGGGACTCTGACAAGGTCTTTGGTGGGCTCAGTTATGGAAAACATGGACTGAGTCATGCGATGAATAATTGCTGTGTTCCTCCCGTCTGTTAGGAGAGCCATCACGAAGATACATCCAGAGTGCAGGCACAATTTAGTTATTTGCCATTGTGGTTAATGAAAAGATGAAATTGGAGCCTATGAGCACAACATGTAGGCAGTACCATAATTAGCCCTTTGGAAGGTGAAGGATCGACTTTAAAATAAAAGAAAATATCTTTACTCCCACAATGAAATGGCTGCAATTTTTCAGCTAATGCAGAACCTGCAGTATTTCTGTAATTATGTCCCCTAGGTCTATTATTCACTGTAATTTCCTCCTTTCTTTTTCTTTTTCCTCTTTCTTTTTTATTCCTAAGTACATTCCCTTTAGTACAAAGAAGGCTAAATAATATTATTTGCAAACAGACGGAAAAAACTCTTACCTACATGATGAATGCATTGTATTCTGGTGAAAAGTAAAACATAAAAGGCCAAATAATTAAGTTATTTACCTAGTAGAGCCGTGCTGTCTAAAATGTGCCAAACTTGTACAGGTGAGACTTGGCCTTGCCTCCTGATGAAAGAGCAGGTGCTCCGAATAAGGAAGGGCTGTTTTCTGGGAGGTAACTGACTGCTGTGGAAAATCACAAGTGGGATGGGCAGCAAAGAATTTGGGACCAAACAACCTGCGCTCTGCCCCAGACCAGACCTGAGACCATCACCTCACCTCTCTGTGCCTCAGTTTCTTCACCTGTAAAATGCATAAAAATCCCAACTTTGTAGGCCAGTGTCAAGCACATGAAGGTGCCTAGTGCAGTGCCTGAAATGTGGTCAGGGCTCAGCAACAGTAATTATTTCCTTTACCCTGTGATCTTTAATGGATGAACATTTAACATAGGGAGAACCTGAGTCGACAGTGACTCATTGGCTTCTAAAGACCAGTGGCTCCAGAAATCTAGAAGATGGCCAACGTAAGAATATTTTGATTTTTTCGAGGCAGCATGTTGAGAGGTTTTGCAGCAAACAATCTTGCAAGACAGGTGCTGTTATTCCTGTTTTACACTTGAGGAAACAGGCTCAGCAGGTTGCCCAAGGCCACGTATCTTCTAAGTGGCTGAGCCAAGACTTCAATTATGTTCTACCTCATTTCAGAGCCTACATTCATTTCTCTGCACCTTTGCTCAAATTCTGTCTTGAATTTACCATGTACTAATTTTTCATCTGTAAAATGGGCATATTGCTTGTCAGCCTGGTCAAATGCATGGCCTTTGTCAGCAGGTAGACCTGAATCTATGCTCCAGAACTTTCATCACACATCTCGTGTGACTTTAGGCAAGGAACTTAACATACCATCTGTAAAATAAGAGAAACTATCTCTTAAATTCCATGGACATAAAAGAGAGCATTTGTAAAGCAATTGTGTAAAGTACCTGGCATGTTATAAGCATTCACTAAAAAAACAAGCAAACAAAAAAACTTTTATCATATCACCTCCTGTGTGTCTGTTGCGAGGATTTATTGAGGTCACAAACAGGAAAATCTTTGTAACTTGGGAAGTCTTAGGTCCACATTTGCCCCCAACCAGATTTTGTATCACCAGCTTCCATGCCTCTCCTAGTAGTAGTGGCCATGAGGCCTCTGTAACCTGGTGTGAGCAAATTATCCCTACAACTCTTAATGCTTTCAACTCTGAACTGTCCCCCGCACTGAGGGGACAGTTACTATATGAAAATGTTTGCATGAGGCTTCAGCAGCCAGTGTAGAGGCTTAAGCAGCAATCCTCCCTTCCTGATTAGTTCCACTGCAGACCTTAGTCAAACAAAGTCTGTGTTCCCTCAGCACACAGCACCAAGACCTGTCAGGGACAAAGGGATGGGGAGCAGCTGATCTGTGATTAAAAATTCACTGCAGATCACCAGCCAACAAATCGTGCCCTTCGGGAAGACTAAAAATTGACTGCAGTGTCAATTTACTGCCCCAGCCTGGGAATCTGTGCCCTGATCTAGAGATAGAGAAGTCACTGTCTTTGTCAGATATGAGGGTCAGGTGGCGGTGGTGGGGGAAAGACTAGCTAGGATAGGAAGGGGAGTCTATGATGTTCCTTGGGGGTGAGGTCTCCCCCTTTCTTTCCTCCTCCTCTCCCTCCCTAACTTCCTCTCTTTCTTTTCTCTTTTCATCCCTCCTTTCTTTCATTTCCACAAATAGTTACTGAGCCCCTGATGAGCTAGATCCTGGTATAGGCACTTGAGCTAGAGAATGAATCTCACCTGGCTTAGTCTCAAGGGGTACAGAGAAGTAAAGGACAATGACACTCATTGATTAGCCATGATAAAGGGAAGCATAGGCACTATGGGAGCTCATGGGAGCTCAGCCTTGGGGGTGGTGGTGGGGTGTCCAGGAAAGTGTTCTAGAAGAAATGGCACCTCAGCTGAGCTTTTAGGAGTGTTGGAGGGCGGACTTAGAAGAGCCTCAGAAATGGCCCAGTGATACGTGGGGGGATGCAAGTCTTCAGCATGAGTGGAGGTGGGGTGGCAGTACAGGAGAACAAGCAGGGGAAAGGTGAAGCTGGAGGGCAGCATTCTAGCCAGGCTGTAGGAGAAGAATTGAGTCAGACAGGCCAATCACGTGTCTGGTGGCCTCAAATCCCAATGCTTCCATTTAGCAGCTGGGTAATGTGAGCAAGTTTCTCATGTGGAGAGATTCGGTTTCCTTATCTATGTCAAATGGTCATTCTAACTCCCACCTCATAGGGTTTAACTACGTCATCATGCTACCTAGAGTGTAAGAAGGGGTCCCTCTGAAGAGACAGAGCATGCCCCAACACATCTGGCCAAGCTTACCAACAATGTTCTCTGGGTACAGGTGGAAATAGGACATTTAGAGGGCAATAGGCAGACTAGTTTCTACCATACTCTTCCCAGACCCCAAAATCTCCAAGACAGTGTGTCTGGCTCCTCTGGGCACTCAGCAAATAGTACCTGATTCTCCCAGATGTGGGGACTGGAGAGCTGTGGGATGGTACACTAGGCAGGCTCATGACTAGCTGGTAAACCTTTCCTCTCTGGGAGAATTATCTATTGCCAAACCCTTTGAAGTTCATAATGTAGCTGGAGCCATAGAACCCATAGCGTCCCAGTGGTCTCCACGTTCTAACCTCTCTGTTGGTGGGTGAGGTTTAAGGGGAGCTCTCTGTGTTTGTGCAGACTGAAGGCAGTTACTACCATCAGCCAATGTGGTGTGTGTGGCACATGGTTGAGGCCCTCGCCTCAGCCATGAGGCGAGGAAGATTGCTTGAGCCTAGAAGTTCAAGACCAGTCTGGGCAACATGGCAAGACCCTGTCTCTCCAAAATTTTTTAAAAAATTAGCCAGGTGTGGTGCATGCGCTTGTGTTCCCAGCTACTAGGAGGCTGAGGTGGGAGGACTGCATGAGCTCAGGAGACTGAGGCTGTGGTGAGCTGTGATTGTGCCACTGCATTCCAGCCTGGGTGACAGAGGAAGACCCTGTCTTAAAAAAAAAAAAAAAAAAAAAAAGAGAGAGAGAGATGGAAGGGGAAGTTACATCACATTTATTAAACTTTCTAAATAACTCCTTTCAAAAATTCCCTCAGTAGCTGCCTGTGTTTCTCCTTTCTGTACATCTTCCCTCCTCAGCCTTTCCAGGCATGCTTTTCTTTCCCACCCTAGGGTCACCATGTTGCATAACTCCAGGTAGTGCTATTCACATCACAGTCCACATGTCTGGTGTCCCTTGTCCTCTGTGAGGTTACACTTGGTGGCCCTGCTACACCTTCTTTAAAAACTTAACATTAGCACAGTATCCCCAGCTGACCACCTATACCAGGACGTGTTTGCTGCCCCAGACCTTGGCCATCCATCATCCCACCTCAAGTACTTTCTAACGGTGACCGTTCAGTGTAGGCCTATATGAACACAACCGTCCTGCGAGGGAGTGGAATGCCTCAAGCCAGAGCTTAATATCTCAGTTTTACACATGGGCGAACTGAGGCTCTGAGAAGCAAGTTAAACTGCCAAGTTGACACCGCTGCCAAGAGGCACAGCTGGCAATCCCTCTGCCCCAAGCCTTTGCTCTTCACCATTGCACACGCCTTATCTTTCTATTTGGATTGTGGAAGGAAAGACTGTGCTCCATCTTTATATTTAATTATTCCTTTATGGTTTATCATAATGCTGTGTACACACTAGAGACTGAATGAAAGAATTAATGGCAAAAAAGGTCAAAACCTTTTACATTATTAATGATTCAACAGCATGTTGTATTTCTACTCTATGCAAGAAAGTAGCATGGTGATTTAGTACATAGACTATGCCACCAGATAGCCTGTGTTCCAAATCCAGCTCTACCACTGGCTGTGTGAATTTGAGCAAGGTACTTAACCTCTTTGTGCCTCAGCTTCCATATCTGTAATTTTGAGATAATTACCTTATATAGTATAATTGTGAATAATTCAGTTAATACTTAGAATATACTTAGAACAAAGCCTATATTTTAGTAACTGCTATATAAGTTTAAGTTATTGTTATAGTTAAAACTATTGGCTGTTAATTCTCCAGCTTGACTATTCTGAAGGATAATAAAGTTAAAAACAGCAGCTGGCTCCTGTTCATTCAAGAGGTCTTGAGGCTTGGGCAGTGGTTTTGAGGGTATTTTAACAACTTTGCTGATTAGTGAAAAACAGAATTGATCAGCAGGCCAACCTCTCCAATCTTGGCTCAGGCACAGATTCGATTATAACTGCAGCTTAAATCACACCCTCTGGCTGCCTCAGAGAGCACAGGCAATCCTCAGCCCCTGCTCCTTGGACACATGCTAATTTGCATGTCTGCATTCAAGTCAACCAAATGAAACTAGTCAAAGCAATGATGATGGCAGAGAAAGTCAGGAATTTTTTTTTCTCTCCTGCATCTAACAGAGGAGTAGAGTCCTTTAATGGAACACATGAATTCAGTCATTCATTGCTTTAGGACATCCACTAAATCAAAATAATAGATCCCACATCCCCAAGCAATGGAAATTCCATTGGCTAACTCAAGGCACAACAAGAAGGTGATATAGACATGTAACTTTGTAGCTGGAATTTTGAAGTGCGTGGAAATTTTAATGAAACAATATACTAGCTGTCAAATCATATGCCCCAGCTTCTGTAAAAGACCAAAATAGATATTTCTCCTGTGACTTAATTACTCCCTTTTCCCCCATTCTGGAATACTACTACTTCATGTCTGGGCAGAGACCCAAGCAACCAGGCTTTCTGCTGGAGGGCCCTTATCCTCCAGCCAGTACCCGGGATTCCCTGCCAAGGTCCACGCCAAGTCTTCCGTTTCTGATATAAAAATAACCAAGATAATTGCAATGGATAAGAACAGCTTTGGAATAAGTTCTTCCCCACCCCCTTTAAGGTCTGTGGTGCTCATGTCACACCAACCCTGTTCAGCATCCGAGCTCAGGCACAGAGCTCATCCTTCCCAGGAGAGCACTCTGCAGGATGGTGTGCCCAGTTCATCATCAAATTATGCACCATTTGTGCTGTTTGGGGTGCTGCTCAAATCCATAAATCTAAACCCATAAAGGCAAGGTGAAAACTCTTCAGGAGGGAATAGGGATTTTCCTTTTACTACGGAGAAGTCAAGACATATGCATTTGCTAATACCTGCTTCCCCCATCAACACACCTCAGCCTGATTTCCAGCTGGGTAGCTCCATGGCCTTAATAGGCTGTAGCCTACAGTTTCTTTGCTGGTTTAAGTGTCCTGCAGACTGTGATTTGTTAGTTTTCATTAGAAGGGAAAAGGTGTATTCTTGCACTCTCTGACTTTCATAAATCACAGTTTCAGGTGGTTTTAGTATGCTAGAACATTTCTGAACCCAGGCCTGACGTGAGTAATCCCACGGATGTGGATCTGTGTCAGGCAGTCAGCACTTGAAGCGCTTCTACTATCCTATCTGTGATTCACTGAACATTCATGCTGAAGCACAGACAAAGGTGAATTAGTTCTAGACAAAAATGCATCAATGCTCTATTGAATAGTCAATTATTAAACACATAATAGAATCTGTGGTTAGCAAGGCATGCTGAAGATGTGCCATGTTTGCACAATTTCTAACAGGAAAGGAAGGTTGGCTTACAATTTTTAAAAATAAAACAATTCAGTGGTATTTAAGGTAAACTTGGAAACACACATATTTTCTTATATGTGGGCATGAGATATCTGTTCATTATTCAGATTCTCTTTCATTTCTTCCCTTAATTAGGCCTTGGGGCCATTAACTCTTAAAATGCAGTAGTCGGCAATTACGGAGGGAATAAATCTAGGTGAATTGTCCAAAGTGGCAGACCATCCAACAATCTTTATATTTTTGATTTGTTTTGGCCTTTACTTAACTTATGTATAAATATCCCACCACACAATGTGGGATACATGGTGACTCATTTCTCCCGAGGTTGGGGTTAATGATAATCCTGGCACTACCAGAAAAAAATCACATTTAATGTTTTGTTAAAGTGTGTATATTTGTGTTTTTCTGATTTCATTGGATCATCACAGGGTTATGTGACTCAAAAAAGATTAAGATCTACTGAAATATGTGATGTCCAAGGGACTTCTGTTTTTCAAAGCTACGACTTTAGTCAGGACTGAGGGTCATTTGTGTTTCAACATAAATTAGGCAGGTTGGTAAGACAAGGCCACCCTTTCTGCACCTGTCCCTGTGGCAGAAACTGAAGGCTGAGTGGCTGTGCAGTCTTCCAAAAAAAGCCTTGAAAGGAGGAACGATATGAAAGGTAGACCTCACACCTCTGGGCAGGGGCAGGGTCTCTTTGGTCAGGGAGGCCATGGCTAATGTTGGTTCCCCTCCCCCAAGAAATGGAGGCAGAAAAGTGCCTCCATGAAGATAGGTTCCATAGTAGGCCTGCAAGATGGCGCTGTGGGACCCGTCACAGGGGGAAGATCAGGAAACAGAAGATGGCACCCAGTGGCAGTCCCCTGAAGAAGTGATGTCCTGTGAGGTGAATTGCTTCCAATCTTGTGACTTCTTGTTTATTTACTCCAGAATTTTTAATGAAGCCTAATCCAGGGGGTCTGATATAGTTTGAGTATTTTTTCCCCTTCAAATCTTATGTTGAAGTTTGATCCCCAGTGTTGAAGGTAGGGCCTGGTAGGGGATGTTTGTGTTGTGGGGGCAGAAAGCTCATAACCAACTTGGTGCTATTCTCCTCTTGGTAATGTGTGAGTGCTAATTGTATTAGTTCCCACAAGATCTGATTGTTGAAAAGAGCCTGACAACACTTCCCCACTCTCTTGTTTCCTCTCTTGCCATGTGACACACCTGGTCCCCTTCCCCTTCTGACATGAGTGGAAGTAGCTTTAGTCCCTAGCTGGGAGCAGATGCTGGTGCCATGCTTCTTGTGCAGTCTGCAGAACCATGAGCCAAATAAACCTCTTTTTAAAAGTACATAAATTACCTAGCCTCAGGTATTCCTTTATAGAAACACAAACAGACTAAGACAGAGATCTTTCTGGTTTCAGCTCCACCTCCAGGCATGAGGGAAGGCCCTTAGCATCCAAGTGATGCCCTCCTTCCCTCATCACCACATACCTCACCCAGACACTGGTGTGTAGGCAGCAGCCCTTCTTAGTTAGGGCAGGCTAGGCTATACTGTGGTAACAAAACAAGTCTTAAATCCCAGTAGCTTAGCTCAACAAGGGTTTTGTTTCCACTTAAATAAAGTCTGATATGGTTCAGCAAGGGCCTCTGCTGGTGACTCAGGGACCCAGACTCCCTCCATTTTGAAATGCCAGTATCTTCATACATGTCCTGTGTGATCCCCGTGGCAGAGGAAGAGAGGGTTGGGGAAGATCTCTTCCTGAGTCAACCTTGGATGTCCTGGGCTTTAATTTCCTTAATGAATGTTACATTTCTTCATAGACACTTCCAAGCATTTGTCATGTCCAGGGATATTTCTATCTCCACAATAGATTATTGTAATGTTCTTGCCCAATAATGTTACAATGAGTTAGGGCTGGATTTGTCTGAGCTGCCCTAGGTCTGGTAATGACACTGTGCATTTATATAGCCCTTTTATTTTCCAAGAGCTTTCAGATTTATCATCTCATTTCACTCTTTCAAAATCTTTCTGAGGACTGATGGCCCACTTCCTCCCTGCATTGTCCAGTTAGAGAAGTGAGCACAGCAGGGTTCAGAGCCTCACTTTCACCCACACAGGTAGATCTTCCAGAGGCCTGTGTGACCAATTTAATGATGTAGTAATAATGCAGTTGATTCCCATCAAATCCTTGTTGACTGAATCCTAAGTGGATTATCTGGGTTTCTGGTTTGACTGGGGAGGTGGGGGTTTGAGGATGGGAGGGAGTTGAATGTATCCGTTCTTGAAATTTCTAGAAGAGAATTTTTTTAAGGCTCTTGAAAATGTGTTAGAACTGTCAGGAAAAAAATGGCATTCTAAATTGTTAAAATCCAATCACAGCTGTTTGGTATGAGACAGCATAAAATTGCATTTTTTTTAAACAAAAGAAGAAATAAAAATAGAGACTTTGAGTTAAACAGGGTGACTTGCACACATGCATTTATTTCTACTCTCTCCTGATAGATCAATAAGATAGCAGAAAAAAAGAAATAAAAATTGTGTAAATCTGCAAAGACAAAGAGAATAGGAGCAAATATGACAGTGGGTAATAGATCCATACTTTGGTGAAGGTGGGATGTGGGTTAAGGAGACTGCTGGAATGCATTATCTGAAGTAGGGATGCAGTGAGAACTTAACTGCTTCATGCCCAGAGCCAAAATTCCAGGAGTAGGGAGGCAAGGGTAAGACTCAGACAGACAGATAGAATGCAAGTCTGTACAAGGAGCAGGTAGACTGAAGTCCTCCTCTTCTTTGGCTGGTCGTGGGAGATGACTCCAAAGAAACTCTATCAGTGAGGCCTGAACTGAGGATATTAACCCAGGACAGAGGGGGTTCTGGGGGTTGGTGTTGAAAACACAGGGATCAACTCAAAGTCCACAATTGCCTGGGGAGAGCCCAATGCCTCTCCTTTGCTCACCCCCACAAGAATGCTGACTACCTGGCTTATCACCCTCATGTAGAATCATTCCTGAACAGAGAATAAAAAAGCAGAAAAAGGACCAAAATGACAAAAAAGAAAGAAAGAAAATAAATTACAGATTGAATCTATGAGGTCTAAACTTAACTAATAGGAGCTTCGGAGAGAGAGAACAGAAGATTGGTGGGAGGAAATTAACAAAGAGATAATAAAAGTATATTTCCCAGAACTGAAGGACTTGAGTTTCAGATGGAAAGAGCCTGCCACATGCTTAGCACAGTGGATGAAAAATGACCTACACCAAGGCCAGAGTACCAGAGAAAATGCAAAGATCCAAAAAACTTTCAGAAGACAGAGAAGAGGGAGAGAGAGAGAGAATTGATAAAAATTAGTGGGAATCAAGACTTCTTAACAGCAACTCAGGATGCTTCTCTCACCTTGCTTCTGTCCTCAAGGTTCAGTCATGCAAGGCTCCCTGACACAAAGAAAACTCACCTTAGCCCTAGCAGCCATCACAGCTATTGGACAAGTGCCCCGGAGAAGTGGAAACTCCTTGTTTCAATTAGTACCTTAGATGCCCAGTTTCAGATGGCAGAGCTCAGACCAGAACTTAGGGCCAACAATAGTGCTCTGGGAGAGGCTCTGTTCCATCAGAATTCGTAGCCATCTGATGTTTCCTCACTGCCCTCTAACCTGAGTCCTGTTCCCTCTTTGTTCTCTCAAAGTCATCTGAAAAGGCCATCATTCTGTCAAAATAGTTCAGTTGTTTTTGACTATTCAGAATGTTTCAAGCACCTTCAATAGACACGCATTGGACATTAACTGTCTTGTGTGCATTGGGCATTGTGTCAGGCTTAGTGCTTGAGGGACTCCAAAATGAGTATTGGAGGGTGCCCCAGATGAGAAACACCTGGCCCTACCCTTAAAGATTCCATGACCCAGGGCTCAGGCTTGCCCAGTTCAGCTCAGCCTTGAAGCTGCCCTCAACTTCCAATGTTCACTGGACCCTTTCTTTGTGCCAGACTCTTTTTTCAGGGTTGGAGATTTAGGCACAGATAGAAAAGACACACTTTCTGCCTTTTGGAAGGTTACTGTCTTGCTAGGAGCTATGGAAGACAGAAGAGAAATCTAAGTTTTCTCTGCTTCTAAGAAAGTTACAGTCCATCTGTGAACTTAAAGCACACATCTTTAAATCTGGAGCTGGGTGGAATAGAATTCAGGGTAGGTGAAGGAAATTATTATAATTGAGGAATTTCTTGTAGATAGGGGTTTGGTCTTTTTTCTTTGCCTGAGATTTATTAAATTGACAAACAAAGAAAAAACCAAGAGCATAGCTGTTCTGTTATTATAAATGCTGTGGATAAAAAAAAACTTGAACTTACAGTCACTGCAGTTTTTCTCCTTCTGGGGGTGTGTACATATTCTATGTCTTGAGCCAAGGATTCTTACATAACTTCTATCAAACTATTAAGGGCCAGCCTGGGGTCCCTCTTCCAGGAAGCCTTCTAGGACATCCAGGCTGGGTAAGGCCCTTCCTCTGTGCCCCAAACCCCCTTCACGTCCCTCTGTCAAAGTATGTCGCATGGGATGGAAACTGCCTATTTTCCCACTAGACCATGATTACCAAATGTTATGGAATGGTTTGTGAATGCCGTAGTACCTGGTATAGAACCTGGCACATAGAGAAGTAGATGCTCAGAGGATGCTTCTTACAATGAATGAGGCACCTACTGTTACTTACATAATTGATCCTCGTCAGGCTGGCTGGGTTAGTGTAGGTACTGGGGAGTTGAGGAAACAAACAGGTGAGTAGATGGGAAACTAGGAGGAGGGCACAGAAGATCCCCCCAGGTGTGAATAATTCCCAAATCCATTGCCTCTAGGCCAGATGAGCCTCTGATTCCAGAGGTGGATGCTACTTTTCTTTGCACTCAGGCTGGTTCCCACTCTGCTTGCATAGTTGTAAGAAGGACTACCACCACTGATCACCTCACGTGTCCGGTGTAGGCTTGTCTGCCAAGAACTCTGTTCAAATTCTGTTCAAAACTCTGGTTTGAAAGATGGCATGCCCAAATTTGTATTTCTAGCAGTTCATGTTTATACTCACGGCTGTCTGATGATCTGTTTTCTCCATCTAACTTGAGAATAATGTGAAAAATGTGATGCAATTTGGGCAATGGAGTCAATAAACATTCTTAAATGAGCATTTTTAGATGTAAATGGATTAAAATATTCATAAATCCTAACATAATTGAAAGTCAATCTATTTCATAAACAAAGGGTTAAAATCCAAGCAGGTGAATAACACAATTTAAAAATGGGCAAAGAATCTGAATAGACAGCTTTCCCCTAAAAGATATACAAATGGCCAAAGGTACATGAAAAGATGCTCAATGTAATTAGCCATTAAGAAAATGAAAATCAAGCCTAAAATGACATACCACTTCACACCTACTTGATGGTTGTAATCGAAAAGACAAATATGTATTGCCATAATATGGAGACGTTGGAGATCTCATACACTGCTGCTGGGAATGTAAAATGGTACAGCCACTTAGGAAAATAGTCTAGCAGTTACTCAAAATGTTAAACACAGAGTTACATATGACCCAGAAATTCTACTTTTAGGTGTATACCTGAGAGAAGTGAAAACATATGATCACATAAAAACTTGCAATCAAATTTTCATATCAGCATTATTCCTAATAACCAAAAGGTGGAAACAACCCAAATGTTTATCAACTGATGAATGAGTAAACAAAATGTGGTATACTTATGCAATGGGATAGTATTTGGCCATGAAAAGGAATGAGTACAGATGATGCTACAACATAAATGAACCTTGAAACATTGCGCTAAGTGAAAGAAACCAGTCACAAAGGATTGTATCATCACATTGTATGATTCTATTTGTGTGAAATGTTCAGTAGACAAATTTGTAGAGACAGAAAGTAGATTAGTGGTTGCCTAGGGCTGGGGGAGGGAGAATGAGGAATGACTGCTAATGGGTACAGTTTCTTTCTGAGATGATAAAAATATTACAAAATTGATTGTAGTAATGGTTGCCTAACTCTGAGAGTATGCTTCCAAACCATTAAACTGTACACTATAAGTGGGTGAATTGTATGGTATATAAATTATATCTCAACAAAGATGTCATAAAAAATGTGAGCTGAAAATCTGCTAGTCTCTCCCACCCAGGTTGTGAGCTCTTTCAAGGTAAATGTGACAACTTCTGCCTCTTTGATTCTCCCATGGAAGTAAGCACAGTGCTGAGTATAGGAAGTTTGCTTGTTGATTGGTTGAATAATTGATAAATATCTCTTAAAATGCGAAGGAGCAATAAAGAAACAATCCTCTTCCCTACCTGCCATTATCAATAGGTGTGTGTGTTGTAGGGGAGTGAGAGGCAGAGAGAGTTTTGGTGGGGATCTTTCATACCTCTCCAGTCCTTCCATTGCTGACAGGCACATGGGTGAGGTGGGGGAGGAGAACAGTGAGGAATGGAGGGACTAGCACTTGAATTCCAACTCAGCTGATACCTGGCCTGCAGCTTGGGTTCTGGAAATCAGCTGCCTGCCTATGACAGAAGGGGCTGGAGGTTAAGTCTCAAAGGCACCTTGTTGAATGGACACCATGTGGTTGAGTCTAGGGGAAAGATCCTGACTGGAGTCTGGAATACTACATCTCCCATGAGCTTGGAAGGATTTAAATCTGCTTCTGCCCCAGGGATATCATTTTCCTGCAAGTACTAAGTTGGGTTGGGCTCTGGGGTGTCTCTGTTATCTTCCAGCTTTGTCTTCTAGATGGGAGCACACTCAGATTGGAATCTTGACCCTAGCTGTGCTGGTGGCCACATTGACTGGAATCAAGGATGTTCAGAGGTGGCTCCTTTCCCTTCTGTTTCCTAGTCCCAACTTGATTTTTCACTTTCTTTCTGGCCAAAAGAAGAAAAGGCAGAGCAGTGCGATTAGAGCAGAAAGAGGAGAAGGAAGAGGAGGAATAGGAGGAGAAGGAATAGAGGCAAATGAGGGAGAGAGAAAGCAGGGAGAAGGAGAAAGTGGGGGAAAAGAGGGAGTATGGAGAGGAATCCCCAGTGGCCAGGATGAAGAGGGGTAAGACAGGGGTTCCAGAATTAGCAGCAGCCTCTGATGAAAGGTTTGAGGAGTGATGGGCCAGTGGCAGGCATAGAGTTGTGCGCATCAGTTAGCTGCCCTTAGAGCCACTTTGGGTGGGTACCATGACAGCAGCTACTTTGGGATCCTGGCTGGCAGCAGGTTCCTGTCTTCCTCTCCAGAACGAAGCATCTACCATCCTGCCTAAGGTGATCTTTGTGTGCAGACTTATCCTGCCTCTACAGGGTACTTAGGTGATATAATAATAGTGATCATTCCCGCATTTTCAATAGTAAGTATTGTAATTCCTTACCATATCCCTATAAAGCAATTATTATTACCCTCACCTTACAGATGGGAACCCAGAGTACACAGAGAGGAAGATACAAGCTCCACAGAGCCCAGGCATATTTACCTGTGAAGACCCAGATCCTTCTACCCCATAATGCTGCTCTTCAGTGGCAGTCTGGCATTTCCCTCTCCACACAATCCCTCCTTCCAGCCAAGCCCATCACTTATGTATGAAAGCACTCAGCCAGTATTCACTGACATTTTAGGTTTGATCTTGACTGGATCTTGCAGAGACAAGGCTCTAAAAAAGACCCACCCTGGGATATGTCCCTGAGAGGGGCTCATTTAATGCTCCCAACAGGGCAGTGGGCATTGTGGGATGAACAGCCTCTCAGTTGGCTAATCCTACCTCACTCTCCAGGGAATGAGTGTCAGCTGAAGGAAGGGAGACATTTAGAGCTTTAGCATAAAACCAATACCATGTTCCAAAGTGGTCACTTTGAGCCAGTGTCCCCACTGCCACTGGACATATCCCTCAGGAGAGGGCCACTGGTCATATGTCTGGGGCCAGGTCAGATTTCACACATGCTGACTCCACGGCTACATCTCTCTGTATCCATAATGGAGTCTCTGTCAAAATGCTTGTTAAGACTATTTTTAAAAAGTCTTATTTAGCATGGAATTGATGCCAGAAATGCAGTCTATAAAGAAAGACGACAAATGATCACTTCCTCTTCCAATTCTGTCCAAGGCCTGAAGCTGGAAGACTTACTGAGGAGTCTATTCTTGGACATTGAAGACAGAAGTTTTTTTAAAATATCATTTTAAAAAATGCCAATCAAAATGCAATGTTATCAGCACTCTTTGGGAGCCTATGTATAGTGTGTGAGCCAATGAGATAGAGTATTTCCAACAGAAGAATTGTCATTATGGAGATCAAGGCAGAGGGTTATGATGATACGTATGTATCTATATAGAAGTCACCATTTTCTTGAATATCACCTTTCAGCAGTGTTTATGGGGCAGCCCTAATGTGCTGGAAATGACCCACAGGCATGGATATACAAAGGCCCCAGAAAATAATACTACTTCTGTAGCACCAACACTGTGCCAGACACGTATTTATATCATTTAATTCTTGTAGTCACTCTAGTGGTCAGTACTATTATTATCTCCATTTTACATGTTAGAAAACTGAGGCTCAGAGACGTTAAGATATTAACCCAAGGCCACACAGCTAGTATGTGATAAAGCTGACATTAAAAACTCAGGCAGCCAGGCCTCCAAATATGGATTCTTAACCCATGCACAGACTGCCTGCTTGAGGAGGCCATGCTGGCAGGGTCAGGGGAGGCTGCCTAGAGGTGGTGGAAAGAGGCCTCTTGCCCCTCCTCTGGCCATTCCCCGATGTGTGCCCCAATAGTGCCATGAGTTCTCTCTTACTGTTTTGATGACTACATCGTGTTTCCAGTTCTTTTGCCTTTTCTGTCACTCTCACTAGCTCCATCAGAGCAGAAGCTCTGTCTTCATCATCTGACTCCCAACCCATGGTCTGGCCCAGAGAAGGAGGTCAGTAAACTTAGGGTGAATGAAGTTGTTAATGAAAGGCAGGAAGGAATGGCAAGGGCATCTCAGGTTGGACAGACATAGGAATGAAAGTATGGCAGTGGGAATAAATGAGAGGTCTGTTGAGGTCCTGGAGGGTCCATGGGG
Source organism: Nomascus leucogenys (assembly GCF_006542625.1). Taxonomy (NCBI): domain Eukaryota; kingdom Metazoa; phylum Chordata; class Mammalia; order Primates; family Hylobatidae; genus Nomascus; species Nomascus leucogenys. Next base: position 11,120,926 of record NC_044388.1, on the reverse strand, counting down.
AGTCCAGGTCAGAAAGGCAAAATTGTAAAGGACCTTGAATGCAAGAGAGAAATAAAATTCAAAAAAAAAGTAGAGTCACTCTCTGGCCAATAGGCTTTAGGCATGAACAGTTTTGGAAATTTAAATGGACTTTGAGACCACAGGGAGTGTAGCAGGTCTCTAAGCCACGGGCCAACAAATGCAGACAAGAGTTTTGGGAAGATTTCTGATATCTGTGAGGGGAAGGCTTAGAGAGGATGCAGACAGGAGGCTCACAGAAAAAGTCAGAGAATCAGCAAAATCAGAACAAACTAAATCAATTAAAAACAAAAACCAATGGGAAACCACCACGCTGTGAGACAAGTGGCAACTCCAAAGGGTGTTAGGGAATGCTTAGTCCTTCCTTCCTTCCCTAGGTTGCTGCCATGGAGAGATGTCCAGGGGCTCCATTCAAAGTCTCCAGCTCACCACATCCTGTTGGACACCATCAGCCTCACATGTTTCTCATTACAGTTATCATCTTTTATAACACCAACACTAGGGCTGAACCTACAAGCCTTCATCTTTCCCCCAAGACTGCAGTTTCAAACATATTTTTTTCTCTCGTTCAAGGAACCAAACTCTTTTATCCTGCCCCATCATGTTGGAGTAGGAAAAAGGAATTGCTCACCCTCAGCAAAATTGATGCAAATGCCAACTCTTATTTGGAAACAGCCCTATCATTGGGAAGCTGAGTTTCTCTCTTATAAGCTCCTTCTGAGTCCCCAAGGGAAGTAGAATCATCATTTATAAGAATTGTAAAATCATTTTCTTGGTTTGACAGCATCTGCTTTCTAGCATGGTTGGCTATGAAGCAAGTGCTCATACTTGGGGCTCTGTTTTGCTAACAGACACCTGGTAAATGTGACAAAATCACTGGGGTCTTTCAGCACTAGGAGCCCACTGCACAATCCTAGCTAGTAGCTTAGAGGCAGAAGCAGGGCAAGTCCGAAGTAGGGGCTCCGTGTGGACTTTACACACGCTGCTCTCTCATCTTTCTCTCTTTGCCAGAATGTTCTCACCCAACTGGAATGAACCCTCTCTCTCCTCAAATTCTCTTTCGTCTTCCAAGCTGTGATGGTTGATTTTATGTGCCAACTTGACTGGGCTAATGGATGCCCATATAGTTGATGAAGCATTATTTCTGGGTATGTCTGTGAGGATTTTTCTGGAAGAGACTAGCATTTGAATTGGTAGACTGAATAAAGAAAATCCACCCTCACCGTGGGTGGGTGTCATCCAATGTGTTGAGGGCTGGAACGGAACAAAAGGCAGAGGAAGGGCAAATTCTTTCCCTTCTTCTTGTGCTGGGAAATCCATCTTCTCCTGCCCTTGGACATTGGAACTCCTGGTTCTCAGGCCTTCAGGCTCTGGAACTTACCCCACAGCCCCTCTGGTTCTGGTTCTTAGGCAAATAGACTTGGATTAAATTACACCACTGGCTTTCCTGGTTCTCTAGCTTGCAGATGGCAGATTGTGGGGCTTCCCAGCCTCCATAATGACGTAAGCCAATTTCCATAATCTCTTTCTATATATATCTATATAAATATATATCTATATATATGTACATATACATATATATACATACACACATACATATACATACACACACATATCTTATTGCTTCTGTTTCTCTGGAGAACCTTGATTAATATACAGGCCTAGAATAAGTGCCATCTATTTGGTGAGAATGTCCCCAGATTTCTATCTGCTGATGTTCTATATGAGCTACAGTCTGAACCACTTGAGTTAGCCCTCGTGGAGTCTTTGATGCTGTCCTTAGATTTGGATGTGTGTTTTGTTTCCTCCCACCCAGGATGTGGCTGGGTATCCCAGGGCAGAAGAAGGCCATGCAGTGGGGTGTTAATAGCCAGCTGGACTTGGCTCTGCCATTTACTGCCTTATATAAGTCACTTAATCTCTCTGAGTCTTAGTTTCTGTATGTGTAAAATGGGAATTACAATGGCAACTTCATAGGGTTGCTCAGAGTATTAAAAAGTAACTTATATAAAGTCCTTGTCATACTGTCACATACATAGCTCTCAATTAATGGTATAATGTGGTCATCCTCCTCCTCCTCATTATCATCATTCTGTATATCTTCAAAGCATCTAATGGTTTGGAGCATATATCAGATGCTCAATACAGGGCTGACTTAGCCACTAGGCCCGGTAGGCACCAAGCTTACGGCCTATGGTAATTTCAGGGGCCCATGAAATATCTTATTTTTTTTTTTAATTAGAAGCAAAACATGGATATAATAGTAAGTATATAATAATGAATCCAGCATAGATTGTAGTCATCTTTATACCCATGTGGTCACAAAATATAACTGTTAATTTTTTTGTGGAGGGAGTGGCCCATGAAGGCTGAAGTGCCTAAAGCTTGCCTGTGGATGTCATAATGAGATTCTGGTTCAGTAGACATTAGTTAGGATGCCCATCTTTGGGATTGCTGGTAACAGAACAACTATCTCCAGGACAGAAACTTTCTAGAGCCTCACAGCCTAGTGCAGGGCTAGGCTCAGGAAATGTGGGCTACTCTTCAAAGACAGAGAAATCATTCTGTCTTCCCCAGAAATTCAAGGTATGCCATGTGACTGAAAGTTTCCTAAAATCTTACCACTTCCAGAAACTTAAACTTCCATTAGAAATCTGGAAGAATAAAATCCAACAAAAATGAAGAGTCACCACTTGGCAAGTATGATTTAGGAAGAAGGAGTCTGGGAAATTTAAAACATTGTTTCCTTGGGCAAGGGTGAATAGCTTTACTATGGTCAGAGCTAGAATTCTCCAGAGCCTTTGGCACAAGACTGCCTTAGAAACGCATGGCTGTTTAACTCCTGGAGTTCTTTCTGGCTATTTAATTTCATAAAGGGAGGCCACCTATCAACCCTTTCCCCTGAAATTGCCTTTCATTTCCACAGGGAGAACATGGTGCAAGCTGTAGGGAGAAGGCATACAAACCTGTATCCATCCACTGAGTCCCTTCCCTGGGATGAAAACCCCAGAGATTCGGGAGTCCTGCCATTCTCATGGCTTCATGGAGGTGATGTCATGGATTTGGGGGTGGACCCCCCTATGGGGCTGTGCCTAGGTTTTTTGGGAAGAATTTACCAGCACACAAGGACTTTTTTTCTTTTTTTTTTAAATTATACTTTAAGTTTTAGGGTACATGTGCACAATGTGCAGGTTTGTTACATATGTATACATGTGCCATGTTGGTGTGCTGCACCCATTAACTCGGTCATTTAACATTAGGTATAACTCCTAATGCTATCCTTCCCCCCTCCCGCCATCCCACAACAGGCCCCGGTGTGTGATGTTCCCCTTGCTGTGTCCATGTATTCTCATTGTTCAATTTCCACCTGCGTGTGAGAACATGTGGTGGTTGGTTTTTTGTCCTTGCGATAGTTTGCTGAGAATGATGGTTTCCAGCTTAATGGCGTTGACCCTCATGCCTCTTTCAGAGTCTGCAGATGAAAGCTTACAGGACCACAAGTTGTTTGTTTCTCCTTTCATATTTATTTGTTTTTTCTTATGGAAGCTTACCATTTTCGTTGGGAAAATGGATATCATTTAAATTTTATTTTTAAAACATTGACCTCTAAGCAGCAAGTATGTTTGCCAAGAAGCCAAGAGGAGGAAAGGATGAAGGAAGTACAAGAAAGCGCAAAGGACAAGAGACAGTTTTCTTGTCTCTAGAGAGCTATGTTTCCATATTCACTTGACCATAAACTTTGGCCAAGTCTCTGTTTTTTTCTTTTTAGGGTAAAGAGGAATTCTGAGATTAAAAATATCTTTGGGTGAATTTAATGATTAAATATCATTCATTCATTCAACATTTATATATTGAGTGCCAAGTGGCCAACATTGTGCTAAGCAAGGAATTTGATTTATTTCAAGTTTTCACTAGTCACTTGTTCCCGTAAGAAAAATGGGCGCCTACAACCTTGAAATCTTAAATTAGGCAAATATGGCTTTGTGAAAGTGAGCCGTGGGAAGCAGAAGAACTTTCAAAGAAGGCAGACCATACAGGAAACGTGCTGCCCAATGGCACCGATTTGATATGGGATAGAAGCGATGAAAGTTTTTAATACTTTGGCTTCTTTGTTCAGAGCTCACTCTAGTTAGGGGTTGGGGAGACACATAACAACACAGCATTGTCGATACCCAGCTAGAGATATGAGTGAGACATGGTGGACACGCAGAGGAGAAGAGGGTTAGCTCTGACTAGAGAGAGGTAGGGATAGCCTTGTTAGGGAGTTGAGTCAAGTTAGGCCTTGAAGGGTGATAGGAGGCTTGGAGAACACTTGTGTGTGTGGAATTACGGGATTTCATTTTATCTTGTTATTTTTGAGACAAGGTCTTACTCTGTCACCAAGTCTGGAGTGCAGTGGCACGATCATGGCTCACTGCAGCCTCAACCTCCTGGGCTCAAGCAATCCTCCTGCCTCAGCCTCAAGAGTAGCTGGGACTACAGGCACATGCCACCCTACTTGGCTAATTTTTTAATTAAAAAAAATTTTTTTGTAGAGATGCAATCTCCCTGCATTGCCCAGGCTTGTCTCAAACTTTTCAGTATATGCCTACACACAAAAACACACATTCACACACCGACTCCCTACCCACATATGCACATATGACATGTATACAGGCAATAGGGCCAACTTAGAGTTCAAATGGGTGACTTTGTGAACAAGTGACTGGAAGATAGAGCTAGCACATCTTGGCAAGTTCCTAATTGTGTTTTGGAAAGTGAAGGCTGGGAAACATGGCCTTGGCACCAAAATCTCTCAAATCACCACTAAAGAACTTACTCATGTAGCCAAATACTATCTGTTCCCCAAAAACCTATGGAAATAAAAAAATTAAAAAACAAACAAAACAAACTAGATGCTTGCCTCTTCACTCCTAACTTAAGGGTCTAGAAGCAGAGAGTGTGGTGGCAAGATTTGAGCCTAGGTCTTGTCCTACTTCTCACTTCTTCTGCTGTAGGAAGAATGGCTGTCTTCTGGAGAAGTCAGGAGTCACTATAAAGTGTCTGGGGGATTCTGAGAACTTCTGACAAGCAGGAGCTGCCTTGTGGCAGAGGGACCCCCTCCTGATGCAGACTGGCATTTCTGTGTCTTGTTCAAGTGGTTCCAGAGAGATCCAGACATTGGTGGGTGCCTTGCTTGAAAAGAATTGCTTTCAGATAGGGTTGCTGACCTCCAGACTGCTATAAAACTTATCAGGATGCTGGTAGAAACCCCAAAGTGCCTCAGTCTCTGGTTCAAACCTAGCTTCAGAGGACCAATCTATATTAAGTATATGAGGATGTGTAGAGCCAGGCTTTGATCACAATGGTCTGAGTTTGAAGCCCAATTGTCCCACCTATAGATGGATGACTATGAGCAAATAACTTAACTTTTCTGAACCTGTTTTCTCATCTGTAAAAAGGGCTAAGAGTACCTATGTCATAGAGCTGTCAAGAGGATCAAATGAAGTACCTTGCATATTTCCTGAAACATGGCAAATGCTTAATAAATGATAGCTAGCTGTGTCAAAAGAAAAAGCTGCAGAGAAAAGGTGGTACTTGAAAAATGAATAGATGTTTGTTAGGCAGCTATGCTGGCAGGGCTTCCGAGTGGGAGGGAGCAGTTGAACAAAGGACCCGAGGCATGAAATAGCCTGACATTTCAGGAAGCTATAAGTAGTTTGGTTTGGCTGGAGCATAATGTAGGGGAGAAGAGGGACATGCATTGTTTGTGGCACACATATAGATAGTTAATTATAGATAGATTTAAGTGGTTCGCTAATTGCCTCACGTATGTGTCTGGTCATCTGGGGAAGATAGCTATTTCCCTGTTGCTGGAGGCTCCTGTCTCATGGTCAGCTTGGTGGCTAGACCAGGCCGGGTGTCCTTGAGAAGGACTCTCTCTTCACATTCTGGGTTTAGCCATCAGCACGGTAAGCCATGGCTCAAAGGAGGTTTAGTTTGGGGTAATCCACCTGTATCACTGTCCCTGAGGCACTCCAGCGCACTCCCAGCCAGAGCCCTCTACTGCCTCTTTGCAAGCTGGAGGTAGGTTGCAGTTTGGGGCATCGCTTGACCTCACTGCTTTTTCAGCCACCGCCCGCCATTTAGTCCCAAGGCCAATATAACTAGTTTTGACTTTATTTTACAGCAGCAGTCCAATCCTAGTACCACTTCTGTGTTTGGGTTTAGTCAGATAGGTGGAACCACTGTGTACACCACGGGAAAAGGGATTCACTATAAGAATTAGACTTTACACAATTGCGAAAAAAAATTTGGGAAGTGAAGATTCATGTTATGGGCTGAATTGTGGTCCCTCCTCGAATTCATATGTTGAAGTCCTAACCCCAATACCTCAGAATCTGACTGTATTTGGAGACAGGGTCTTTAAAGAGGTAATCAAGGTAAAATAAGTCACTAAGATGGGCCCTAATCTGACTGGTGTCTTTGTAAGAAGAAGATATTAGGACACAGACACACACACGTAAGAGGCCTCTGAAGAAACTAATGCTACTGATACTTTGATTATGAATTTCTAGGCTCCAGATCACGAGAGAACCAATTTCTTCTGTTTAAGCTAACCGATCTGTGGTCCTTTGTGATGTCAGCCCTAGAAACTAATGCAGTTTAAAGGGGAATTTGGAGAATCATAGAGTCACCATCCATCCTCCTCAAGCCCTGACATGGATGGGCAAGTTGGAACTTGCAGGGAGAATCTGAGAAGTCAGGCAGGTCCAAATGTTGAAGTGGAAATGTGAGGTGGGATTCATGGAAAGGTATGTGGGAAGCTGTTGAATCTCTGCAGCTGCTATTTCTGTGGTAACCAGGCATGTGGTAGTGGGTGTGGAACCACTGTTGGTGATTAGAGCTAGAAACGGGATGAGAACAAGTTGAAACCCATCAGGAACCTCTGTGTCTTTCTGTTACATTTCTGACTTCAAAGACCTTTAGAGAGAAACAGTTACTGCTTCACTTCCACTTCCCAAGTCTTGTGAAAGTTCTGCTTTTAGCCAACTTGAACTTGGAGCCATAGAGAAAAGGGGATTCTGAGCTTTCAACTTGACCCAGTTGACAATAGAATGGTGCAGCTCATTAACCCTTTGAGATGCTCTGGAAGAGACAGAGAGGGAGAGAGAGAGAGAGAGAGAGAGAGACCTGTAAGATCTAACAGGTTGCATAAATACCCAAAACTATAATCGTCATCATTTACACATTAAAGGCTCTTAGAAGTCTTGCTGAAAGAAACCCATATAATTTTGATCAAGCTTTTCCCAAACGTTTTTGACTACTCAGCCTTCTTTCTCCTGAGCAAAGCCATATTAACAACCTGAAAGCTTCAGAATGGATGTTGGCAACTGCTCCTTGATGGCAGCCCTGTCAATCAGTTATTCACTATGCTGTTCAACCCCCTTTATGTCCATGCCCCACCTCTTAGGTAGCAGTTCCTTCCTCAGAGGGATCTTCTACCCAAGAGTTCTCTTTTTGCCTCCTCTTACTAGCTAGCTCCTGTCCTACCTGAGGGCTGTACAACCTCAACCCTGAGCCTAAAGCCCACCCTATTCTCCCAGCAACCCACAGCCTGTTGCATGAGACAGGGCAGAGCAGTGATGGGCAGGTCAGGTGTGGTGATGTGTGTGGTGGAGGTACTCTGGAGGAACATGGTCAATGAGTTCCTGGCTGCCTGCTCTTCAACACAATTTGTTTCTAAAAATTGTTATTTGTGTGATAGATTCACTTTCTGAAAAAATTGGGGCAACTTTCTTGCTATCCCCATAATTGTGTCATGCTTATCCCTTGCATGGAGAGATGGTTCTTTGAGGTTTAGAGGGTTGCATGGAGTGGAGACAGGAAGGGAATCTCAGAAAGTTGGGAAAGGCCACTGGGAATGTGGCACACAGGTGACTCTCATCCATCATGTGGGTCCAAAATTGATACAATATGAAGCCCGATTGTTTTAGACAAATGATAGGGATTACTATTTGGATAACACTTTAAACAATAGGCCAGATGTTTCAAATCTGTTGTCTCAGGGTCCAGGCTATTGTGACGTTTACACTCTGTCCTACCAAGTCCTGCGGATCTGAACAAATACATTCTCCACTACTGAAGTTGCCAGAAATACTGGCTGTCAGCCCAGACAGCAACCGGAACAGAGGTGGGCTTTGCACTATATATTGATGCTTGTGTTTTCTTTGTCAATCCAAACATTTGTTGAGGAATTTAAAGCTAAATTTGACCCAAATTCAATCAGGTCTTGGAATTGTAAAATAAAAATCAAAAGACAAACTTTTTCTTTTTGTTTTCTTTTCTTTTTTTTTTTTGAGACAGAGTCTTGCTGTTGTTGCCCAGGCTGGAGTGCAGTGGTGCAATCTCAGCTCACTGCAACCTCCACTTCCCGGGTTCAAGCAATTCTCCCACCTCAACCTCCTGAGTAGTTTGGACGACAGACATGTGGCACCATGCCCACCTAATTTTTGCATTTTTAATAGAGACGGGTTTTCACCATGTTGGCCAGGCTGGTCTCGATCTCCTGACCTCAAGTGATCTGCCCGCATTGGCCTCTCAAAGTGCTGGGGTTATAGGTGTGAGCCACCATTCCCAGTCAAAAGACAAACATATTCCTAACAAGATTGCAGCCATTGGTTAGCTTGACAGTGCTTTAAATAGCTGTTATTGGGAAAGCACTGAGAAGTCTAAAAAGAGTGCATTCCGTTTCTTGCCTTCTGCACCCCCACTCCCAGGGGTCAGTGGGCAGAGGAGCTATAATTACACCTCAAGTGGTTTTAATGACATAGGAGAGAATTCTGACGCCTTAGGTTGGAACAAAAGCAGGCGCCTATCTTCAGTTGGGCATAGTTCGCAAATCTCTCAGCTTTCTCCAGATAAAAACAGTCTTGAGAATTCCTGAGAGACAAGATCCCCTAGAGGGGGCCAAGAAATGGAAATAGATGCATTTATTTTAAGCAGCTCATAACTCTGGTCTTCAAGGCCACCTCTTCTCTACCATTTAACTCTGTGTAAATTGGGGCTTTGAAGAACTGGAGGTATTTTAGATCACTTTCCATAATCCTGGGGAAAACTGCTCTGTGGTTGAACATTTTCAGTTTATTCCTGAGGAGCCAGTTTTCTCAGAAATTCTGTGTGTGTGTGTGTAGGTGTGTGTGTGTGTGCATGCACGCGTGTTTTTGGAGGGGAGGGTGTCTAAGTGGTCACCCTGGCTCAAAATCACACCTCCAGCTTTCTCATTCTCCTGGCTGTCTTGCTGTGGGGATGATCAGGAAAGCCAGTCACCTTGGGGACTCCAATGAAGAGGTGGAAGAGGAGAACATTGTGAAGCTAGGTTTCTAGCCTCTGATTCCCTCCCCAAGGCCAGTTCCCTCTGGAGCACAAACACTGGCCAAGTGGATGCATTTTCCCAAGAACCAGCAGAGGGAGCTTGGAATGGAAGCCAAGAGCCTCCAAGGGCCTCAGATGGGAGCATTAGCAATTCTGATTTCCATCTGTTTCTCTCTGTTTATGACACCAAACAAATAACAAAGGACCCCTCCTTGAAGCTGTAGGTGGATTTATGCTCTTCAGTTGATCAGAGGCACCTGTTCCCCACTTTGGGCAGCCGGCTCCCACAGAGAACCACAGCCTTGATGAGGGGCAATCTGCTACCTTACCTCCTTGCTGTAAGACTCCCTTGCCCAAACCCCATGTGTAGGAAGCCTTGGGGGAGTGGGAGCAGCTGCTCCCACAGTGAAGACACCTAGTGTGCTGTCAAGACCAGACAACTGGGGAATATGATGGCCTCTCAAGAAGTCTGTTCTGGTAGAAATATTTTCCAGGGCCAATTGAACAAAGCCAGGTGAGAAAGGCCCAGACCTTCATGGGAAGGGATGACAACTTAGGTAACAGGATGGGCTTTCTGGCCTTTGAGGTTAGATCAACACACGGGGAGAAGTTCAAGAAAACTTTCGGGACAGAGCTTTTTTATTACTTATTTCATTCTTATTTGAGGTATAATGCATACCATAAAAGGTAAACAATGCACGAATCTTGAGCTACAGATTGAAGACTACAGTCGTGCATCATTAATGACAGGAATATTTTCTGAGAAATGCATTGATAGGCAAATTTGTTGTTGCAGGAACATCATAGAGTGTCCTTACACAAAACTAGATGGTGGAGCCTACTACACACCTAAGCTGTATAATATAGCCTGTTGCTCCTAGGCTACAAACCTGTACAGCATGTTACTGTATTGAATACTGTAGGCAACTGTAACACAATGGTAAGTATCTGTGTATCTATGTATATCTAAACATAGAAAAGGTAACATATTACACTATGTCATTACAATGGTACTACATCAGTAGGTGATAGAAAATTATCAATTTCATCACAATCCTATGAAATCACTGTTGTATTGTGATCAGTTGTTGACCAAAATGTCATTCTGTGATGTGTGTCTGTATTTACCTATGTAGACACCCATGTGACACCATACAGATCAAAATATTGGGCATTTCCAGCACTCTAGAAGTTTTCTTTGTGCCACTTCCCGGTGAGCACGAACTCCCCAAGATAATCACCATTTTAACTTCTTTCATTTCACCATTGATAAGTTTTGCCAGTTGTTGAACTCGTATATTATGTTCAATTTTTGTGCCTGGTTTCTTTTACCCCAATATGATGTCTGTGTGATTTGTCCATGTTGTGTTGGACACTAGTAGTTAATTCTTTCGTAATGGTGGGTAGTATTCCATTCCATGAATATACCACAGTTTGTTTATCCATTCTTCTAATGATGGACATTTTGAGTGTTAACAATTTTTGGCTATTATAAATAAAGCTCTATGAACATACATTCTTTTTTTTTAAATTATACTTTAAGTTCTGGGATACATGTGCAGAACATGCAGACTTGTTACATAGGTATACATGTGCCATGGTGATTCACTGCATCCATCAAACTGTCATCTACATTAGGCATTTCTCTCAATGCTATTCCTCCCCTGCCCCCCGCCCCCTGAACATACATTCTTGTACAAGTATTTGTGAGCACATATGCACTCATTTCTGTTGGGTATATATTGAGAAATGGAAACACTGGTTACAGGGTACATTTATGTTTAGCTTTAGTCAATACTGCCTAACAGTTTTGTAAAGTGTTGAGCCAATTTACACTCCTGCCAGCAATGAGGGGAGTCATACTGGAGAGCTTTGAAACCAAAATAGTTGCAGCCACACCTCTAGCCTGACGCCATACTGTTTTTCTGGTTCTTCTATAGGATCCATTTGGGACAACACCCTGCTTTGGCCATGTCTAGGGTCATGAATAGGGGGCTATCTGAGCAGGACTTAGAGTATAGTCTGAATTTAAGGCTGGGGTCAGTCCTTGGTCAGTGATAGAAATCAGTCTGTGGTTAAGGAAAGAACAAGACTACCTTCTCATCCTTTTTGCAATGGTTGGTGCTCTTCACTTGTGATGTTGATTATGACAGTGGCAGTGGATACCACTTACTGAGCTCTTAGCATGGGCCACCGTCTCCTTCAGTCCTCACAATAATCAGATGTGGTAGATAACATTATTATTGTTTAGAAATTGAAAAAAGCAAGGCTCAGCAAGGTTAGACAGCACACTCTAGGCATGCAGCTGGTAGGTGGAAGGGCTGAGATTCATATCCTCAGCTACAAAACTCTTGCTTTCCTTTCGTAATGTTACTTATTCTTTGAAAACAGATACTGGGCACTAATTCAAAAGGATACAAATAGGAAACACAAAGAAGAGCAAGCTATTCTTCCAGCTCCTCCTCTACCCATTTCTTCTTCCCAGAGTCAACCGTTAACAGCCTCTTGTGTGTGCTTCCAGAGAAGGTCTGTGCATTTACAAACACAGACAGAGATTTAGAATGGTATTTTTTCCCCTATTCACTGTCCTGAAACTTGCTTTCTTCATTTAACAAAATATGTCAGATAGCTTTTCATTTTGGTATACAAAATGACCTCTTTTTCACAGTTGTACTAATTTATTTAAGCGTTCCTCTTTTGATGAACATTTAGGTTGTTTCTGATTCTTTGTTATTATGAACGCTGCTGTCACAAATATCTCTATATGTATGCCACATTTCACATGTCAAGTATATTTGTTTGATGAGTATTTAGAAGTAGAATTGCTGAGTCAAAGAATGTGTGTGCTTCATCTTCCATAAATATTGTCAACCTGCCCTCCAAATGGCAAAACCAGTGGATTAGGCTCAGAAAGTCCAGGAGATATCAGATCTCAGCGAATTTAAATACTCATCATCACCCTGTTGAGAAGCCTGGCACCCCATGTTTTCTGAATGTGTGAATGAAAGAACCCTTCCTCTCAGCAAACACCGCAGGCCTCCCTGCATGCTTCTCGCATCATGGCTATTCCTTAACTTCTCTCTGATGGCTTTGCCCTTGTGATGTTTTCTCCCAGGTTAGAATGATCTGAGGACAGGAACTTATTTTCCACCTTTGTCCATTACATTTCAGCTTGACAGTGTGAGGCTGAGGTTTCTAGGTGAGTGTGTGACTGTTACTGAATTATTACTATGTAGAAAGACAACTTTATCAGGCATTCATAAGAATGCAAAAGTTTCTGGTGCTTTTTCTACTCACCACTCAAACTCCTTAAATTCTCCCAAACCAGGGATAGGGTTAGTCTCAAAGGCAATGTTAGGAGTGAACCCTGAGGGAGGAACCATCTGTGGATAAGAATAAATTGAGCCACTCATAGTGGGATTTCAGGCACTGTATTGAGTACATGTCAGAGGCACCTGAGGCATGGGGGCCTCTCAAACCTCACCTACAGATGGTTTTCTATATGCATGCTTTCATTTCATCCCCTTTTCCATCCTGAGCCCCTAAATAAAGCAGGCTGCAGGTGGAAGAGATGCCTCCTTTTCCAGGACAAAAGGCTCCTGCCAACCGCATTACTCATTTACATTTTGTTGACTTATTAAAGTGAGATCCAAATGTTTCATTGCTCTCAATTACATTTATTAATGGAAGCTAAAAGCCTCTGAGGGTGAAGCTTATTGGAACATATGGTCAACCTTCCATCTCTGAGAGCCTGGGGCTGAAGAGCACAGGGAGGCAATGCACTGGGATTTTAATAACCATTTGGTTTCCCCTCCCTCAAATAATTAAATAAAAAGATCTTTTCTTCTAACCTTATGAGGGAGAATTTGCCAGTAAATCAGAAAGAAAAAATCAAGGGAAATCTAGAAGATATATTCAAATCATATTAATAATGTCTGCAGACATAAACTTCGGAGATTTAAAGTTTGCTTTGTTTTCAAACTGTCTTCCTTCAACTTTGCTGTATTTCTCAGTAGTTTTGATACTTGGTTAGAGGAGGGTTGTGGATATTGAGATCCATAGAAGGCCCCATCATTACCTGGTTCACAGATGAGGAAACTGAGTGTAAGAAACAGAAGGAACATGCCCAGGGTCCCTACGACAAGAAGGTAAAGGGAGAGTGAGGCTGATGGATTAGGGTAGCTAGGACCTTTTTGGGAGGAGGTGAGTTTGGGCTTTGATTTGAAGAATAGATAGAATTTGGCTGTGTGAAGAGTAGGGGGAAGGTGCTGAAGTAGGAGACACTGATGTGAAAAGGTTTGAAAAGATGTGGGCTTGTGTCAGGATATTTGTGTTGAGGATAGAAGAAAGAACATACAAGGATTTTGAATGAAGAATCTAGATGCCAAGAGAAATGACGGTATTCTGATGATGAGGTGGAGAAGAGCCAACATGCATTGACTCCTTCATGATAACCTCATGAGCAGAATTTCTCAACCCTGGCATTGTTGATGGTTGGGGCTGGATAATTCTTTGTTGTGGGAGTTGTCCCGTGCATGGTAGGATGTTAGCAGCATCCCTGGGCCTCTATCTAGTAGCCAATGCCATTCTCTTCCTAATCTTGGCAACCAAAAATGTCTCCAGACAATGCCAAATGTCCCCAGCTGGGAACCATTACCCCATTAAGTAGGCGTATTATAATCCTCTCCCTACAAGTAAGGGAACTGAGTCTCAGGAAAGGTAAGGAACTTCCCCAGGATCCCATAGCTAAAAAATGCTGCAACTAGGTTTTGAACCAGAGCAGTCTGTAGAACCTGCATTCTTTACCAGGGTGAGACTGGATAAATAGGTAATAGAGAATTAATTACAGTTAGGAAGTGAGGAATAAAGGCTGCTGAAGCCAGTCGCCCATCAGTGCTCATGGAATGGGCTGGGTAGCAGGGCTGGCAGAACCCAGCACAATAGGAAGTGGAAACTGGTAAACTACAATTCTCTGAGGCCAATGACTCTCTGAATATTAAAAAGTCAAAGATGGAAAACATTTATCTTGCCATAAAGCTAGGCTTTCAGGCTCCAGGGGATCAGTTATGGATATGTTGCGATATTTCAGAAGTGATTATCCAGCCTGCTTTGGATTAAAATGCATTTTGTGGTTAAAAAGTTGATAGGCTAAAAAAAAAAAAATTCTAAATCTAGAGATGATGTTTGCTTCTCCCCAAATCTAATTCATGCCTCACACTGCCACTATAAAATCTATTGATCTGTTAGTTTGTCTCACATTGCAATAATGCAAAGTAAATTTATAAACTCAAACACCAGGTGAATCATCAGTTAAAAAACATGTTGCTTCTCAAGACATCTTCCCTGCCTCTTCCATCTGGTTTCATCTTGCTGGTTACCATTCATTTATTTATTTAACAATTATGATATTGTGAATTGAATAATATTAAATTTGGACCTGGGGGTATATAGTTGAGATACAGATTCTTCCCTTTGAGAACTCATAGTCTTCTGATCTGTCTAGGGCAAGCATAGGCATCATAGGACAGTCTCAAGAGGAGATAACAGGACTAAGGCATAGGAAGAGGGTGAGGCACTCTGGGTAGTGGACAGAGTATATGAAAAGGCCTGGAGGCATGGCAGCTTGGAGTTTTGGAGGAATAGCATGCCATTTAACGTGGCTTCAAGGGAGAGTGTTGGTAAGGACACAGCTTGGATTGTAGCCAAGTTGCATCCCACAGGGTCCTCTTTTCTTTCCCTTCTGGCCTTTGTTTCTGTTTTGTGGATCCCCAGTTCACCACCTAGCACTTTGCCACTTTTGAAGTGTCAATTTACCTCTTCAAAAAGCCTTTCTTAAGTACCGCCTCTTCCCTGCCCCCACTTTGACTCCTCATGACTCTCAGGGTTCATACTCTCATTTTGGTAATCATCAATTTTTATCAATAGTTGAGGTGCTTTGAAGGCAGGAGTTGTGTCTCATAGTTCTCTGGCTTCCTAGCAGAACTTTAAGAAAGGACTGGTACTCAGCAAACATTCCATTGCTCATTTTTTTTGAAATATCAGATAGTCACCTTGAAGACCTGGTGGTGTTCATTATGGGCAAATTTGACTGAATTTCTACCTCTGTCTCTGCATGGCATCACTTACCACTCCTTCGTGGGCTTACTCCCACTTCGTCGGTTGGTCCCTCTTGGTATCTTGTGAGACTTCCTCCGCATCTGTGAGCTCTGGTGTTCCCTAGGTTCTGGTTTGGTATCCGTTATCTTTACAATCTACACACTGCCTGGCCAATGTTTTTGTTTAATGCTTTTTATTATCATCAACTTGCAGACAACTCTCAGTCCAGCCAAGAAATATTCCTGTATCCCAGACCTATTTCCACCAGGACTGCCCCTACTCTGGGGCCTACAGTAGAATTCCTCATTCTTACCATCTCCTCTCTTAAGCCTACTCTTCCTCATTCTGTATTCTATGGCCTGGTGAATGACACCAATGTTATTTCAGATGCCAATTCAGAAATCTAGGCAACCTTCAAGGGTTCTTTATTTCTGTCCAACCAGACACCAAGCCCAGTAGAGTCTCCCATTAAATTACTTCTAGAATCTGTGCCTCCTTCTCCAACTGTCTTTACTATTGGTTTAGAATTTATTTTATTTTAATTTTTTTTGAGACTGAGTCCTGCTCTGTTGCCCAGGTTGGAGTGCAGTGGCATGATTTCGGGTCACCGCAACCTCCGCCTGCCAGGTTCCAGTGACTCTCTTGCCTCAGTCTCCTGATTAGCTGGGATTACAGGCATGCACCACCATGCCTGGCTAATTTTTGTATTTCTAGTAGACATGGGGTTTCCCCATGTTGATGAGGCTGGTCTTGAACTCCTGACCTCAGGTGATCCACCCACCTTGGCCTCCCAAAGTGCTGGGATTACAGGCGTGAGCCACCGCACCAGCCAGAATTTATTCCTTCTTGCTGAGACTATCTGTCCTTAGCTGCTCTTCCTGTCTCAAAGAGAGTCCCACTACCCTTCTAAAAACCAAGATTGATATTGCCATTCTTTCATTTAAATTCTTTAGGCAAAATTTAGGGATAATATTTAAAATCCTCAGGTGAAATCTCAAGATGTTCCATAAACTCACTTCCACAACTTTTTCCAAAAAATTACTTTATGACAGAGACCATGGAATACAGGGACTCCACAGAGTTTGGGAAATGATTAAGTGTTTTGACTGTCTGAATGTGGTGTGAGTGTGGTTTTAGCTTGGGGCTGGATAACATAACCTCACACTCAACATAATCTCCGGGGCTTGTTGTTCAGATTAACAGGGTGTGACCTGATACTTCTCTGCATGTTCTGGCACCTCATTTTCTGGTCCAGAGAAGGTAAATTCCCTGTCCTGTCATTAGGCCATTGTCAAATGTCCTGCCTTATCAATCAAGATATGCCAGAAATGACTGTTCTTCAAAGGAGAGCCGGTATCCTTTTGACTAACAGGCTTTGCTAATTCCATGAAAGGATGACTTAGAGCTCTAATCTAGTATATTTGTGAGAAAATCAGAACCTAAGATATTTTTATTTGGTAGGAGTAAATCTATCCAATCTTTCTGCATTACTTTTTACTTTATTAGCAGTAATAATGTCCTATGTGTTAATGCTTTCCTGATATAGACTGCTTTCTTGTGTAGTATCTCATTTTTATTTTTGAACTATACAAAGTTGGAATGGCAGATATTGCTATCTGAGAAGCAAAAGTGGGATTTGGACTAGAGTTCAGTGGACTCCCAGCTCAGTGCTCATTAGACAATGGCCACAGTGTCGTCTTTGGAAAACAACCCATCTCTGAAACACTGTAGTTTCCGAAGTGGTCTCCTGTATTTTTTTCTCGTTTATTTTATTTAAGGAAAATACTTCCCATTCTGTTTTTATCTCTTTGATTTCTGTCTTACTTTCAACACTAGTGAGATAATTGCAGAAGATAATAATAAGATTTTCTCTCCGTTCTAGCATTTCCTGAGGACCAACCAGAGAAACTGCTACTCTGAGCGTTGGTGTTTTATTACCTCGGATAGTACCCTAATCCAAGGTACACCACTTGGGACTCAACTCTTTGTCTTTGAATTTTCAGCTGGGTTTCAGTCATGCAAAATGAAAAAGTTTTAGAGACACGCTGTACAACAATGTGCATATTGTCAACAATACTGTACTGTACACTTAAAACTTTTTGTTAAGAGGGTACACTTCAGGTTATGTATTTTTTACCAGACTAAAAAGATTCTTGCCTGAGTACTTAAAGGTATTTCTGCCTTGTTTTGGGGCCAAAAATTCATTGCAGCCCAGAGAACGAGAACAGGGAACTCCAGTACTGTGGAAGACAGTCTCGCACTTTCACATGACAAAAGCGAGTTCTCTTGGAGGGCTTGCAAAGCAAGATAGGGATTGCTCTGATGGTGGACCTATCTGGCCACATGGGACCTGAGTTCCTAGGGCTTTGACGTGCAGGCATCACCACACAAGGTGAGGAAAGCAGTGCTTGGTGTACATAGCCAGGGACAACGCCAGTCATTGCTCCTTTACTGAGGGGGCTCAGTCCACCTGGAAAACTTTCTCTTCAGCTCTGCTTATTGATCATGTACTCTTCAGAACTCAGTTGTGATGTCACTTTCTCCAGGAAATCTTTTATTTTTCAACTCAGAGTGAATTGTTCTGCCTAAGGGATTCCATAGCACTCTGTACCCTTTTTGGTTATGTCTCTTAGAAAGAGGCAGTGTAGCATAGGGTCAAAACCCCAGATGCCACAACTATACTGCTGGGTTTGAATCCTTACTCTACCACTCACTAGCTGTATGACCCTGGGTAAGTTAGTTCATCTCCCTACTTCTTTATGACATGAGAATGGGGATGATGGTGATAAGGATGACAATGATAGCACCTATCATACAGAGTTGTTGCAATGAACAATATATGGTGAGTGCCCTGGGATGGCTATTACTATGGTTAGCCCAATTTGGCCATGGTTAGACATACTTATTTGAATCCTACTGCACTGAGTGTTATTATCAGTTTTAGTAGGTATTTGTTGAGTTCCAGACTTTACATAATAGGTGCTCAATAGACATTTGTTGAATTGCTTATTGAACTGAAATTAATCAAGATGTACATAGGAAAAACAGCATTGAATCAGACAACTAATCAATGAGAATTTTAAGTGCTGACCAAGAAACTAGCCTGTGCAAAGATTTAAAGGCCTTAGTATAGTATGAAACAGAGCAGTATCCATTATGTAATATTGTTGTTTGTTGTAATTATAATTACTAAATTCCTTTAAGCAAGTACCAAATTCAACAGTCCAGCACAGAGCAGGATACTTAGTGGACAATTTAACAAATGTCTAGTGAATCAAATTTTCTTCCTGAGTTTAAATGACAAGGATCAGTTTACAAAAAACATAAATCACCCAAACTCTTTCAGGAATTGGTTCGCTATGGCAGGTGATAACAGCTCATCACATCACGTGCCATTCACTGAGCAGCCAAGGATACTCTTCAAAACCCGGTGTCTCCCTTTGAATTTATTTTAACATTTTATTTTGAAATAATTATAGGTTCATAGGAACATGCAAAGGCAGGACAGAGAAGTCCTGTGTCCTCTTTCCTCAATTCCTTCAATGGTTACATCTTATGTAACTGTAGTAAAATATAGAACCAAAAAATTGACATTAAGACAATGTATGTGTGTAGTTTTCCCTTTGAATGTTCATTTTGCATTTCTGTGAGAAAGCAGGGAAAATGGCTTCAGAGAAGATAGTTCAAAGGCCACTCCCTGGAGAGGGATTGACCTGAGATCCACTGGAGTGGGGGTATCTCAGCCCCTCACAGCCACAAGAGGCCCCTGCAGAGATGTGCAAGGGAGCTTGCAGATTGTCCAGGCTCTCCACCACCAGCCAAGCAGAAATGCAAGTGTAGAGGAAGAAGGGCATTTCAGACCTTCAGATTTATGTGCGGGTTTCACAAACCCTGACTCTGTTTGCTTTTCTTCTCACTCGGAGATTACTCATGCTCCTGGACATAATTCTTCAATGAATCCCCAATCCGAGGCTGAGCTTGGTGCCTTCTGCTAGGCTCACATAACTGTATTCCAAGGGTCCAATCGACATTTATGAGAAGGAACAAAGGTAGAGACAAGTGCAGCTAAGACACCCACCACATAACTCTGTTTATGAAGCTGCAAATAACCCACTTACTGAGGTGTCGGCAATGGTATTTTATAGGGGTTTAGAATACCTCATAAAGGCCTTTTATGCAGCATGCTTAATTTTAAATAGGTCCTTAAATTGTAGGGCATCTAAATCCCAGTGTTCTTTGAATATTTATGTCCTTTCTTCAAGGAGAAAAATAGCAGAAATGGCCAAGACTAGGTGAAAGACTAGGCCACCATTTCCAGCTGCTTCAAAGGGAATGGTTTGGGAATAATGGGAGGGAGGTTTCTCTCTTATTAGCAGGGCTGGGAGAGGGATGTGGCAATTAAGAATTCTCTGGCACCTGTGTGCTGAGATTTGGGTGGACAAACCTCATCCTGCAAATAGCATGGTAGCTAGTGTGCGAGCAGGCCACCCCATGGAACAGGTATATGGGTTACCGCCAAAGAGCCAGCATGTACTGAGGGCCTACTATGTGCCAGACTCCTTTCAGAACTTAATTTGATCCTCATTGCAACCAAATTAGACAAATACTTCATCTGTCACTCCAGAGAGGACAAAAGTGAGGATCAATAAGATAAGCAACAGGTTCAAAGACTTAGGGCTAGTAAGCAGTAGACCCAGAATGTAATTTCTGTTTGCCCTTGGGGATTTGCTCCCCAAGCTTCTCCATTGTAAAATGAAGATGAACAGTAAAGCAACAACCTGGGTGACAATCAAATGAGATCATCACCATAAATATAGCACCATCAGATATATAGTGCTTGATCAATGCTAACGTCCATCATTATATTTTTATTAAAAAGCACTTGTAGAGTACTTACTATATGCTAGACTCTATTCCAACCACTCGGCAAGTTTTAACTCATTTGATCATCAGAACAACCCTAAGAGGTGGGATCTTTATCATCTTACAGATGGGGAGTGGAGGTACAGAGAGGTTAACTGAGTCATCCAAGGTCACACAGTGAGGCAGTGGCACAGCTGGGGCTCAATCCCAGGCAATCTGGCTCCACAGCCTCTGCTCTGAACCACTATTCTGGGTTGCCTCTGTTAGGTTTCCTCCCTGTGGGATCACTGTGAGTATTGGTGGTCTACAAACACTGCTGGGTCTAGACCAGGGGTTCTCACAGATGAGTATGTATTGGTATCCTTTGGAGGGTTGTTATCATATATATTGCTGGACCCCGCCCTAGAGGCCCTGGTTCGGTGGGTCTAGGGTGAGCTGAGAATGTGAATTTCTAGCAAGTTTCCCAGTGCTGCTGGTGCTGCTTGTCTGGGACCACACTTGGAGAGCTATAGGTACAGAGCACAGGCCAGGCTTGCCCTCTCCTACATCCAGCCAGGATGGGCTATAATAGTCTCTCTCAGCTCTCTGCTCTTTCATGCCTTTCCAGGACTCATACTGAAGTCAGGTTCCACTTCCTCCTTAGTGTTTGTCTGATAAACTTTTTCCCTTTCTTCTTGCTTCTATAGTCAGTGCTGTGGTTTGGATATGGTTTGGCCCCACCAAAATTCATGAGAGGTTTAATTGTCAGTGTAACAGTATTGGGAGGTGGTGGTTTTAAGAGGTGATTAGATCGTCAAAATGGATTCATCTCTTTCTCAGAGGCTGGGATAGTTCCCATGGGAATAGATTGGTTCTCGTGGGGGTGGGTTGTTATCAGTGAGTTTGCCTCTCGAGTTTGGTCTCTCTCCCCTGCACTCTCCTGGCTGTCCCCTTTTCCATCATGTTGTGATGTGGCACAAGGCTCTCACCAAAAGCTCACCAGAGGCCGGGGCCATGCTGCTTGGACTTTTAGGCCTCCAGAATTGTAAGCCAAATAAACCTCTTTTTAAAATAAATTACCCAGTCCAAGTATTCTGTTATAACAATGCGGAACACATCAAGATAGTTAGTGACACTCTACTTAGCCCAGGGCCAGCTCTGTGGGCACAGAACCAAGGCACACAGGCCCTGTGTTCTGAGGGGTGGTTTAATGCTCCTGGATTTAGTCTTAAAATTTGTGATAATTTATCTCTGAATTTGTGTTTTATAAGTGAAGCCTGGTAGGACAATGAAACATGCTCCCAAGGCTCAGCTTTGGCTCACACATGGTCCCAACTCCTGCTATGTTTAGGTTTCTCCAGGATGGGTTCTCAGCTGCCTGCTCCCACTCCCAAGCATCCTGGGCCTTGCCTAGCCTTCTCCTTCCCCTCCCTGCCCTATGCTGCTAAGGGTGGTGACCAGGTTGCATTGCTTGGAGGAGGCCTATGGTCTTCTGTCACTCTCTTCCCCTAGCTGTGCCTAGGTGCAGGTATAGGGAAGGTCAGGGTTGAGTGGGTGCCTGTAATCCCAGCACTTTGAGAGGCTGAAGCAGGGGGATCCCTTCAGGTCAGGAGTTCGAGATCAGCCTGGCCAACATGGTAAAACCCCATCTCTACTAAAAATACAAAAATTAGCAGGGCATGGTGGTGGGCGCCTGTAATCCCAGCTACTCGGGAGGCTGAGGCAGAAGAATTGCTGGAACCCAGGAGGCGGAGGTTGCAGTGAGCCGAGAATGTGCCATTGCACTCCAGCCTGGGCGACAAGAGTGAAACTCCGTCTCAAAAAAACAAAAACAAAAACTAAACCAATGGGGAGGGAGATGAGAACACAAACACAGACAATTAGAGCACAGTATTGCTAACTGCTCTAATAAGGACGAGGAGAGCAGGGAGATGGCGTGACTCATTCAGCCACATATCCACCATCCTTCTATTTTTCTCTCTGTAAAAATGACACATCTTACCAGGGGAATCCCTGTGTGCAAATTGTCTTAAGAGAAAATGAGAAAGTGCTTCCCTGGATCAGGCGCACTCAGTCACCAGGGTTTTCATAGCATCAGTGGTCTCATCCAACTCTTGAGTTATTCCATAGTTTCTTTTTTTCCCATGATAGATGAAGGACGAGAAAGAACATCATTAGAAACTTGTTTTCCTGTATTTTAAGGAGAGTAACAAGCATGTCCTTTCCCTTGAATTAAAGACAATGGCACCAGCAGAAGACCGTGAAGGCATTTTGCCTCCAGGTAAAGGAGACGGTGAGAAGGGTTACAGATCTCCTCTTCATGAGAAGGTAAAGCCTCATTCAGGTAGGCATTTGTGAGGAAGCCAGGGAACTCCACCCTGGATTCTTTCATAAAAGTCACTTCATATGAGTCAATATTTAAGTAAGTGTTTGTCACAGTAAAGTGTGCTCCATTTGGAAAGGTGGATATCACGGCCACATGACACTCAGTCACATGGCTACCCCTCGCTGCAAAAGAGAGCAAGATACATGGTCTAGCTGTGTGCCCAGAAGCAATCATCAGCCAGACTCTGCTGCAGGTGTCATATGTCATATGAGGTTAGCACACATGTTGTGCAGGAAAACTGTCCGAGAGAAAATTGGTAGCCTCTTGAGTGTAAATCCTGGAAACTCAAAAAGCATGCCAGGTATTGTGGAGATGAAAGGAGGATGCGTCACTCTGGGAAGAATGAGTTTTAGCTCCCGTCACACTTTGCATTTACTAAGATTTAGGCTATCTTTGCCACCCATTAATTAGCTCATTTAAAAACACTGTACTGGATGCCTGCAAGTTTGTCAGAGCTTCCTATAAGTGCCATGAATGAGTCCTCCCCTGGCTTGGGGCATGCCTGATCCAGTGGGGAGATAGACAGTAAGTGCTAGAATGGTAAGTCCATCATTTCAGGCACTCTGCCGGAAGTCTGCCTGGAGGAGGTGTGGGGAGAGACAGAGAGAAAAGCTTTTGGCAGGGTATAGGGGGATCAGGAGAGACCTTGGAGAAGAGGGGAAGTATGAACTGAATCCTGAGAAATAAGAATACAGCATAGAAGCATGAAGTGTTTAAGAGCATTGAGTTTGTCATGAAAGAGATCTCAGATCAAAATCCCAACTAACCACTGACTAACTGTGTCACCATGGACGTTACTCAACTTTTCTAAACTGCAGTTTCTTCATCTGTAGATTGGGTACAACAAACCAGTCTTTGCAGTAATAGAATAACCTGGTATCGAACGTGATAATACTTTTTGTGGGGCAGATCAGTAAAGGCATTCCAGATGCAGGGAGTGGCAAGAGCACAGGTGAGCAGTGGTGAAATGGCTGGGGCATGGTAAGCTGGTTGGAGAGTTGGGTGCAGAAACAGGCACGAGGGCAGGGGTAGAAGGCAATGAAGGGGGAGGGAGGGTGCTCTTGACAGACCCTGCAGAATGAGGGGGTCTTTAAAAGGTTTCAAGCAAAGGAGTAGCACAGCCACATGAAGCAATGCCACCTGTGTGTGCTGAAAAGCCTCCAAAACCACACCTCTTTTGGGACCCCATCTCCTGACAACTGGAGTTGCAGAGAGCCTGAGGTAAGGGGAAGTGTTGAAACTTTTCCTCTCTACTGTTGACTTTTCATGTCCCATTCTCTGGAGGTGCATGGCAGTCCCATCGGCACATCCGTGGAAGGGCAAATGGCACCAAAGCATTTACATACATGCCAGGGAAACCCCTTAGTGAAACCATCTAGTTAGAAGTGTGCCAAGAGCTGGCACAGAGAGAGAAGTCAGGCCCAGTTCACTAATTATACTAACTTCAAAACAAACAGAGGATATGGGCTCAGCAAATGGCATGGGGAAATATCAACATACATAAACAGGAAGGCATAGGAGCCATATGTTGGCTGCTCTCCACCCACACAGCTTCTCCACATACGTCCCTTCATCCTGCACTTCTGAGGATGACTGGCAGAGAAGTGAATGTACAGATCAGACATGAGCAGATACATCAGCTGCACAGTGACAGCCATCCGAGCAGCTTCATCTCGCACATGGCATCCTACTGACCCTCACAGGCTCCTCTCTTGCGAATCTTAGGGCCTTGAGAGTAGTGACCCAGAGATCAGAAGTTTTGTATTTAAGAGTTAGTTCTGCCCTTGCTTGCAGGGTAACCTTGACAGTTAATTCCTTTGGCTGTAAAGTGGAGATGATAATAACTACTCCACAAGCAAGTAGGAATCATTCATTCTTTCAGCAAATATCTCCTAAGCCCTTACTCTGGTCCAGACTATGTGCTGGGCCCAGGAGACAGGGAGATAAATAAGATGGGGCCTCAGGGAACTCCCAGTCTAGCTGGAAAGTCATCTCCATAAAAAGGTGTTCGGACCTAGGGCACATGGCAGCCAGCAGTGGTGTCTAACTTGAGAAGAAAGCTTCCTGGAGGGTCTCTGTTTCTATGTGAAGCAGGAGACAGGGTCATGCACTGAGATCAAGGGGCATGAGGAGGTGGTAGAAACATCAAGAACATGGTAAGGGTGTGAAATGGTTGATGAGGGGAATATGAGAAGCAATTGAACAGGGATTGCCAAATGGTGGCTAAGAGGCTCCTTGTGACAACTGAAGGAAACTGTGTGTATAAAAGCAAGTTATAAATTGCTTAGGGCAATATAGTGTTGTCAGGTTTTGCTAACAGTTTTGTTGGTACTTACTAATACTTCTCTGGATGGAACCTACACCTGGCACACTTGTTGGCTAATGTAGCCTGTCTACTGTGTTTCCTGACTCATCCATGTATATTCCTGCCCTGTCCACAGCTCACATGGCCCTGTTCCTTCCTCTTCATTCAAATAAACCTGCCTTATTCTCCAAGGCTCTGCTCCAGGCCTACTTGCTCGGGAAGCTCCCAGGATGCTACGGTCACTCTATCTGCTGTGTGAGTGCTCTCCCTTTCATCTAGGGTCTGGCACCCCTTGCTATCGGGGCCTCTCACTTGGCTGAGTCCATAGTCTCTCGGTTCTTTCTCAAGTGTGCACTTGGTCTCCCACTAGCCTTCTGTCTCCAGAGGTGTGCTCACAGCCCCCACTTGAGGAGAACCGATGGGAGGGCCTGCCTTCAGAAAGCCAGGCGCTGGGGTGGGAGACAGACCATCTCAACGGCGGTCTTGTCTGGGCAGTGAGGATGCTCTAGGACATGTGGTTCCCATGGGATCAGGGAGTGCTTCTTGTCCATCTCTAGATCCCAGGTCCTGTCACACAGTAGGGACGCTATTGCCTCTTTCCTTCCTTGCTCTTCTTTTCCTTTTGTTTTCCTAAGTCTTTGCTGAGGACAAACGCTATGCAAGGACCAGGAGATATAGAGTCGAAAAAACGGGATTCTCAAAAAACCCAGTCTTAGCTCTTTCAGTTCTTGCCCTATCTTAGCTACACCCCAAATATTTGTTAATCTGAACTGAAGTTTCTACTGAAGGTAAACTTCTCACCCTCTGAGGTGGACTTTCCCATCCTTCTTCATTTCAACCAGTTCTCATTTCACAGGAACCACTGAGCTTCTACCCCGTGTTTGGCATCTCCTCCCCTCAGGATTGAGTGACCTGTGAGGGGACAGGGCTAGGACATCAGAACCTCAGAGTGTCAAGCTATGCGAAGTTTCCCCCAAACACAGAATGTTGGAGTAGCCTCCACCAGGACAACCTTTTTCACTCCTCATCAAGGAGGCATTAGCTTGCTCTAATCTGCAGGATCTAAGACTACTGGTGAACTAGAGGACCCTGTGGGGAGCTGAATGTCTTCATGCCATTCAAAGAGACAGAAGGGAGAAGGTTTAGAGCCAGGGTGAGTGACAAAGAGCAGCAGAGACCCCAGCCCCTCTACAGCAGTGTGCATGAAAGGACCTGTCTTTCTGTGAGAAGGGTAGACCCAAACTCCCTCAAAGGCAAGGGAACTTGGGTGGGAGGGGGTATCTTGGCCAATAATGATGCAATAACCAGTGCTTAGGAGGCACTGGCAGTAGGCCAGAAGTGCCCTTATTGATTAGTTTGCTGTTCTTTGATGGAGGTACCCGTATTGCAGGAAAGAAGACAAAGCTTGGAGAAGTGAGAGGACTAGGGAGTGATGGAGCTAGGATTTAAGTCTGTGTCTGCCTCAGTCTCTCTCCCATGTTCTTAAAAATTAATCCATCAAGGAACCAAATCCTGATTATTATATATTTACTACCTATATGTCCAGACCTGGGCATAGCTGGGGGACAGGTGGGCTGGGGAACAGGTCAGAAGGAGGGGAAGATACAGTCTCTACCCTCCATTTAAGTCAACAACCCAGCCAGAGCACCACTGCAAGCCTAGCCACATCGAAGGAGGCCTGTAGGCCATGCTGAGAAGAACAGACCCTATCCTGAAGGCAGTAAGGCTGTTGAAGGGCTTGCAGAAGGGGCAGGCAGCTAACCTGACAATTTTAGGGGGACCACTGGGACAGTAGTGTAGAGAATAGATGACAGAGGCAGCAAGGTTAGAGGCTGTGAGATCAGTGAGGATGTGTCAGTGGACTGTATTCTGTGGAAAGTTCTGTGCCTGGTGTAGTGGGGAAACAGAAATTTGGGATGTCTTGGACCTGCCCTCACGGAGCTGGGGACCAAATCTATGCAAATCCCTAGTAGATATTCTCATGTTGTATGTGAGATAGGCCAGGTGTCAGAAAAGACCTGAAGGATCAGAGGAGAAAGTATATATGAGCAGGGAGTTTTCCTGAAAACAGGGGTGGGTGTTCACTCTGAGTGCCGAAGGAAGGAGAGGGCTTTGATAGGTCAATACAGGTAAGGTGAAGGAGACCAGTACAAGGATACATGGACAGGCAAGGCCTAGGACATCAGATAAGGAAAAAATTGGTGAGGCTTCCTCCTCGGCCATAGGAGAGCAGGTGGAAATGAAGTTGGAGAGGGGTTTGGGGTCTGCAAAGGAGTCTGGGCATTGTGTGAGAACCGAGAACCTCAGAAGGGCTCTCAACTCAGGAAGATGTTGACGGGGGATGGGCTGGCAGAGAAGGGCAGGGCATTAGATCAGACAAGGCCCAGCAGAGAAAAGAAAGTGCAGACGACCTAGCTCAGTGGAGCAAATTTAATATGGAAATTAGCAGCCCCAGGAATCCCTAGGCACTGGTGAAGTGGGGGCTGGGGAGACAAAGGGAAGAGGTTTGCCAGAGCCTATGATGGGGGCCACAGCCATAAAGATGATCAGCTGTGGCTGGAGATGCCATGTGAAGCAGAGAGAGCAGGGGATGAATACCCTGGCTTCTCTCTTTCTCCTGCCATCCTCATTGGTTGAGCCAGCCAGAAGCCTGCTGACCTAGGAGCTTGGCAAATATAGACTTAAGAGGGTCAGCCCCTCTGTCCTGCAGGGCAGAGTAGGGGAAAAGCAAGTAATGGACATAATGGAAAGCAGCCTCAGGGCCAGCAGGACCTGGCATTCAACCCCCTTCTGCCCAGCCCACAGCTGTTCATATGATATGACAGACCTTTGTGGAAATGTGTCCGTTGACTGATGGATGGTCTGACTTTCATGCTCTGGGCTTTCTGTGCCCTGTTGGGAGACCATGGAGTCCTGGGGTGCAGGCTCAGCAGCCTGTGGTAACAGAGGACACAGGGGATGACTTTTGGGGACAGGACTGTCAATGAGGGCCTGCCCGTGGGCTCCAAGCATCACCCCTCCACCACCTCTGGCTCTCTGCTGCCCATACCGCTCGCTGTGTGTTTGCCCAGTCGGCATTTCCCTGCTTCTTCACAGTAATCACCATTGACGGCTATTGACTGATGGTGACAAGACTAAGAGCTGAAAGTGAGGGAGTGAAGGATTTCCACAAGTTCTGGCTGTGCTGCCCAAATGCAGCAAGGGGAGCTTGTGATAGTTAGTTAATACTGAGTGTCAACTTGTTTGGATTGAAGGATGCAAAGTATTGATCCTGGGTGTGTCTATGAGGGTGTTGCCAAAGGAGATTAAATTTGAGTCAGTGCACTGGGGAGGGCAGACCCACCCTAAATCTGGTGGGCACAATCTAATTAGCTGCCAGCAAATATAAAGGAGGCAGAAAAACGTAAAAAGGCGAGACTGGCCTAGCCTCCCAGTCTACATGTTTCTCCCATGCTGGATGCTTCATGCCGTCATTGAACTCCAAGTTCTTCAGTTTTGAGACTGGCTCTTCTTGCTCCTCAAGCTTGCAGACAGCCTATTGTGGGACCTTGTGATTGCATAAGTTAATACTTAATAAAAAGAAATATATATATGTGCGTGTATATATATATGTGTGTGTGTGTGCGTGTGTGTGTATATATATATATCCTATTAGTTCTGTCCCTCTAGGGAACCCTGGCTTATACAGAGATACTCATCTTTTGTTCAAATTCTTAAGCCTAGTACTCCCTTACTTCTCATTTCTCCTCTTTCTAAAGAGGATCTCTTTGGGCTCCAGTTAAGAATCGTCTCCTCCAGAAAGGCTTCCCTGATTGCTCCAGTCTGCAGTCTGACAGCAGGTATGATTGGTATCGAAGCCCCTTAAAGCAGAGATTCCCAAACTTGAGTGTGCACCTGGAGGGCTTGTTGAATCACACATCACTGGCTCCCACCCCAGCATTTCTAATTCAGTAGGTCTGGGATGGGGCTGGAAAATTTGCTTTTCTAACAAGTTCCCAGATGTGGCTGATGCTGCTGGTCTAAAGTGATTATTACTACTTAGTGGGCCTATGTCCTGTTTCCTTAATAACCCAACAAGATCTTTTGAGTCAGAGGGAATGTAGCCTCTTTATCAAGAGCAGTACCTAATGTTTCGGTAAAAGCTACTGCTTAGTAAGTCATTGCTCATATATTAACTAAAAAAGATTTTTTTTTTCTTTGTGAGCATAGAGGAAAGGAAGAGAGAAGAATTTAAGGTTATTGGGCTAAATTTTATGATACTATAAAATTTTGAAATTTACCAATAAAGTGGCTCTTTCTCCAGCTGGTAAATAAGTTAGTATGCAAAGCATTTAGAATGATGCCTGTAACATGTTAAATGCTGTATAAATGATGATGACGATTATTATTAGAGGGTACTAGAATTCTGCTGAGTTCCTTGATGTGCACAATCTCTGTACCAAGACATTTGAAGAGACAGAAAGGACCACTTCGGATCTTGGACTATCCAAGATTTTCTATTTTCTAAGGTTAAATGCATCCAAATGTCAATAGCACCTACCTTTTGAAGGGTAGATTATGGATGAGTTTTATTTTCTTCTTTATACTTCTCTGCACTTTCCTCATTTTCCACTACAAACATGCATTATTACCATAAT
Organism: Nomascus leucogenys; assembly: GCF_006542625.1. Taxonomy (NCBI): domain Eukaryota; kingdom Metazoa; phylum Chordata; class Mammalia; order Primates; family Hylobatidae; genus Nomascus; species Nomascus leucogenys. The sequence goes on along the minus strand of NC_044388.1, from coordinate 11,091,288 downwards.
CAGCAGAAAAATGTTTTCGACAAAGCCCTGGGCATCTCCAACACAATAGTACACAAGGCATAAATTCAGTGCTCTGGACTGAACAATCACTTTACCACCAGGAGATACTAATCATTCATTCTTTCTTCCATTTATTCATTGGTTTATTTGCTTAAAATACTGATTGGGCATTTACATTTGTTACCCCCCGTACTAGGATTTAATGATACAAAGGCAATGTAGCCAGCAGTTAAGGGCATGGTTCTGGCATCAGCAAGACCAGGAGTCTAACTATCTCACTATCTGCAGGCTGGGTCATTGAACAATTTACTCTTCCTCTGTGTCTATCAGGGTCCTCATCGGCAAATGGAAATCATAATCCTACCTTTGTTCCATGGTCTCTGTGAGGATGAAATGTGGGAAAGCCAACGCCCAGCACATGGCCAGCATTTGCTGAATGCAGGCTGTTACGACTGCAGTCATTGTTCCGAGAGCTAGTTCTTATCGAAGTTTCGTAATAACACCAGTGATTCCAGGACTCCCACATGATGGCTCTCTCAGCTGTCACCACCTGAGATTTGGTGGGGATTATCATCCTCATTTTTGAGATGGGGACTGTGAAGTTTAGAGGACTAAGGAACTGACTCAGAGAACCACGCAAGCGTCCAAGCTCCTGCCCTGATGGGACCTTTGGTCACATCACTGTGCATATAGGGTGACAGAGTGTGGCCAACCTTCTCAGCTAATGCTTTGCTTCCTGCTTTGCACCAAGAAGCTGAGGTCAATTTTGTTGCCTTTGGTGTCAATTATCCAGCTCCACTGTCTACCAAAGTTAGGGAGATGTAATTTTCTAAGAAGTAAAGGCCAAAACAGGAATTCTAACTTACTTCACATGGGTGGCATCTCACACCTGCCATGGTAAAGATGAGGCTCCATGACACTGCATTAAGTGAGTTGAGCTGCAAAAAGACCCTTTAGGAACTGAAAGCTCTTGCCTTAAAATAAATATTTTTAACCAGGGAGCACAACAAAGCCTAAAACACTAGTGAAACAATTTTTCAACATCAATAATATGATTGAAATAAATGAGACAGTGATGGCACACTGAATGAAATGGCAGGTACCTTGGGAATGTGAGAATCAATGGATTGTGAGGGGTTTGCTTGCTTCATGCATGATGTGCCCTTTTGGAGACTGTAGTGCCACTTCTCCAAGGGAGAGACCCAGTGTGTTCACCGAAGGCCATGATGTCCTTCCCAAAGAGGAGCCAACATGGACAGGTAGAAACCCAACCTCGCTGGAGACAGGTGGGAAATCCAGCTTGCGGTCCCAGTGTCAGCACTGTGTGGCATTGAATAAGTCATTTAACACCTCTGAGATTCAGAATTCTCATCTGTAAGACTAATAATGGCATCTCCACAGAGATGTTGGGAACATGAAATTAGAGGGTGGGTAAAGAAGTTTCTTGAGAGCTAGGGAATGCTATGTAAATGGCATTTTTACAATAAACATAAAAAGCAGTGAAGCTTTATTTGTGGTGGTATTAGAGGCTAATGTCTTCCACAGATGGAGATTTTCAGATAGGTGGGGCTTATGTGGGTTTTTTGGTTCTTCCTTTTTTTTTATTTTAAAGGAAGGACCTGTACATTCTATTACATGTGTCTGACTTCTTAGACACTGCCTATTGCTTGCTGCCTTTTGTTGTTGTCGTTCGCTACTTTAGCCTTTATAAGGCTGTCAGCTGCTATTTTTTCTTTTCTATCATGGAAAATGCAAACATATACAAAAGTAGAGTGTATACTATAATGAACCCCCATTTATCCGTCATCCAGCTTCAATAATTACTAAGTCATAGCTAGTCTTTTTTTCTCTATATTCTCTTCCTACTTTCTTCCCACCCCATTCCTGATTATTTCAGGAATAATTCCAGCTATTCTATCACTTCACTTCTAAATATTTTAGGTTATGCCTTTATATGAGAAGAACTCTTCAAAAATCATAGCCACAATACCATTTTCATATAGAGAAAATTAGCAATAATTCCTTAATTTCATCAAATAACAAATATATGCTTAAATTTTCCTGAATATTTTATACATTTTTTTAGAGTTTGTTTGAATAAGAATATAAATGACATTTAAACATTGTGATAGATCAATATCTTTCTTTAGTCTGTTTTAACCTATGCGTTTGCTCTTTATTCTTTTCCTTTGAAATTTATTTGTTGGAGAATCTGGTCTCAGTCATTTGTCCTGGAAAGTTGATCACACTTTGAATTTTGCTGATTGTATTTATGTGGCATAGTTTAACAAGTTCCTCTGTTGTCTGTACTTTTAGTCATATTTAGAGGCTTGACTGTATTCAGGTTCACTTTTTTTTTTTTTTTTTTTTGGTGGGGGGACAAGACTACTTCATAGGTGGTGCTGTGCACTTGCCTTAGGAGTATGCAGTGTCTGGTTGTCTCTTTGTCACGTTTGAATTCACTGATGCTCATTGCCTATACCCATTAATTCACTGGGGTTGGCAAAATGTTGATAAGCTAATTCTCTCATGCCACCCTTGTTTATTAGCTGAATACATCTATAAATAGATACTTCTTTTCATCAACTCTGCAGTTACCCTGAGGGATAGTTCATTTAGAAGAAGCAAGATAAATGCTTGATTATGCCCCCTCTCTTAACCAACTTTTAAGATAATTAGTTGGTTCATTTGCATCTTCCAATGATGACTAAATAGTTTATTTTTGATTTTTATAAACTCATGAATTTAGTCATATTTGATGTCTTTTAATCCATTATAGTTATCATTATCGAAGCTCAAGCGGCTTCCCTTTGGCCAGTGGGAGCATCTTCAAGTTTTCTCCTGAGTCCTTTGACATGACCCTAAAAGTCTTTCATAGTTCCTTTGCTTTTTAATGCTCCAGACTCAACTTGTGGAATTCCTGCCACAGACTAGTCATTAAACATTTCTCCAAGGATTCTTGCTTTCTTTTAGGAAAAGCGGACATTAGCAGTGCTCGTTGTCACTAGTTTAGCCTTTGTTTCTAGGCTTTTAAAATGAACAGAGATGGAAAAGAGTGGATATATATTTAAGATGAAATATATTCTGAGTTAATACTGCTGCTACAATTTAGGTTAGGATTATGGAATTTTACTTCACTTTATTGATCTTATGTCTATATGCCTTTTCTCCCTTACTGGAAACATTATTTCTCAATGTCACCAGATAATTACTCATGTGCTTCACTAACAATACACATACGACGGTCTAAGAATAACAGTACAAACGCCACCATGGACATTATGATTTAAACATTACATATCAATTTAAATATTTTTTACAGTTATTTTTATCCTTAGGATATATTTCACTAGGGATGGATGTAGAGTCAAATTACTGTGTTTTTAAATTGTCTGGAATAATTCTGCTCTGTGTGGTTATACTACTCACTGAATACAGAGTTAGGTTCACTTATTTCATTTTGCTTTTGATTTTAATGAATTACTTTTCTAAAATTTAATTTGTTTTTTACTTATGTAGAACATTTATGGGGTTCCAAAATTAACTTTATAAAGCAAGGTATATTTAAAGAAGTCTAGCTCTGTCCTACAGTACTTTTAATATAAGCAAATATATTTTATATATTTATAAGCCTTTTTGATAGATAATTGATAGCAAACTATGTATTTTTTCTACCTTGCCTTTTGCACTTCATATACCCCTGAATTCTTTCATAATGGTATATAGACTTGTTCCTCCTTCGTTTTTATATCTGATATCATTTCTTGTCAGTATCACTATGCCGTCTCTAGCCATCTATTTCCTAACTTGAAGTGTTAAGTCTTTGTGTCTTGGAGAGTAGATCTTCCAGCTTATAAGGACTGTGTTAACACAGGTTCTGAGTGAGGACCCAAAGAGCTCTACGGTAAGGAGTGGGTCTGGTCTTCCTGGTGGGTATCCTGACTGCTGCATCTTGTTGCTCAATAAAAATTAGTTGAATCAAACTGCTTCAATATGTTTTAGACATCCTCACAATTATTAGAACGGTCACTGCAACAATAGGAACGACTACTTTCACACCGAATATATCTATAACATTTGGTCCCTTTGGCTGACAAAGATAGTTGTATCTGAAAATTACTATGTTGTTGGAATTTCGTCTGGGAAACCTGTAATTTCTGGGGATTATGCAGGCTTAAGAATAAAAACATTATTGGCAGGATTCATCTTAATGGAAGGTTGTTCTGTAAGCCAGGAAGGGGCTTATCATTTCTCTCCCATAGCATTATTTTATTGATTGATCAATTCATTTATTCATGTGTTCACTTAATTTATAAAATAGCAGCTTTTTGAGCTTTGACCACATCTAGACACCATGATGGAATGGAAACTGAGGGTATTTTCCTTTTTCCTTTGAGTCCATTGGCATCTTTTCTTATCTTCCAGGAACATTTCTATATGACCTGTGCATTCTTAGCCCCAGAATGCCAAATTCTCCTTCCAGAAAGTCATGTTTAAACCTGGGCAGGTGTTAAGAATTGGGCCAATGTTTGCAAACACTTGTTTGAATAGAAGGAGAACAGTGGATGCTTTCAATTGTGTGTCCTCAGTTCATTCTGCTGAAAGCGTGTCTTTATTTTTGATAGTTAAGTCTGGAATAGACTCAGGCCAAATATATTTAGGTCTTTATAAAGTACTTATACATTTCTTAAAACAAAAGCTTTTATTGACTAAGCATTAATAAGATTGTGTTTGTGGCATGAAATAATTGGCCCCTTTTCTAAATATAAACTCTTCTCTGTTTTCTCACAGCTGACAGGCTTTTCAGTTCTGGGGCACAGTTTGCCTTCTCCTCTGCAGAACCTGCTCTTTTTTCAAGATAATATGAATGAGTTAGTACTGCTTTGTAATGCTGTAGTCTTCTGCTTAAAACAGTTTGCTTTTAAAGGCTGTTACAAATTGATCTACATACACTTTCAGGCTGCTTTATTAAACTACGGCTTGGGGTTACTTTCTGCAAAGGAAGTAACATGAAGAGAGAGCTTCTGAAGGAGTATACCAGTAGGGGGCAAAGCACACATATGAGGGGGCAAAAGGCAGGACACCTAAAAAATGATACACATATGCATGCACCTGTATACATATTCACTGATGCACACACATATACACATGCACATACCCTCACATGTACACATACATATGCACTTAACAAGCACATACACATACGTGTACAAACACATGCACAAACCTTCACACAAACTTGTACATACACACACCTGCATGTTCATATAAACATTCATAAACCTACTGATATATGTAGGTATGTATACAGACATACACACTCTCACACATCCACCCACTCACATCCATACTCTCACACACTCATGCACACTTATGCATAAACACTCATAAAACACACACTCATAAACACATGCACACACTTGCACACAGGTTCCAATAAACACATACACTTATGCCTTCCTTTGTCATGGAGGTTTGAAATAGTCATTTAAGATGGAAGCTATTTTATTCACCCAATGCTACTCTTTTCACTGTGTTCAGAAACCAGACATCTGGATGGAAATTCACCTATTGCCATTCATTTTTGTCCTGGGTGTGCTGCTGGGCAGTGGGCTCTCTATGGTTCCAATGCAAAGGACTGGTTTTTGTAGTAAAATTTGGCCCCAGAACCAACATCTAAAAATCCAGGGGTCAAGTATAATCTTTGCTCCCCAGCTGGGAAAAATAAAGCAGAAAGAGGGCCGGGGATGTGCCCAAGGACTTCTAAGGAGGTCACAAGTAGCTGAGCACAGCCCAGAAACCAGCCCCTCTGAAACCTTGGCCCCTCAGGCTTTGAGCTGAGGTGACTTGGCTTGACACTCCCAGGTAAAGATGCTTGTTTTTAGTTCCTAAACATTTTCTACTGTTAATGAATTCTTTAATTGAACTCATTAGTCGTGTTTTTCATTATACAAAATGACCCCTAAGATAAGACCCCCTTACATTATTCAGAGGAAGTAGCAGTATATTTTTCATCTCATTTATCAAACTTGTGTGAAGTAGCAATTATGTGCATGCTTCATGAGACAGGCATGCTCTGAAATTGCTGGGAATGTAATTTTTCAGAGCACTATTTCATTGCTGCCTGTCCAAGTGACAGAAAACAAAGCTGATCGTACAAGTAAGACTCTGCCTTCAGAGAAGAAATTAAATGACTACTTGTCTAATGAAGGGCCTTTCCATAGAAGACCAGATTTACACCGAGGTTTTTCTCTGGACAAAAAGGGACCTACCATTTAGACTCTCACACTCAGTAAGCCCTGTGTCAGGGTCACACCACGTAGGGCCATGAGTCATGGCCAATTCAGGCCTGCCCTGCCTCCTGACAATCCCTCACTCAGAGCTCTCACTCAGCCTCTTCTCGTGGGCTTTGAAGGAGCCAGAGATATGAGGCTTCTTTTTAGCAAGCATCTTTTTGTGACTTCTGGTTTCCAGTCTCTCATGGAAGAAGCTGGGAAGTCACCATTCTATCCTAACGACAAGTAAAAAGCTATTGAATAAACTGAAAAATTCATAACTCTTTTTAAATCTGTAAGATAATTAATTCACAAAACAGACATCTGACCCCCAAACTGGAAAGACCAACAAGGGAATACAGAGAGTTACAGCTTACTGGAGCAGAAGCTTCAGAACGGGCAAGTGTCAGGATAGAACACCCTGAACTATAGTTTATGAGTTGGTGGAGGCTCCATGTGAACAGGTGTGAGAAAGAAAAACTCCAAGAGGACACGGCCATAGAGGGGCCCTCACACTTTTGTGAGTTTTAGCTGCTGGAGTTTTACCAGGTTCTCACTGTGAGTATTGGGAAAAAAAATCCCCTCATGTTTCCAGCAAGAGAAAAGGAAAAGAAGCATTTTGAAATATGCCAGAGCAATCTATTCTTAAGAAGGCCTGCCCTCAGGGGAAACTACTTAACCAGAGTCTACCCTGCTGGGCTTTTATCAGAGCCTAACTGACATAGGGGATGGGAAGTACCAAATCCCAGGCCCCTCTAATCTTCCAAGTGGAAGAAGGTAAATACTCAATTACGGCCTACTCTAGCTATCATGTCCCACTAAAAGGGGTGGGGGCGGAGGGGGGTGGTACTGAGAAACGTATGTGAAGCTCACAGTCCAGAGCCACAAACTAACTAAAAGATTGAGACCTAATTTAATTACAGGACTATAAAATACTTCTCTTCCACCCACACCTTCCTACCACATTACTAAAGGCCCATTTATAGTAGTTCCTTTTACCCACCCCATTGGTCTGGCTATCAAGAAAAAATTACAAGACATACTACCACAGCTTGAAGACAGAGGGCAAACACTAAAACCAGACTCAGATATGGCAGGGATATTGGAATTATCAGACAGGAATTTATAACAGCCGTGATTAATATGCTAAGAGCTCTAATGGAAAAGTAGACATCATGCAGATGGGCAATGTAAACAGAGAGACAAAACATCTAGAAAGGAACCAGAAAGAAATGCTAGAGATGAAATAACTGTAACAGAAATGGTGAATTCCTTTAATGGGCTTGTTAGTAGACTAAAGATGTCTGAGGAAAGAAGCTCTGAGCTTGAGGATATCTCAAGAAAAACTTCCAAAACTGAAAGGCAAAGAAAAAAAGATTTAAAAAAGAAACAGAATAGAATATCCAAGAACTGTGAGACACTTACAAAAGATATAACATACGCATAATGAGAATACCAGAAGGAGAAGAGAAAGAAACAGAGGAAATATTTATACAATAATGACTGAGAATTTCCCCAGACACCAAATCACAGATCAAGGAGGCTTACAGAACACCAAGCCAGCTAAACGCCAGAAAAACTATGCCTAGGCATATCACTTTCGAACTACAGAAAATCAAAGATAAAGAAAAAATCTTGAAAGAATCCAGAGGAAAAAGCACCTTATTTATGGATCAGCAAAGACAAGAATTACATCTGACTCTGTCTTATCCTCAGAAACCACATAGCCTGAGTACATAGAAACAGAGAATAAAATGCTGATTATCAGGGACAGGATGGGGAAATGTAGTCAAAGGGTGAAAAGTTGCAGATATGTAGGATGAATAAGTCTAGAGAATGTACAACATGAGGACTATAATAATAATGTTGTATTATATACTGAAAATTTGCTGAGAGTAGATTTTTAGGACTCTTACCACAAAAAATGGGTAAGCATTAATTCACTTAACTATAGTAAACATTTCACTAAGTACATGAAAAATCATGTTGTATAGCTCAAATACATTACAATAAAAAGAAAAAGAAAAAGGAAGCCATGTGAGCAACAAAAGAGTGAAGTAAAGTATTTAAAGTGTTGAGAGAAAAAAATCCACCAACCTAGAATTCTGTACCCTGTGAAATTATCCTTCAAAAGTAAAGGAGAAATAAAGATTTTCTCAGACAAACAAAAATCGAGGGAATTTCCTTTCACATCATTAATCTGTTTAGAGTTTCTGTTTTTTTAATTCAGTTTTTGTATGTTGTATGTTTCTAGGAATTTATCTAGTTTTTCTAGGTTATCCAGTTTATTGTCATACAATTGCTCATAGTAGTTTTTATGATCTTGTTTATTTATAATGTCTGTTCTTCAATTTCTGATTTTATTTATTAGAGTCTTCTCTCTTTTTTTTCTAAGCTAGGTACAGCTAAAGGTTTGTCAATTTTATTTATCTTCTTAAAAAACAAAGTTTTAGTTTCATTCATTTCTTCTATTGTTTCTCTCATCTTTAGTTCACTTACTTCTGTTCTAATCATTGTTATTTCCTTCCTTCTGCTATTTTAGGTGTTAGTTTGTTCTTTTTCTGGTTCGTTAAGATCTAGGCAGGGGTGTCCAATCTTTTGGCTTACCTGGGCCACATTGTAAGAGAAAGAATTGTCTTGGGTCACACATAAAATACACTAACACTAATGTTAGCTGCTGAGCTAAAAAAAAAAATCACAAAAAAATCTCATAATGTTTTAAGAAAGTTTATGAATTTGTGTTGGGCCACATTTAAAGCCATCCTGGGCTGCATGTGGCCCATGAACCATGGGTTGGACAAGCTTGGTAGAGTTAGGTTATTTGAGATTTTTTTCTTTTGAAGTGTATTTATCGCTATAAACTTCCCTGTTAGTACTTCTTTTGCTGCATCCCATAAGTTTTGGTATATTATATATTTTTGTGTTTATCTCAATATATTTTATGATTTACCTTTTGATTTCTTCTTTGACACATTGGTTATTTAGTAGTATGTTGTTTAATTTTCACATATTTGTGACTTTTTCCATTTTCCTTCATTTATTGATTTCTAGTTTTAGTCCATTGTGATTGAAAAATATATTTAGTATGACTTCAGTCTTTTTAAGTTGTTTAAGACTTGTTTTGTGACCTAACATGTACTATATCTTGGAGAATGTACATGTGCATTTGAGAGGAATACATATTCTGCTGCATTTGGGTAAAATGTTTTGTATGTTAGTTTGTCCATTTGGTCCATAGTGTCATTCAAATCTGGATTTTCTGTCCATTACTCAAACTGGGGTAATGAAGTTTCCTACTATTATTACATTACTCTCTTTATCTCCCTTCAGTTTTGTTAATATTTCCTGTATATTAGGTGCTCTGATGTTACATGCATATGTATTTATAATTGCTATATCTTTATGATGAATTGATCCTTTTATAATTATATGATGCCCTTCTTTGTCTCTTGTGACAGTTTTGACTTGACATCTCTTTTGTCTGCTATTAAATATAGCCACCCCTGCTATCTGTTGTTTACTGTTTGCATGGAATATCTTTTTCCAACCCTTTACCTTCAATTTATGTGTGTCAAATCTAAAGTGAGTCTCTTGTAGACAGCATAAAGTTCGTTGTTTTTTTTTCCAGTCATTCAGTCACTCTTTTGATTGGGGAGTTTAATCCATTTCCATTTAAAGGTATTATTGATAAGGAAGCACTTGCTTTTGTTATTTTGTTAATTGTTTTCTGTTCACATTATAATGTTTTTGTTTCTCTTTTTTCCTCTTGTTACCTTCCTTTGTGTTTCATTGATTTTTTTTTGTAATAATATGTTTGGGTTTTTTTCTTTTGTGTACTTTTTATAGATATTTTATCTTTGTGCTGACCATAAGGCTTTCATTAAACACCCTATATTTATAACATTCTATTTTAAGCTGAAAACAACATAACTTCAATCAAGTAAAAAAGCTCATACTTAATGCTTCCCACATTTAATGTTATTTATGTCACAATTTATATCTTTTTATATTGTATACCCATTAACACATTTTTGTAGTTATAGTTATTTTTAGTACTTTTGTCTTTTAGCTTTTATACTTTTGTTTTATGAAATTAAAATTGATTTACATATCACCATTACATTATATTATTATGTATATCTGTATATACATTATAATAATCTGTATATGTATATAATATACAGAATATTATAGTATTCTGTATTTGTCTATATATTTACCTTTACCAGTGGCTTTTATACTTTAATATGCTTTAATGTTGCTATCTAGTATCTTTTCTTTTCAACTTGGAAAACCCCTTCTTGTCAGGTAGGTCTAGTGGCGATGAACTCCCTCAACTTTTATTTGTCTAGGCAAGTATTTTTCTCTTCTTTATTTGTTTAAGGATACTTTTTCTGCATATAATATTCTTGGTTGTCAGGTTTTTTTTTTTCTTTTTTTCTTTCAGGACTTTGAATATATCATTCCATTTCCCTCTAACCTGCAAAGTTTCTGCTGAGAAATTTGCTTAGATTCCTATAGAGGCTCCTGTACACATGATGAGTTCCTTCTTTCTTGCTGCTTTCAAAATTTTATTTGTATGAAGTGCAAATTCTGCCAAACATTTAAAAAAGAATGAACACCAATCTTTTTCAAACTATTCCAGAAAATTGAAAACAAGGAAACACTTTCAAACTCATTTTATGAAGCAAACATTGTGCTGATAACAAAGCCAGACAGAAACTACAACAAAAGAGGAGCCAGGTGCAGTACTCATGCCTGTAATTACAGCACTTTGGGGGGACAAGGCAGGAGGATCACTTAAGGCCAGTAGTTTGAGACCAGCCTGGGCAACATAGCAAGATCTCATCTATACAAAAATTTTAAAATTTAGCCAGCCATGGTGGCATTCACGTATAGTCTTACATGTAGGTTTATCATATATGGCACTTATTGTGTTGAGGTAAATTCCTTCTATGCCTGTTTGGTTGAGAGTTTTTATCATGAAAGAATGTTTGAACTTTGTCAAATTCTTTCTCTACATCTATTGAGATGATCATATGATTTGTATCCTTCATTCTACTAATGCAGTGTATCACATTTACTGATTTGTGAATGCTGAGCCATCCTGACCTTCCAGGAAAAAAATTCCAATTGATTATGGCATATATTACATACACCATACACTAAAATACCTATAAAAGATACATAAAAAAGAAAACTCCAAAAATATATTACTACAAAAAGTCAATGAAACACAAAGAAAGATAACAAAAGAAAAAAGGAGGAACAAAAAACATTATAACACAAACAGGAAAAACAAAAAAAGCAACCTCGGGAGGTTGAGGCAGGAGAATCAATTAAGCCCTGAAGTTTGAGGTTACTGTCAGCTGTGATCATGTCACTGCACTCCAGCCTGAGTGACAGAGTGGTACCCTGTATCAAAAAAGAAAAAAAAAAAAGAAAGAAAACCACAGGCTAATATCCCTCATGAGTATTGTTGAAAAAATCCTCAACAAAATACCATTAAGTTGGTGCAAGAGTAATTGTGTTTTTTTGCCATTAAATGTAATAGCAAACACAATAGCAACATAATAGCAAACATAGCAACATAATAGCAAACTAAATTCAATAGCACATAAAAATTTTCACTGAATTATGAAACATATGCTATAATCAAGTGGGACTTTTTTCCTGGAAGGTCAGGATGGCTCAATATACACAAATCAATTAATGTGATAATCACATTAGTAGAATGAAGGATAAAAATCACATGATATCTCAATAGCTGCAGAGAAGGCATTTGACAAAGTTCAATACGCTTTCATGATAAAAACTCTCAATAAAGAGGTACAGAAGGAATTTATCTCAACATGATAAGGGTCATATAGGGCAAGCCCACAGCCAACATGATATTCGATGGTAAAAAAACAAAACAAAACAAAATGAAAGGTTTTCTTCTAAGAGCAGAAGCAAGACAAAGATGCTCACTCTTGCCACTTCTTTTTCTTTCTTTCTTTTTAACATGTGACAGTTTCAGTTACTCAAATCCTCGCCAACTCTTGGAATTTTAAACTCCGGTAACATGTCTATTCTGGTGGTGTAGGACAGAGAAACTGTAGTAGTTTTGGCTTGTTATATAATTCTTGTACATATATTTGGGGTATATGTGATATTTGAATACCTGTATACAATGTATAATAATCAAATCAGGGTAATTGAGATGTTTACAATCTCAAACATCTACCTTTTCTTTTTGGTGGGAACATTGCAATTCTCTTCTAGCTATTTTGAAATATACAAAAAATTATTGTTAACTATAATTGTCACTTCTATTCAACATAGTACTGAAAGTCCTGGCTAGAGCAATTAGGCAAGAAAAAGGGATAAAAATCATTCAAATTGGAAATGAAAGAGTAAAATTATATCCTTTTACATAAGATAACATAATTTTATATGAAGATTACATGATCTTATAATGGAATCTCTAAAAACTTCACACACAAAGCCCCATTAGTACAAATAAATGAATTCAATAAAGTTGCAAAATACAAAGTCAACATACAAAATAGGCTGCATTTTTACACACTAACTACAAACTATTTGAAAATGAAGTTAAGAAAATAATTCCATTTACAATAACATCAAAAGGAATAAAATACTCAAAAATAAAAAATCAGGAGTTTGTAACTACCTTGGGCAACATGGTGAAACCCCGTCTCTACTAAAATACAAAAAGTTACCTGGGTGTGGTGGCACATACCTGTAATCCCAGCTACTCGGGAGGCTGAGGTGGGAGAATCTTTTGAGCCCAGGAGGCGGAGGTTGCAGTGAGCCAAGAATGTGCCATTGCACTCCAGCCTGGGCAACAGAGTGAGACTCTGTCTCAAAACCAAAACAACAACAACAACAAAAAACCAACCAAACAAAAACAAACAAACAAAAAACTGTAAAAGTGCCCATACTACCCAAAGGGGTATACAGATTAATAATATCTCATCAAAATCTCAATAGCACGTTTTTCTAACCAAAAACTGTACCCTTCGTTTCTTAATTAAAACATTTATATGAAACCATAAAAGGCCCCTAAATAGCCAAAGTAATATTGAGAAAGAAGAACAAAGCTAGAGGCCTCACAATTCCTGATATGAAAATATATTAAAAAGCGGCCGGGCATGGTGGCTCACGCCTGTAATCCCAGCACCTTGGGAGGCCAAGGCAGGCAAATCACTTGAGGTCAGGAGTTCGAGACCAGCCTGGTCAACATGACAAACCCCATCTCTACTAAAAATATTTTAAAAATTAGTCAGGCATGGTGGCACATGCTTGTAGTTCCAGCTACTTGGTAGGCTGAGGCAGGAGAATTGCTTGAACCTGGGAGGCAGAGGTTGTAGTGAGCCGAAATTGCACCACTGCACTTCATCCTTGGTGACAGAGTGAGACTCTGTCTCAAAATAAATAAATAAATAAATAAATAAATAAATAAATAAATGTCCTTTGTAGGGACGTGGATGAAACTGGAAACCATCATTCTCGGTAAACTATCGCAAGGACAAAAAACCAAACACCGCATGTTCTCACTCATAGGTGAGAATTGAACAATGAGAACTCATGGACACAGGAAGGGGAACATCACACTCCGGGGACTGTTGTGGGGTGGGGGGAGGGGGGAGGGACAGCATTAGGAGATATACCTAATGCTGAATGATGAGTTAATGGGTGCAGCAAACCAACATGGCACATGGATACATATGTAACAAACCTGCACATTGTGCACATGTACCCTAAAACCTAAAGTATAATAATAATAAAAAAAAGAAAAAAAAGAAAGAAAATATATTAAAAAGTGACAGTAATTAAAATAGTATGATACTGGCATTAGGACAGACATATAGATCGATGGACCAAAATAAAGAACCCAGTAATAAACCCAAAAATATATGCTCAAATGATCTTAAGGGTGCCAAGTTTATAGAATGGGGAAAGAATAGTCTTTTTGGCATTTCGAGTTTGTACATACAAAAGTATAAAACTGAACCCTAAGCTTACACCTACATGAAATCAACTCAAAACGAATTAGAGGCCTGAGACCTGAAAAGGTAAAACTCCTAGAAGGAAACATAGGGGAAACCTTCTTGACATCAATCTTAGCAATGATTTCTTGAATATAACACCAAAAGCACAGGCGTTGATGCTGACACCCACACTGCTACTTCACTTCCCCGAGCTCTAGACTTCTTATTATAGATATGAGGATAATAAAGACCCCCTTCTACGCCTGTTGCGAGGATGAGGATGAGGCTTGAGTATATCTATGGGGCAACTGGCACCCAACGCTTCCTCCACACCGACGTGCCATCCCCTTGCTCTTAGACCTGAGAAGCTAATCTTCATCAAGATATTGTTCTCACCCAACTGTACATCAGAATCACCTAGGGAGTTAAAAAATACTCAAGCCTGAGCCCTTGCCCCAGAGATTCTAATGTAATTGGTCTGGTGTGGTCTGAGTCCTGGATTTTTAAAATATCCCTAGGTGTTTCTACTGTACAGACAATCGAAGATCATTGGTTTACCAGAATATAATGACTTCTCCTGGTGTACTCCAAGATAATGTCTGAATGAAGACCTTTGGAGCCTTAGCCCAAAGGAGGGTGTAAGCACAGTTTCGGGCTCTGATACAGGCCAGAGAGACAGGTGTTTGGTAAGAGGGGGCCTTCCCATTGCACCTCCTCCTCCAATCCCAAAGGCAGTCACCTCCTCTTCTTTCCCAGAAGGCCAGCCTTTGCTGAGGCATCTGAGGCTAGTCTGATGCCCAAGTCCCTGCCCACTCTCATATTCCTCAGCTGCCATGGGTTTATCTTCCTGGCAGCCTCAGCAGCCAGCTTTTTTCACAGGGCACTCTCCCTCATGGGTGGGAGGTACTCACACACCTATGTCCACCAGAGTTCCTGTAGTCTTTCCAAGTCTCCTCTTCCCAGCTTTCCATCCTCACCCCTTCTTGGGGAGAGGGGTACTGTACCCTTTGTTTCTTAATTTCATACTTAGCAAGGATGCTTCATTTATGGTTCTAGAAGAAATGAGCTTACCCATATTAGATAGTCAAAAGCTATAAAGTGATATGAGAAAGGACAATGATTTATACACTTCCTGATAGTAAAATTACTTGGATTGCATGAGTACTGTGTGATACCACAAGTGTCTTGTGGATGGTCATGGTCTAGGGTGGCTTAAAATTAAAATAAGCCATTGTCAAGCAGGAAGAATTCTTAGAAATGTTTTTGTCACTTGGCATTTGATATGTCACAGGTGTTTAAGCAAGTTCTAGTCCAAGCCTGATGTAGACAGACAGCATTTTACCAACCTATTAGGGGCCAGACTTGCTGGTTCTGTCCCAATTTTACCAACATCCTAGCACAATCACAGATCTGCCTAAACCATCCTTTTGTGATGACAAATGGGGTGGAGGAGGGAACATCCTTAGGGGGGTCTAGATATATTATCTTGCCTTAGAATGAAAGTTCCTCCCCATTCCTAGGTGAGAGTATGTTTCAACCTTTGAAATTTCCAACAGGTCATGTTAAAAGGCCTTGGTGTCTACAGGCCAAATGTCTACAGTCCGATACGTGCTGGAAAGAGTATGGCAGATGTCTGATCCATCCTCATATACTCAGAACCTAGTCCCGGGCCTGGCCACACCACAGTAGATACTCAATAAATACTGTAGGAATGGTATGCCACTTGCAAGAACAATGGCACAATGGAAAGACTACTTGGCCAAACAATTATTCTTGGGTGCCTGCCTGGTGCCAGGCACAGGGCTGAAACTGTGAGTAAAAACAGACTGTCCATACTTCCAGGCAGTTTACAGCTCAGAGGAGGCAGGCAGTAGGAAAATCATCATACATATCATCACACAAGTGTGTTTTTTCATGGTGGGGCCTAGTCTGGTATGGGGAGGGGGTATCATGGAAGGCCCCTGAAAGGAGATATGGAGTAGGAATGAACTGGGTTGAGAGTGGGGTCAGAGTTTTCCCTGCAGAGGAAACAGCTTCTGTGAGGACCTTGATGTGAAAGTCAGTGAGGCTCTCTTAAGTTCCTTGTGATGGGAACACAGACAGCGAAGGAAAGAGTGGGGTAAAGATGTAGGGGGGTGGCCTTGAAGGTCATGGATTAGGAGTTTGGCCTTGACTGTAGGAACCACTGGCAGCCAGTTCTGTTGTTGAGGCATTTCTTGGGACTAGATTGTTTTCACTACAGCCCTCACTCTCCTTGTGCATGAGTCTTAATGGTCTATTTCTTTTTTTTTTTTGAGACGGAGTCTCGCTCTGTCACCCAGGCTGGAGTGCAGTGGTGCGATCTTGGCTCACTGCAAGCTCCGCCTCCCAGGTTCACGCCATTTTCCTGCCTCAGCCTCGGTAGTAGCTGGGACTACAGGCACCCACCACCACGCCTGGCTAATTTTTTTGTATTTTTCAGTAGAGACAGGGTTTCACCTGTTAGCCAGGATGGTCTCGATCTCCTGACCTCGTGATCCACCTGCCTAGGCTTCCCAAAGTGCTGGGATTACAGGCGTGAGCCACCGCGCCGGGCCAATGGTCTATTTCTAAAAAAGTCTCCTCTCCTCTCCCCCTAGGCTATCTTGTGCATTCTCAAGTTTTAGAGCCATTGACTTAATAAATATGAAGTTGCAAAATTAACCTGATTGAGCCTAGTTAATTTTTCTTAGGCTCCATCCAGGGAACTTCCAAATGAATACTGTCCTCACGCCCATCTCCCAGTGAGCAGGTGAGAGGATGAGGGTGACCTCCTGGGCAGGGATGAGGGCAGCTTGCTGAAGAAAGGGGCAGCGGGAGCCACTTGCAGCCAACACTCAGCAGCTTTCAGATGGGAGCTCCTCCCACCTCCTGGAGCCAATTTGAACCCCATTTTACAGAGCCAGACAAAGTTGTTTTACGCTGGTGCCCTTCGTACTCAATAACCCAATCTCCTCAGAATGGAGGGACCCCTTCCTCTTTGGGATCACACTCCCCACTCAGGGCAGTGCTGGGATAAGAGCTGTCACCCCTCAAGGAGGCTCTTTCTTCAATCCTGAGAACTGCCCTGGGACTTCTCAGCGTCTGGGCTTCTGTTGAGGAAGAGTGCCAGCAGCCACAGGAAAGGAGATTCTCCAAGGGGGATCTGGGTTTCCAACATATAATACACACTGGAGAGGCCCACTGCCTCTGCCCAATGTCAGAAAAAGCCTCAGAATTCGGAGGCACGAGTCTTGAGCTCTAGTCTTGGCTCGCTTGTTAATCTCCTTTGCTCGAGTTGCTGAGCCTGTTTCTTCTATGGTTGACGGCCTAGTGATAGCATTTTCATTTTGTGTAACATTTCTGATTGTTTGGCTCTGCCTTTTTGAAGCAGTGCATTTCTTGGCTTAGCTGAGTAACTCCATGGCCTATTAATGGTGCCTACCATGGCTAAGAAAGGAAGTTCATGTCTAATGATTATATTCTTGGCTGGATGGTCTTGAAAGTCTCTTCCAGCCAAGGTGTATGGAGAATTCTTCATGGAAATTTCCCTGACTTTGCCAAAACTCATTCTTCTTCCCTTTCTTTCAGTTCATGAAGATTGTTCTCCTCCATTCAGGCCCATTGGTAGGTACAAAATACTGCCTAATGGTAGTTCTGTTTTTATTATGATGTATAGTTATTATTGGACTTTTCTATTATTATGTAATTTTAAAATTTAACCACTTGACTTCTTACGTAGGTCATAAGTTCTTCAAGGGCAAGTTCTCTGGCCACCCTGCATCACTTGGAGTGGCTTCCTGCACAGACTGTAGTTAATACATGCCAGTTTAAGAGGATGAGGAAAGGCCTCTGGTTTGATTTAGTTTTATCTGTCTATGGGTAATTGTGAAGTTCTTGGCACTCAATTGGTTCTTGCCTGCAAACATTTTTATTATTAATTATATTATTAATATTTAATTATTATTATATTATTAATATTTAATATATTATTAATATTTAATTATATTATTAATGATAATAATTAATAATAATAGGTAGGGGAATGTGAAGGGAATGTGCAGGGAATGCAAGGAATGCCAGCAATGTGACCCCCAGAGCACTGGGCCATGTGGACTGAACAGGCTTCTGAGATAGCAAAACAAGCGCCATTATCTGTAAGTCAGGCCTTACCTTCCAACCTGTGATGGAGGGAACCATGTAATTAATAATTATTGTTAATAATAATTATTAATAATAATAAACACTTTTAATGGATGCTCTTGGTGCTCTGCCAAGATCCCCCTGTCTATTCATATAAGGGCCTTTTCAGCACATCTTGTACCATAGTCTTTCTTGATTCTTGAGATGATCCAGGAAGTTCAATATTTCTGCATCTTCCAACTTGAACTTCCCAGGAAGCCTTCTCTATGTAGAACTAGCTCCCAAATTGTTGGTCATACCTTAGGTTACCATAGTTATTTCCCCAGATATGGTCACTGTTGTACATTTTCTGAGTGACAGATTAGGACTCATGGCAAACCTGGGGCAGAGTATTTTAAATTAAGACTGTTCAGAGAAATCCAATGTGTACGGTCATGATGAGATCTGCTCCAGGGCATGGATAAGCCAGTGATCAGGCAGGTTCCACTGGGGGTTCCCTAAAGAAGTGATGAGTGGCTGGGTGTTGTGGCTCACATCTGTAATTCCAGCACTTTAGGAGGCCAAGGTGGGTGGATCACCTGAGGTCAGGAGTTCGAGACCAGCCTGGCAAACATAGTGGAACCCTGTCTCTATTAAAAATACAAAAAAATTAGCCGGCTCTGGTGGCACGTACCTATAATCCCAGCTACTCAGGAGGCTGAGGCAGGAGAATTCCTTGAACCCAGGAGGTGGAGGTTGCAGTGAGCCAAGATTGGGCCACTGCACTCCAGCCTGGGTGACAGAGTGAGATTCGATCTAAAAAAAAAAAAAAAGAAGAAGTGATGGGTGTCTAGCTGTGGTCAGGCACCTGGGATTAATTTCTGAGTGAGGACGGGTTGTTCGAGTCCCTCAGGAAGCTTTCCTAGCTGGTTTTGTCTACAGTCACACCCCTCTGTGCTTGCCCCATCACACTGCTGACAAAGCCCTTGATTCTGAGTGATGGCACTCCATGGTTCCCTCCATCACAGGTTGACTTATAGATCCATCCATCCTCCATCACAGGCCTGACTTATAGATAATGGCGCTTGTTTTGCTATCTCTGAAGCCTGTTCAGTCCACATGGCCCAGTGCTCTGGGGGTTACATTGCTGGCAGTCCTTGCATTCCCTGCACATTCCCCTACAGTGGACTCAGGAGTAAGAATGGCACATGGAATGCAGGCAGACACTTGGTCCTATTCTCCTGCCTGAATTTGCAGCAGCTGCTCTCTAATTAAGCATCCTGGTTCAGACGAGGCCACTGACCCTCAGTTCACCTAAATAAATCCACTTCTTGAGGAATGCTGGGGATTTCACACAGGGCCTCATGTGGCTTCCCATGGGCATTTCACCTTTTAGAAACTTTTTATGATCACACACTGGTAGCATTGAGTATTGAAGGCAGCTATACCTGCTGAACCCCAAAGCAGGGAGGGAAAATGACCGTTTACCCATCATTTGCACTGTGGCAGTCTTCAGGAAATGCTTTCTTGTCCAAGGGTGGGTCACTGGACTCCCCTTGGGGGGTTGTCATGACTTCTCCTATCACAACTTACTTCTTCAGACTCAGTCCCCAGGGGCCCTTCCTCCCCAGTCTGAGATGCCCTACAACAAGGGTCAGCAAACTATGGTCCCTGAGCCAAATGTGACCCGCAGTCTGTTTTTGTGGATAAAGTTTTACTAGAACACAGCCATGCCCATTTGAGTATTATCTATGGCTACTTTCAAGCTGGAATAGCAGGGGTGGATAGTTGCAACAGATACTGTATGGCCTGCCAAACCTAAAATATTTGTTATTTGGCTCTTTACAAGACAAAGTTTGTTGACCTCTGCCCTATATTATCTAAGCAGACTCAGTCCCAGAGCCTGTGCTAGGACCTGGATAGAAAGAGAATTGATTCAGGGAGAGACCGGGCCAGAGCTTTCTTTCCTGCTAGAGGTTTATGATGTTTCTCCTGGGAAATATCATACACAGATGGTGGAGGGAAATGTGAGACATAACGTAGGGTTCCCAAGTCATGCTCTCTTGAACCCTAGTTCTGTATGAGGCAACCAGTAAAGAGTTCAGAAGTCAAAGATGTTTGTGAAACACATGTCTCAAACTTTTCTTGAAGATTCACAACATATATTAGTATATTAAAGACTCTGAGAAGTCTCGTGGGTAACAAACCTATTAACTTTGTTTTACAAAGTTCTTCTAATGGAAATTGATCACAAAGTTTTATTTTTTACATATGCATGCCAATCATAGCCCACAAAATCTAGAAATAAATTTGAGAAACAATAGTCTAAGATAAAAAGTTAATTTCATGGATTTTAGAAATTACTTATTTGTTAATTCCAGAGCACTCTCACTTAGTTCTAGAAGAGGGTGGCAAGACCACTGATGCGGCCTTTCCCTACACAAAGCCACCTTTGTGAGTGTTGCAGAAACTGGGGTGCCAAGAGTTCTCTTTCCTTTCTCTTAATGACTCCTGGACCAGCAAGTTAGGGAGAAACCGAAACATCAGCATTATGGGTGGTAAGGTTGGAAAGCAGAGAGAAAAGGCCTGCATCTGAGGTCATTTGGGGCCTTTCTGCTCCTCATCCTCTCTGAACTGTGCTGACGTTGGCACAAGCCATGGGAGAGAAGCCTGCCTTGATAGGATCACCTCGTAGTCTTAGGCACGGAGAAGGACAGGCATCTTGAGGGCAGGCAGTCTCACTTGACAGAGTCCCGGAGACCAGCTTGACTTGTGCACATGCCCAGCTCCTTCCTGCCAGTCTCTCCTATCTCACACACTGTCATGAGTGGCTGGGAAATGGAGGGAAGGATGTATGCTCCTAACTGGTACTTCTAGGGGGAGTTTGGGATTGAAGATTCCTACTGTGGGCCAAGGCTTGTTAACACAGAGAAAGGTAGGGAATAGTGTCCCCTACACTGAGAGCTAATGGATACAGAGAACCTCTCAAGAAGCTTTCTGTTTAGTGGGTGGGAAGGCTCATAAGCCGTCGCAATTCACTGTCTTGGCTGCCAGGTCCTGCTGTGTGATGTGGCCCTGGAGGCCTTTAAGGATCCTGAGTCAGCGAGGAAAGAGCCAGGCACACCACAAGACAGACTGGGTGAGGCTGGAAAGTGATGGGACCCTACTGACACATCTGAACAGGGGCCAGAGAAGGCATTTTGGTGCAGTCCACCACTGTGGGTTCAGGCCTTGTCTCTCAGGAGATTAGATAGATGTACAGGTGGATGCACTGGAAGACCCAAGCAGATCTGTGAAGCAGAATTAAGCCCATCGTGGAAATGAGCAGAATACCTAATAAGTAATTTAAAAAATCTGAATGAAGCAGCAGTCGGAATCTATTTTATCTGAATCAGAATAATAAGACTTTAAAAAAGGATAATAGTCAAATGATGGAAAGACCGTAGGAGGTTGGCCTAGCCCACATTGCTGATGGGAATGAACATTGCTCTGACATTTCTGTATGCCACAAGAGCCTTCAAAATGCTGCTACCCTTTGACAAGATGGTTTCATTTCTAGAAATCTAAGTGAATGATCAGAGATGGGGAAGAAAAAAGCTTTATGAAGAAAGATGTTTGTGAAATACAATTTATAATATCAAAATATTGGAAGCCTTCTAAATGTTCAACAATAGGTGAAGGATTAAACGGATTGGCACTTGGATACAATGGGATATTTTACAGACTAAAAATCATGCTTATAAACATATTTTTAATGACCTTAAATTTTTTGATATAGCATTAAATAAAAAGAAAAATGCAAACTGTAGAAAATTATCTTAACCATTTATATATGTATAACATGATAGATAACAAAATGTGAAAAATATTTATGAATGATGGAATTATGAATAATTTATGTTGTTTTCTTTTATGTATTTTCTAAGTTTTCCACAATGATCATATAGTATGTTTATAACCAGAATATTTGAGCAAATTCTTTAGAAGTTCAGAGATGGGACCGGGCACAGTGGCTCACCCCTGTAATCTCAACACTTTGGGAGGCAGAGGCAGACGGATCACGAGGTCAAGAGATTAAGACTATCCTGGCCAACATGGTGAAACCCCATCTCTACTAAAAATACAAAAATTAGCTGGGCTTGGTGGCGTGCGCCTGTCATCCCAGCTACTTGGGAGGCTGAGGCAGGAGATTGGTCTGAACCTGGGAGGCAGAGGTTGCAGTGAGCCAAGATCACGCCACTGCACTCCAGCCTGGTGACAGAGTGAGACTTTGTCTCAAAAAAAAAAAAAAAAAAAGTTCAGAGATAGGAGAAAACACTGTCCAGGAATAATAATAAAATGCTTCTTGGAAGAGCTCAGAGTTGAGAAAGACCCTATTTGAAATGGCCAGTGCTGCTGCATGAGGTAGACCTGTTAAGTCTTACTATTTCTACTTGACAGCCGGGGAGCCTGACACCTCTAGGAAAATTCCTTGCTCAAGGTTATGCAGCCAGCGTTAGCAGTCAGGAGGAGAACTCACCTTCCGATTCCAGGCACGTGGGCTTTCCATTAGGCCCAGCTGTCTGGTGACCAAAGGAGCTCCTGGGCATCTGCTCGTTATCTCAGTCCTCGTCCTCTGATTGTTTCTCCGGTGTGACTCGGCAGAGGCAGGCATGGGATGCCTGCCCCCGGCCAGGCTGCCTTGCTCCCATCTGCTTGCTATGTCTCAGCAGCAAATGCTCGAAATGACTGGGGCTGCTGCTTGGAGCTGGCAGAGCTTGGGAGCCTAATACTCCCAAGTCACTGAGACTAAATCCCCACCAATGCCTTGAGCATGGACACAAGTATTGTTTGCTCCCACTTGGCAGTGCCTTTTACTGGAAGCAACTCTGCAGGTCATGAGGTGCCTTCCAAATGCTGCTACTAGTTTGAGCAACATTTGGTCAGAGTGTGCATTCTGGGCTCTTTGCAGGTTTCCTGGGGGGGGATGAGGGGGGATGCAGCATCAGGGGCTGTTGCCAGGAAGCTGAATGTGTACCAAAAGAGGCCACAGAAAAAGAGTGGGTTGCTTGGTGCGAAGAATAGGGACTTTGATGTCAGACAGATTTGAAACTGAGTCCCGCTACAGCCACCTCCCAGCCGAGGTTACTTAGTCAAGTCACTGGATTTTTCTGAGCCTTAATTTTCCTCACATCTCATATGGGCATGATGACACCAACCTCACAGGGAGAGGTGAACAATAAGATAAAGATGGCCCATAAATCTACTACTATGACAAATAAAACGATGACTTTATTTTAAAAAACTTCACTACTTATAATTAAATATAATTAAGTTATATTGTATTTAATCCTAAACGTGTTCTAACTGAATGGTGCAATAGGGGACATGAAGGAGAACTTTGGAACAACTAGACCTGTTTGTCTGAGAGACTACAAAAAGGATGAGCACATTATAGTGGCTTTTGGGAGGATGGCATTGCTAAGTGGAAGGCAGCGTAAGTTTAAAGCAGACTGTTGCAGGCTCCAAAACTTTGCCAACATTGAAAGAACTGCAAAGAAGTCAAAGTTTGGCTTGGATTGTGTCCTTGCTGTAAGATGGAGGCAAACAACCTCACCCAGGCCATGGGCCACTCTCACTCCCATCCTTGTGCCTCTGCTCACTTCATTCCCCAGCCTGGAATGGCTTTTTGGCCTCTCTGAGTCCCATTGTCCCTCCAGATATGCTCAAATCTTCCCTTTCCACTACCCCTCCTGCCCCTCCACCCAGGAATCACCAAGTTGCTGAACACCGTTTCCTCCTCTTCTTTCACTCTCACCTGTACCTCTGCCCGAGAGGCTGTGCAGAGTAGTGAGAGGACAGTGGTACAGACAGAACCAGCTGGTCTCTGCCACCTAGCAGTTAGGTGGCCAAGGATAAGTTATGCAACTGCTCTGAGCATCAGTTTCATTGTATTAAAATATGAAACATAATTATCGTTATTAACTTTTGAGCACGTATGTGCCAGGAATTATGCAGAGAGCTACAAAGACATTATTTCCCTTAGTTTCTATGGGTATGAGGTAGACATTAGTGTGCTGATAAATGTTTAACAACTAGCTCTCTTTCTGTCTAAAAAAAAGCAAGCCTTGATTTGTGGTTTGCCAATTTCTGAGATGTAAACATTTTTAACATGGCTAATTTCAACCCACCACTTGACATTGCTAAACACAGAGTTGGAAAGACAAGTGCACAATCCACTCCCACAAGCACAAGATGGGTATCTGGTGTACCTCTGGCGGGAGGAAAGTGATATCATCCTTATTCTATGGGTGAAGAATCTGAGCCTTGGAGGTTTAAATGGCTGCCTATGCTCATGCAGGTAAAGATGGAGCAGCACTCCAACTCAGCCTGTCTACCCCCACCACCTGTGCCCTTCCTGCTTCACTCGCCTGTGGGACTGTTAGAAAGGTCGTGCATAACCAGGGTACTTTTGATGTGGCATGATGCCTGGCATACAGTGGGTTCTCAAAAACAATGACTGGTGCTGAAATTAT
Source organism: Nomascus leucogenys (assembly GCF_006542625.1). Lineage (NCBI taxonomy): Eukaryota > Metazoa > Chordata > Mammalia > Primates > Hylobatidae > Nomascus > Nomascus leucogenys. The sequence goes on along the minus strand of NC_044388.1, from coordinate 11,066,385 downwards.
TGCCAGTGATAATGTCCCCAGCTGGCTTTCCAGGCCCTCCTCCTCTCAGGCTGGGCATAAGCAAGGCTGGAAAAACTGGGATGGAGGACTCCGAGGTTGCGCCTTCCATCTCTTTCTCCTTCCTGTGTACACTCCAGATTTTAACCTACTTCCCTGGTGAGAAATTTGAAAAATGCCTTCTCTGTTTAATAGTGACCTCTGCAACTGCCAGGGGGCAGTTTGTTATTTTACACTATTTAGTACAGAGTTTCAGAAATAGAATCAGATTGTCCATGTCCAAAAGACAAGGAATGGTCAGTAATCCTGAGCTGGCCACTGTGGGGGGCAGGGAGTGAAGAACAGAGCTCACGCTTCCTTGGTGGTTGTCTGCTAGTGACAAACATTTCCAGCAAATATGTACCATCATCCCTTGGTCATTTAAAGGAAACCTCTCCCTCGACACAAGTACATGTGCACACACACACACACACACACACACTTAAACCCCAACTCCCAAACACTGCAGTGTTCAGAGTGCCGACTGTGGTATAAAGAAGAGGATTATGGATATAGACTGGGTTCCTCTGGGTGTCACCAAGGGAAATATTGAGAAAACCATATGCTTCTTCATATGGAGGCATAGATGAAGGGACACAGCTTCCTTTAGGGTGCTGGGCTGGAGGTGGGATTCTCCTTCATGGGCAGGGCCAACACTTCCTCTGACATCTACCCAGTGGGATCAGCTTCATCATGGAGATCAATCTCAGGGCAAATGGTCTGAGTCAGGGATCCCAAGCCATGATGACCGCAACAAAAACAAACACTCCTCACAGTTACCCATGAGTCATCTGCTTGAATCCTTCCAGCCACGTTATGACAGAGTGGCTAAGTTATATCCCTACTTCACGGCTGAGCAGACTAAGGCTCAAGGCCAGGCAATGTGCTAAGAGTTTCACAAGCACAATATCTCATTAGATTCACCCAGCCCCTCCATGCAGTTGGTATTATTGGTTTTTCATTTACTAGAAATGGGGGCTCAGAGAGGTTAAATAAACTATTCAGAGTCACAGAACTAATAGTGGTGGAGTGAATGGGAACTTAGATACCCTTGACTTTGGAGTCTGTGCTCATAATGACTACCCCATAGGCCTCCCTGGAAAACCCGAGATTATTGACCTTGTCCAAGTCTGGCCTGCCATCAGGGAACTGCTCTGGTGCTGCTGCCCAGCATTTCAGCCTATGGGCATTGAGAGAAATGTGTTCTTATTTCAACGTTAAAAGCAATGAGGCTTCTCATTGCTCACATGTGCTGCACAGGTTCCTTCTTTCTCTCTTCCAAAGCATGCCAGGTGGGAAAGAACCATCCCTTATTGAATGGGAGTATTGTTCCAGCTGGCTAATGGAAGGCCATGCGTTTCTTTGGCTTCTGGACCCCTTCACTCAGTCTACCATGATTTACTACACCTATAACAATCAACTTTCTGAAACTGTGGCCCCCGTTTTTAACTGGCAGGTGCCCATGACTCTGGGGAGCTAGAAAAGTGGGTGATGCTTTCCCAATGAGGGAGTGGTCCCTCTGTCCTCTTTGCTACTGCCCTGGTTCAAACCATTATTATCTCTGGCCTGATTCAGGCCCTTGTATCTCTCATCCAGGAATGGCTGCGTGATTTTCAGGGCCCAGTGCAAAATGAAAATGTAGGGCCCCTTGCTCAGTAGTTATTAAGAATTTCAAGGCAGTGACAGGACAGCATTAAACCAAGGGGAGGCCCTTCCGAGTGTGGGGCCTTGTGTGACTGCACAAGTCCTATTACGCCCATGAGCCAGCCCTGATCTCACCTGGAGTATGGCATTTGCTTCCTAAGTCATCTCCCCTGCCCCTCCTCTCATGCCCCTTTGCAAGCCATTATCCACACTGCAGCCATGGTGACTTTCCTTGATTTTAATTGTGTATAAATTATAGGCTTCATTACACCTAAGGCCTGGGTGAACATAGCAGGTGCTCTAGAACAGTTTCCTCTAGACCCGGGTTTCTCAACCTCAGCATTATGGATGTGTTTGACCAGACTCTTCCTTGTCATGGGAACTGTCCTGTGCATTTCAGGATATTTGGCAGCATCTTTGCTTTCTACCTTCCACATGCCAGTGGCAGCTTCTACCTCTCAATCCTCCCTGCATCACAACAATAAAAAATGTCTCTAGAATTTGCTGAATGTCCCCTAGCAGCAAAATCTTTTCTACCTGAGAAGCACTGCCCCAGGCCCAAAGGTGCTGAGCCTGGAGAAGAACCCATGTGAGGAGGGAGCCAATCACCACTTTGCTCTTGGAGTCAGACCATCCATGCTGGGTTTGGCTCTATGGGGGATTTGAGCAGGGGGCATGGTTGTACTTCCTGACATCTCTGCTTCTTTCCTGAAACCTCAATACACCTAGGTAAAACATCAGGTCTGACCCATTAAAACATTTCTATAAATCTTTTTCAGCCTTCAGTTCATATAATTCTTTGGGTATTTCAAAGAATTTTAGAGTTTGCCCAGAGTAGACCAATCAGTT